>NC_080380.1:130880114-131480114 GCF_014773155.1 Arachis stenosperma
TTTGTGAAGTCACCAAGCATTCTCCTTGCATTATTATTATTTTCGGCTGCCATCTCCTTCTCTTGTTCGAAATTTCTGAAAGGTTTGTTTCTGGATTGTTGTAATTTAGTTTCTCTTAGTTTCCTTTTCAGAGTCCTTTCAGGTTCAGGATCAATTTCAACAGAGTGCCTTTTTCCCTGTTCCTGCTCATATGAAAGAGAAGAAACAAGAAAAGAAGAGGAATTCTCTATGTCACAGTATAGAGATTCCTTATGTTAGTAGAAAAAGAGAGGGGAGAAGAATGAAGAAAAAATGAATAGTCTGTATAAAGAGTAAGGATAGGGGAGGTGAAGAGAAGTGTTAGTAAATAAATAATTAAATAGAATAAGAAAGAGAGGGGAAATTTTGAAAATAATTTTGAAAAAGGGGTTAGTAATTTTCGAAATTAAAGATAAGATAAGATTAAATTAAAATTTAGAACAAAAAG
This sequence comes from Arachis stenosperma, assembly GCF_014773155.1. NCBI lineage: Eukaryota > Viridiplantae > Streptophyta > Magnoliopsida > Fabales > Fabaceae > Arachis > Arachis stenosperma. Next base: position 130,880,581 of record NC_080380.1, read on the forward strand.
AATTTTTTAAAAAAGGTGAGATATTTTTGAAAATTAGAGAGGAAAAGTAGTTAGGTGGTTTTGAAGAAGATAAGAAACAAACAAAAAGTCAAATAGTAGTTGAAAAAGATATTAAAATCAAATTTGAGAAAGATAAGAAGATAAGAAGTTAGATAAGATTTTGAAATCAAATTTTGAAAAAGATAAATTTTGAGAAGGATAAGAAAAAGATAGATACAAATTTTAAGAAAAAGATATTTTGAAAAAGATTTAATTTTTAAAATGACTTAACTAACAAGAAACTACAAGAGAAGATTCTAGAATTTAAGATTGAACCTTTCTTAACAAGAAGTAACAAACTTCAAATTTTTGAATCAATCACATTAATTGTTAGCATATTTTCGAAATATGATATAAAGATAAGAAAAAGATTTTGAAAAATATTTTGAAAAAGGTTTTTGAAATTTTCGAAAAAAAGAAAAATTGAAAAAGATATGATTTTGAAAAAGATTTTGAAAGATAAGATTTTAAAATTGAAAATTTGACTTGACTTGTAAGAAACAACTAATTTTGAAAATTTGTGATAAGTCACTCAAATTTTCGAAATTATGAGAAAAATAAGGAAAGATATTTTTTATTTTTGAAATTTTGATGATGAGAGAGAAAAACATAAAAATGACCCAAAACATGAAAATTTTGGATCAAAACACATGACGCATGCAAGAACACTATGATGTCAAGATGAACACCAAGAACACTTTGAAGATCATGATGAACATCAAGAACATATTTTGAAAAAATTTTTTTGATGCAAAGAAAACATGCAGACACCAAACTTAGAAATCTTTAATGCATGGACTCTAACAAACAAAATGCATATGAAAAACAACAAACAACATAAACAAGAAAACATCAAGATCAAACAAGAAGACTTGTCAAGAACATCTTGAAAATCATAAAGAACACTATGAATGCATGAAATTTTTGAAAAAATGCAAGAAATTTTTAAAGCATGCAATTGACACAAACTTAAAGATTGACTCAAGACTCAACAAGAAACACAAAATATTTTTTATTTTTATGATTTTATGATTTTTTTGGATTTTAATTAATTTTTTCGAAATAGAGTTTGGAAAAACGAAAAATATAAAAAATTTTGAAAAGATTTTTGAAAGAAAATTACCTAATCTGAGCAACAAGATGAACCGTCAGTTGTCCATACTCGAACAATCCCGGCAACGGCGCCAAAAACTTGGTGGACGAAATTGTGACCCTCTTTGTATTTGCATGAGATTTATTTAATGGCTCTTTGGCATGTGTGGACACAACTCCGTTCAACTTAACCAGCAAGTGTACTGGGTCATCCAAGTAATACCTTACTGAGTAAGGGTCGATCCACAGAGATTGTTGGTATGAAGCAAGCTATGTCACCTTGTAAATCTCAGTTAGGCAGGTTAAATGGTTTATGATGAGTTCGAAAATTAATAATAAACAGAAAATAAAATAGGATAAAATACTTAGTAAATTAATGGTGGGGATTTCAGATAGGCGTATGGAGATGCTGTGCTACTCTTGACTCTCTACTTTCTTATTACATTCATCCAATCCTTCTTACTCCTTTCCATGGCAAGCTGTATGTAGGGCATCACTATCATCACTGGCTACTTTTAATCCTCTCGGGAAAATGGTCCTATGCGCTGTCACTGCACGGCTAATCGTCTGGAGGCATCACCCTTGTTGATAGCTACATCCCATCCTCTCAGTGAAAATGGTCCAAATGCTCTGTCACAGCACGGCTAATCATCTGTCGGTTCTCAATCAGGTTGGAGTAGAATCCATTGATTCTTTTGCGTTTGTCATCAGGCCCAACCTTCAGGAGTTTGAAGCTCGTCACAGTCATTCAATACCGGAATCCTACTCGGAATACCACAGACAAGGTTAGACTTTCGGATTCCCATGAATGCTGCCATCTATCTAGCTTATACCACGAAGATTCTATTGGGGAATCTAAGAGATATGCGCCCGGCCTAGAGTAGAACGGAAGTGGTTGTCAATCACGCGCGTTCATAGGTGAGAATGATGATGAGTGTCACGGATCATCACATTCATCAAAGTGTTGTGCAACGTATATCTTGGAATAAGAATAAAAGAGAATTGAATAGAAAGTAATAGTAATTGTATTGAAACTTGAGGTACAGCAGAGCTCCACACCCTTAATCTATGGTGTGCAGAAACTCCACCGTTGAAAATACATAAGGGAAAGGTTCAGGCATGGCCGAATGGCCAGCCCCCTAAAACGTGATCAATAGCCTCTTAAGATGAAGAATGAAACAAAACTGAGACCAAAGATGTCTAATACAATAGTAACTTATCCTATTTATACTAAACTAGCTACTAGGGTTTACATGAGTAAGTAATTGATGCATAAATCCACTTCCGGGGCCCACTTGGTGTATGTTTGGGCTGAGCTTGATCTATCCACGAGCTGAGGCTTCTCTTGGAGTTGAACTCCAAGCTATAACGTGTTTTGGGCGTTCAACTCCGGATCATGACGTGTTTCTGGCGTTTAACTCCAGACAGCAGTATGTACTTGGCGTTCAACGCCAAGTTACGTCGTCAATTTCCGAATAAAGTATGGACTATTATATATTGCTGGAAAGTTATGGATGTATACTTTCCAACGCCGTTGAGAGCGTGCCATTTGGAGTTCTGTAGCTCCAGAAAATCCATTTTGAGTGCAGGGAGGTCAGATTCCAACAGCATCAACAGTCCTTTTGTCAGCCTTCTTTTAGAGTTTTGCTCAAGTCCCTCAATTTCAGCCAGAAATTTCCTGAAATCACAGAAAAACACACAAACTTATAGTAAAGTCCAGAAATGTGAATTTAACATAAAAACTAATGAAAACATCCCTAAAAGTAGCTTGAACTTACTAAAAACTACCTAAAAACAATGCCAAAAAGCGTATAAATTTATCCGCTCATCACTGCCGACACACCATTTGTGTTTGACACACAGTGTCTGCAGGCATTTGAGACCCTGAAAGCCAAGCTGGTCACAGCACCAGTCATCTCTGCACCAGACTGGACATTGCCATTCGAACTAATGTGTGATGCCAGTGACCATGCCATTGGTGCAGTGTTGGGACAGAGGCATAACAAGCTTCTGCACGTCATTTATTATGCCAGCCGTGTTCTAAATGATGCACAGAAGAATTACACAACCACAGAAAAAGAGTTACTTGTAGTGGTCTATGCCATTGACAAGTTTAGATCCTATCTAGTGGGATCAAAGGTGATTGTGTACACTGACCATGCTGCTCTTAAGTACTTACTCACAAAGCAGGATTCAAAACCCAGGCTCATAAGATGGATGTTGCTTCTGCAAGAGTTTGATATAGAAATAAGAGACAGAAAAGGGACAGAGAACCAAGTAGCTGATCATCTGTCCCGAATAGAACCAGTAGCTGGGGCATCCCTCCCTTCTACTGAGATCTCTAAGACTTTCCCAGATGAGTAACTCTTTGCCATTCAAGAAGCTCCATGGTTTGCAGATATTACAAATTACAAAGCTGTGAGGTTCATACCCCAGGAGTACAGCAGGGTGCAAAGAAAGAAATTAATTTCAGATGCCAAATACTACCTGTGGGATAAGCCATATCTCTTAAGAGATGTGCAGACAGAATGATCCGCAGATGTGTACCCAGAGAGGAAGCACAAAGGATCCTATGGCACTGCCATGGATCACAGTATGGGGGACATTTTGGAAGTGAGCGAACAGCCACTAAGGTCCTCCAATGTGGCTTCTACTGGCCTACTCTCTATAGAGATGCCCGAGAGTTTGTGCGTAACTGTGACAGCTGCCAAAGAGCTGGTAACTTGCCTCACGAATACGCCATGCCTCAACAAGGGATCTTAGAGATTGAATTATTTGATGTATGGGGGATTGACTTCATGGGTCCGTTCCCACCATCATACTCAAACACTTACATTCTGGTGGCAGTGGACTATGTATCTAAGTGGGTAGAAGCAATCGCTACACCCACTAATGATACTAAGACCGTGCTGAAATTCCTCCAGAAATACATCTTCAGCAGATTTGGTGTTCCCAGAGTCCTAATTAGTGATGGGGGTACTCATTTCTGCAATAAACAGCTCTACTCTGCTATGGTCTGATATGGAATTAGCCACAAAGTGGCAACCCCATATCATCCACAGACAAATGGGCAAGCTGAAGTCTCTAACAGAGAGCTAAAAAGAATCCTAGAACGGACTTTAATTGCCCGTCGAAAGGACTGGGCAAAGAGCTTGGATGATGCTCTGTGGGCATACAGAACAGCATTCAAGACTCCAATAGGAACCTCTCCATACCAACTTGTGTATGGCAAGGCCTGTCATCTGCCCGTGGAACTGGAACATAAAGCCTACTGGGCAACCAGATTCCTAAACCTGGATGCTAAGTTAGCGGGTGAAAAAAGATTGCTCCAGCTAAATGAGCTAGATGAATTTAGACTCAAGTGCCTTTGAAAATGCAAAAATTTATAAGGAAAAGGCAAAGAAGTGGCATGACAAGAAGTTGTCATCCAGAGTCTTTGAGCCAGGACAAAAAGTTCTGCTCTTCAACTCTAGGCTCAGACTGTTCCCAGGAAAACTTAAATCCCGCTGGAGGGGTCCGTATGTGATTACAGGAGTATCACCATATGGATATGTTGAGCTTCAGGATACTGATTCTGACAAAAAGTTCATTGTTAATGGACAGAGGATCAAGCATTATCTTGAAAGCAATTTTGAGCAGGAATGCTCAAAACTGAGGCTTGAATGATTCTCAGTGAAGGTCCAGCTAAAGACAATAAAGAAGCGCTTGCTGGGAGGCAACCCAGTCGTTAGCAGGTTATCTGTTTTGTTTAATCAAAGTTTGATACATATTCTCAAAGGACAAATATCAAAATTGAAGGAATTCACAGAGTTATAGAAGGATTCAGTGCAAAAAGCAGAGAAAGGGAGCTTGTTGGCAAAAAAATGCCAGTAAGGGGTACTTTGGGCGTTAAACGCCAGAATGGGCACCATTCTGGGCGTTTAACGCCAGTAAAGGTGCCATTTTGGGCGTTAAACGCCAGAATGGGCACCATTCTGGGCGTTTAACGCCAGGTGTGCAGCATCCTGGGCGTTTAGCAAAACGCCCAGTGATGAAGGGAATTCTGGCGTTTAACGCCAGCCAGGGTACCTGGCTGGGCGTTAAACGCCCACAATGGCCAACATTTGGGCGTTAAACGCCAGAATGGATACCATTCTGGGCGTTTAACGCCAGAAAGGTGGGAGACAGAGATTTTGCTTTCTAATTAAAATTTTTTCAAACTTTCCTGTTTTGATCCATAATTTTCTACATAAACACATTTCAAACTTTCATCATTCACCTTCAAATTTTCAAAAATTAAAATCATTCTTCAAATCTCTCTCAAATCCTTCCCAAATCTTCTTCAAAAAACTCAAATATTTCTCAAATTCTTTCCATATCTTCTCAAATATCCTTCAAAATTTTCGAAATCTCTCCCCCTACCTTATAAATACACGTTCGGCCATCCCTTTCTCCCCACCATTTGAATTTTCTCTCCTCCTCTCTTCCCTTTTTCCTTTCTTTTGCTTGAGGGCAAGCAAACCTCTAAGTTTGGTGTGCTTTTCCGTGATCACTAAGCTAAGAATCATCAAGATCATGGCTCCTAAGGGAAAACAAACCAATTCAAGAGGCAAGAAAGAGAATAATCCAAAGAGTCTTTGGAATCAAGAGAAGTTCTTAACCAAAGAACATGAAGACCATTATCACAAAATAATGGGTCTGAGGTCAGTGATCCCGGAAGTCAAATTCGATCTAAAAGAAGATGAATATCCGGGGATCCAAGAGCAAATTCGAAATAGAGGATGGGAAGTTCTAACCAATCCTGAGATAAAGGTTGGAAGAAATATGGTTCAGGAATTCTACTCAAATCTGTGGCTGACAGATAAGCAGAGAATGACTGGAACCGCTTTTCATACTTACAGAACCATGGTCAGAGGGAAAGTTATCTACTTCCATCTGGACAAAATAAGGGAGATCTTTAAATTACCTCAACTGCAAGATGATCCTGAATCCTTTAATAGGAGAATGGTGAGAGCAGATAAGGGGTTGGATCAAGTTCTAGAGGACATATGCCTCCCTGGAACTAAGTGGACAACCAATTCAAAAGGTGTCCCAAACCAACTCAAGAGGGGAGACCTCAAACCAATTGCAAGAGGCTGGCTAGACTTTATTGGGCGTTCCATATTGCCCACTAGCAACCGTTCTGAGGTTACTATCAAGAGAGCAGTGATGATTCACTGTATTATGCTGGGAAGAGAAGTGGAGGTTCATCATCTGATTGCTTGTGAGATCTACACAATTGCAAACAAGAATTCCACTGAAGCCAAACTGGCTTACCCAAGCTTAATCTCTTTGCTATGTAAAGATGCTGGGGTGAGGATGGGAGTAGATGAATTCATCCCAATTGAGCACCCAATCACTAAGAGGTCAATGGAAGGACAAATGCAAGATAACTCTATCAAAAGGAGGGCGCAGAAGTTCCTCCCTAAACTTCCTGAAATTGACTACTGGACTCGTCTAGAAGCATCTGTTGTCAAGCTGCAAGAAGCTATGAAACAAATTAAGGAAGAACAGCAGAATCAAAGCTGCATGCTCTGCAAATTGCTGAAGGAACAAGAGAAGCAGGGGCGTGAGCTACAGGAGTTGAAGCGCCAAAGGCTCTCCCTTGAAGGGTCAGATACCCCACAAGTTGAGGGAGCATCCACTTCTCAAAATCAAGGTTGTTGAGTCCTAACTCTGTGATAACCTCTATAATTAGGAGTCCATTTAAATTTTTGTTTTCTATTACTATTATTCTTATCTTATATCTATTTCTGAGTCTTGTTCTTAATTCATGATTAATAAAATTTAAGGTTCATGTCTTAAAGCTATGAATGTCCTATTAGTCCATCACCTCTCTTAAATGAAAAATGCTGTAATCACAAAAGAACAAGAAGTACAGGATTTCGAATTCATCTTTGAAACTAGTTGAATTAGTTTGATGTGGTGACAATACTTTTTGTTTTCTGAATGAATACTTGAACAGTGCATATGTCTTTTGAATTTGTTGTTTTAAGAATGTTAAAATTGTTGGCTCTTGAAAGAATGATGGAAAAGGAGAAATGTTATTGAGGATCTGAAAAATCATCAAATTGATTCTTGAAGCAAGGAAAAGCAGTGAATACAAAAAAAAAGTAATAAAGTTGTGATCCAAGGCAAAAAGAGTGTGCTTAAGAACCATGGACGCCTCTAATTGGGGATTTTAGCAAAGCTAAGTCACAATCTGAAAAGGTTCACCCAAGTATGTGTCTGTGGCATGAATGTATCCGGTGGTAATACTGGAAGACAAAGTGCTTTGGGCCACAGCCAAGACTCATAAAGTAGCTATGTTCAAGAATCATCATACTTAACTAGGAGAATCAATAACACTATCTGAGTTCTGAGTTCCTATAGATGCCAATCATTCTAAACTTCAAAGGATAAAGTGAGATGCCAAAACTGTTCAGAAGCAAAAAGCTACTAGTCCCGCTCATCTAATTGGAGCTAAGTTTTTTGATATTTTGGAGTCTATAGTATATTCTCTTCTTTTTATTCTATTTTGATTTTCAGTTGCTTGGGGACAAGCAACAATTTAAGTTTGGTGTTGTGATGAGCGGATAATTTATACGCTTTTTGGCATTGTTTTTAGTATGTTTTTAGTACATTTTAGTTAGTTTTTATTATATTTTTATTAGTTTTTAGTTAAAATTCACTTTTCTGGACTTTACTATGAGTTTGTGTGTTTTTCTGTGATTTCAGGTATTTTCTGGCTGAAATTGAGGGTCCTGAGCAAAAATCTGATTCAGAGACTGAAAAGGACTGCAGATGCTGTTGGATTCTGACCTCCCTGCACTCGAAATGGATTTTTTGGAGCTACAGAAGCCCAATTGGCGCGCTCTCAACGACGTTGGAAAGTAGACATCTTGGGCTTTCCATCAATGTATAATAGTTCATACTTTGCCCGAGATTTGATGGCCCAAACCGGCGTTGCAAATCAGCTTCAAAATTCCCGGCGTTTAACGCCGGAACTGGCACAAAAATTGGAGTTCAACGCCCAAACTGGCATAAAAGCTGGCGTTTAACTCCAGAAAAAGTCTGTACACATGAAAGCTTCAATGCTCAGCCCAAGCACACACCAAGTGGACCCCGGAAGTGGATTTTTACGTCATTTACTCATTTCTGTATACCCTAGGTTACTAGTTCACTATTAATAGGATCTTTTGACATTGTATCTTTACCTCATGACACTTTACACGTTTCTCATTGTATCTTCTACAGCATGAGTCTCTAAACCCCATGGTTGGGGGTGAGGAGCTCTGCTGTGTCTTGATGGATTAATGCAATTTCATTCAATCACGCTTGCTTCTATTCTAAGATATCACTTGTTCCTAAACCTGATGAATGTGATGATCTGTGACACTCATCATCATTCTCACCTATGAACGTGTGCCTGACAACCACCTCCGTTCTACCTTAGATTGAGTAGATATCTCTTGGATCCCTTAACCGAAATCTTCGTGGTATAAGCTAGAATTGATGGCGGCATTCAAGAGAATCCGGAAGGTCTAAACCTTGTCTGTGGTATTCTGAGTAGGATTCAATGATTGAATGACTGTGACAAGCTTCAAACTCCTGAAGGCTGGGCGTTAGTGACAGACGCAAAAGAATCACTGGATTCTATTCCGACCCGATTGAGAACCGACAAATGAATAGCCGTGCTATGACAGAGCGCGTTGAACATTTTCACTGAGAGGATGGGAGGTAGCCATTGACAACGGTGAAACCCTACATATAGCTTGCCATGGAAGGAGCCTTGCGTGCTTGAAGAAGAAGACAGTAGGAAAGCAGAGGTTCAGAAGATAGAGCATCTCCAAAACCTCAACCTGTTCACCATTACTGCAAGACAAGTACTTATTTCATGTTCTTTTACTTTTTACAATCACCCCTGATAATTATTGATATCCTGACTAAGAGTTACAAGATAACCATAGCTTGCTTCAAGCCGACAATCTCCGTGGGATCGACCCTTACTCACGTAAGGTATTACTTGGACGACACAGTGCACTTGCTGGTTAGTTGTGCGGGATTGCAAAAGTGTGATTGCAATTTCGTGCACCAATATATATACACAATAAGCTTAGTCAAAATAATGAAATTTTTCAAGATTTCTATCTATAGGGCACCAATTGATTTGAGTGAAAACTTTTCATAGAACTTGCTTGAATTATATATATTGTGGAACATGAATTTTTGAGCTAAGAACACAAGCAAGTGAGATTTGAGCCTAATGGTGTGGTTACATCTTATAACCACTTATTTTCCTTCTTGTGTGCATTATTCTCTTTCTATGATTGTAATCTTTGCTTTGTTTGATTCTTTATGTCCATTATTTTGTGTATTCATGCATTTATATGATTGAGGCCATCATTTCATTAGCTCACTTTCCCAAATAGCCTTACCTTTTATCTTTCATTGTTAGCCAATTTGAGCCTACGCTTAACCCACTTGTTCATAATTTAGCACATTACAAGCCTAAAGCGGAAAACAATAAATGTCCTTATTTGGATCTTTGATTGGCTTAGGCTAGTGTGTGTGAGTATCATTCAAGTGTGGGAACCTTGGGACATTGGGTGAATAAAAGGGTAGTTTTGTATTGCTGTTGAAAATATTGGGAATTGGGTACATACCCATGTATTACTCAAATGTAAAAAACTTATGCATTGATGCTCTTGTATATAGAAAGAAAAAAATGATAAAAACAAAAGAAAAAGAAAAAAAAAAGGAAAAGAAAAAAAATATAAAAAGAAAGAAACAAAGAAAAAAAGAAAGAAATAAAAAGGGGACAAAATGCCCCAAGTAAAGCAAAATCTAATAAAGATCAATGCATAAGTGTTGTGAAATGAAAAGGGATACATGAGTATGTGAAAAAAATGAGAAGAATGAGTAGTTGGTTAGAACTTAATCGTATAGAATGTCATAGGTTAGGTGGGAAGTCTAAGCTTATCAAAGATTCAAATCTCAAGCTCACTTAACCAAATATGCATCCAACCTTAACCCTAGCCCCATTACAACCTATGAAAAGACCTCATGATATATGTATGCATGCATGAAATATTTGTTGATAGTTAGAAGAAAAACAAATCTTAGAAAGCATGATTAGGAGAGAATTGAGAGAGTCAACCCTAAACACTTGAGCGAATAGAGTGCAAACACATCCGGTGAGGGTTTGATGCTCAATTACATATCTCCACCTATGATCATTGATGAGCGGATAATTTGTATGCTTTTTGGCATTGTTTTTAGTATGTTTTTGGTAGTTTTAGTTGAGTTCTTAGTATATTTTTATTAGTTTTTAATTAAAATTCACTTTTCTGGACTTTACTATGAGTTTGTGTGTTTTTCTGTGATTTCAGGTATTTTCTGGCTGAAATTGAAGGTTCTGAGCAAAAATCTGATTTAGAGACTGAAAAGGACTGCAGATGCTGTTGGATTCTGACCTCCCTGCACTCGAAGTGGATTTTCTGGAGCTACAGAAGCCCAATTGGCGCGCTCTCAACGGCGTTGGAAAGTAGACATCCTGGGCTTTCCAGCAATATATGATAGTCCATACTTTGCCCAAGATTTGATGGCCCAAACCGGCGTTCAAAGTCACCCTCAGAATTCCCAGCGTTAAACGCCGGAACTGGCACCTAAATGGGAGTTAAACGCCCAAACTGGCATAAAAGCTGGAGTTAAACGCCAAGAAGAGTCTCTACACGAAAAATGCTTCATTGCTCAGCCCAAGCACACACCAAGTGGGCCCGGAAGTGGATTTTTATGTCATTTACTCACCTCTGTACACCCTAGGTTACTAGTTTTCTATAAGTAGGACCTTTTACTATTGTATTTATCATCTTTGGATTGTTTTTGATCCTTTGATCATCTTTGGACATTTTAGTTCTTAGATCATTGGGAGGCTGGCCATTCGGCCATGCCTAGACCTTATGCTTATATATTTTCAACGGTGGAGTTTCTACACACCATAGATTAAGGTGTGGAGCTCTGCTGTACCTCGAGTATTAATGCAATTACTATTGTTCTTTCATTCAAATTCCGCTTGTTCTTTATCCAAGATATCACTTGTTCTTCAACATGATGAAGGTGATGATTGACGCCCATCATCCTTCTCACTCATGAACAAGGTGACTGACAACCATTCTTGTTCTACAAGCATCTGAGGCTTAGTGAATATCTCTTGGATTCTTTAATCGGAATCTTCGTGGTATAGGCAGGACCTGATGGCGGCATTCAAGAGAATCCGGAAGGTCTAAACCTTGTCTGTGGTATTCTGAGTAGGATTCAATGATTGAATGACTGTGACGTGCTTCAAACCTGTAACCTACTGGGCGTTAGTGACAGACGCAAAAGAGTTATTCTATTCCGGTAGGGGAGGGAACCAAACCGGTGATTGGCAGCACTGTGACAGAGTGTGTGCATTAGCTTTCACTGCGCGGATGGGAGGTAGCTGCTGACAACAGTGAAACCCTACACGAGCTTGCCATGGAAAGGAGTAAGAAGGATTGGATGAAGGCAGTAGGAAAGCAGAGAGACGGAAGGGAAGGCATCTTCATACGCTTGTCTGAAGCTCTTACACCAATGATATACATAAGTATCACTATCTTTATCTTTATGTTATTTTCGTTCATCACCATTATACATTTGAGTCTGCCTGACTGAGATTTACAAGGTGACCATAGCTTGCTTCATACCAACAATCTCCGTGGGATCGACCCTTACTCACGTAAGGTATTACTTGGACGACCCAGTGCACTTGCTGGTTAGTTGTGCGAAGTTGTAGTGATCACAATTTCGCGCACCAAGTTTTTGGCGCCGTTGCCGGGGATTGTTTGTGTATGGACAACTGACGGTTCATCTTGTTGCTTAGATTAGGTATTAATTTTTTCAGAATTCTTAAGAATGAATTCTAGTGTTTCAAGGTGATGTTCTTATCATCACCAAGGCTGATTGATCATCATCAATTTAGCTCTTGAATGCAATGTCCTGCTGAAGCTTAGCCGGCCATGTCTAATTCCTTTAGACTAAAGCTTTAGACTAACATTGCATGATTCCTGGAATTCTCATTAAGAATTTTGATACCTTTATTTTCCTTTTCACTTAATTTTCGAAAAATCCAAAAAAATTATAAAATCATAAAATCCAAAAATATTTCTTGTTTAAGTCTAGTGTCTCATCTTAAGTTTGGTGTCAAATGCATGTTTTTGTTATATTTTCGAATCCATGCATGTACTTCTTTGTTTTGATCTTTGAATTCTATTGACTTGAGTGTTCATGTGTCTCATATAGTGTTAGTAGTATACAAACTGCTAAGTTTGGTGTCTTGCATGCATTGTTATTTGATTCTTGTTGCATTTTGATTATTAAAAATCCAAAAATATTTTAATTTGTGTCTTTTCAAGTCAATGATACAGAGAATTGAAGATTCAGAACATACTGCAGAGGAACCACACAGAAAAAGCTGGGCATTCAAAAATGCCCAGTGAAGAAGACAGACTGGCGTTTAAACGCCAGCCAGGGTGCCTGGTTGGGCGTTTAACGCCCAAAAAGGTATAGGTTTGGGCGTTAAACGCCAGAATGTGCACCATCCTGGGCGTTTAACGCCAGGATGGCAAGGGGGGAAGATTTTGTTTTCAGAATCAAATTTTTTTAAGTTTTCAAAGTTTTTCAAAATCAAATCTTTTTCAAATCATATCTTTTCAATCAAATGTTTTCAAAATCAATTTCTTTCCTTTTTCAAAGATACTTACTAACAATTAATGATTTGATTGAACATTTTTTGCCTTTTCTGTTGAGAAAGGTTTTATGTTTGAATCATATCTTTTCTTGTTAGGCAAGTCATTAATTTTTAAAATCATATCTTTTAAAATTGTTTTCAAATCATATCTTTTAAAATTATTTTCAAATCATATCTTTTTAAAATTGTTTTCAAATCATATCTTCTCAATCACATTTTTTTAGAACCATAACTTTTCAATCAAATCTTTTTAATCACATCTTTTTCAAAATAGTTTTCAATCAAATCTTTTTTATTTCTAATTTCAAAATCTTTTTCAAAAATCACTTGATTTCTTTTTCACTCTTATTTTCGAAAATCAATTAAGTGTTTTTCAAAATGTTTTCAAAATCTTTTACTTAAATTTTCGAAAATTACTTCCCTTCTTCTCACATCCTTCTATTCATGGACTAACATTATTCTTTAATGCAAAATTTGAACTCCATCTTCTTTGATAAGTTCAAATTTTCTACCTCTGTCTTCCATTTTTCTTTTCCTCTGACACCTCAAGGAATCTCTATACTGTGACATAGAGGATTCCATATTTTCTTGTTCTCTTCTCTTTCATATGAGCAGGAACAAAGACAAAGGCATTCTTGTTGAAGCTGACCCTGAACCTAAAAGGACCTTGAAGCGAAAGCTAAGAGAAGCTAAGACTCAACTCTCTGTTGAGGACCTGACCGAATTCTTCAAGGAAGAAGAACCCATGGCAGCCGAAAACAACAACAATGCCAACAATGCAAGGAAGGTGCTGGGTGACTTTACTGCACCTACTCCCAACTTCTATGGGAGAAGCATCACTATCCCTGCCATTAGAGCAAACAACTTTGAGCTTAAGCCTCAATTAGTTTCTCTAATGCAACAGAATTGCAAGTTCCATGGACTTCCAATGGAAGATCCTCATCAGTTTTTAGCTGAATTCTTGCAAATCTGTGACACTGTCAAGACTAATGGGGTAGACCCTGAGGTCTATAGACTGATGCTATTCCCTTTTGCTGTAAGAGACAGAGCTAGAATATGGTTGGACTCTCAACCTAAAGAAAGCCTGGACTCTTGGGAAAAGCTAGTCAATGCCTTCTTGGCAAAGTTCTTTCCACCACAAAGATGGAGTAAGCTTAGAGTGGAAGTCCAAACCTTCAGACAGAAGGATGGAGAATCCCTCTATGAAGCTTGGGAAAGATACAAACAATTAATCAGAAAGTGTCCTTCTGACATGCTTTCTGAAGGGAGCATCATAGGTATTTTCTATGATGGTCTCTCTGAACTGTCCAAGATGTCTTTGGATAGCTCTGCTGGAGGATCTCTTCATCTGAAGAAGACACCTACAGAGGCTCAAGAGCTAATTGAAATGGTTGCAAATAACCAATTCATGTACACTTCTGAAAGGAATCCTGTGAACAATGGGACTAGTCAGAAGAAAGGAGTTCTTGAGATTGACACTCTGAATGCCATACTGGCTCAGAATAAAATATTGACTCAACAAGTCAATTTGATTTCTCAAAGTCTGTCTGGAATGCAAAATGCACCTGGCAGTACTAAGGGAGCTTCATCTGAGGAAGAAGCTTATGATCCTGAGAACCCTTCAATGGAAGAGGTGAATTACCTAGGAGAGCCCTATGGAAACACCTACAATTCTTCATGGAAAAATCACCCAAATTTCTCATGGAAGAATCAAGAGAAACCTCAACAAGGTTTCAACAATAATAATGGTGGAAGAAATAGGTTTAGCAATAGCAAGCCTTTTTCCATCATCTTCTCAGCAACAGACAGAGAGTTCTAAGCAGAGTACTTCTGACTTAGCAACAATGGTCTCTGATCTAATAAAGACCACTCAAAGTTTCATGAATGAAACAAGGTCCTCCATTAGGAATTTGGAAGGACAAGTGGGTCAGCTGAGTAAGAAAGTTACTGACCTCCAATGAGTTCCCAAATGAGGAACCATGGGAATCTGAGGCTCAAAATGAGACCATAGAGATTCCATTGGACTTACTTCTGCCTTTCATGAGCTCTGATGAGTATTCTTCCTCTGAAGAGGATGAGTATGTCACTGAAGATCAAGTTGCTAAATATCTTGGAGCAATCATGAAGCTAAATGACAAGTTATTTGGAAATGAGACTTGGGAAGATGAATCTCCCTTGCTCACCAAAGAACTGGATGACTTGTCTAGGCAGAAATTACCTCAAAAGAGACAAGATCCTGGGAAGTTTTCCCTACCTTGTACCATAGGCACCATGACCTTCAAGAAGGCTCTGTGTGACTTAGGGTCAAGTGTGAACCTCATGCCTCTCTCTGTAATGGAGAAGCTAGGGATCTTTGAGGTACAAGCTGCAAGAATCTCACTAGAGATGGCAGACAACTCAAGAAAACAAGCTCATGGACTTGTAGAGAATGTTCTGGTAAAAGTTGAAGGCCATTACATCCCTACTGATTTCATAGTCCTAGAGACTGGGAAGTGCATGGATGAAAACATCATCCTTGGCAGACCCTTCCTAGCCACAGCAAAGGCTGTGATTGATGTTGATGGAGGTGAACTGATCATTCAAGTGAATGAAGAATCCTTGGTGTTTAAGGCTCAAGGATATCCCTCTGTCACCATGGAGAAGAAGCATGAAGAGCTTCTCTCAAATCAGAGACAAATAGAGCCCCCACAGTCAAACTCTAAGTTTGGTGTTGGGAGGCCACAACCAAACTCTAAGTTTGGTGTTGAACCCCCACATTCAAACTCTAAGTTTGGTGTTGGGAGGTTCCAACATTGCTCTGATCATTTGTGAGGCTCCATGAGAGCCATCTGTCAAGCTACTGACATTAAAGAAGCGCTTGTTGGGAGGCAACCCAATGATTATATTTTATATATTTCCTTTTGTTATTTTATCTCTTTTGTAGGTTGATGATCATAAGAAGTCACAAAATCCATTGAAAAAGCAAAAACAGAATGAAAAACAGGAAGAAAAATAGCACACCCTGGAGGAAGATGCTGCTGGCGTTTAAACGCCAGTAAGCCTAGCAGATGGGCGTTTAACGCCCAGTCTGGCACCATTCTGGGCGTTTAACGCCAGAAAGGGGCACCAGACTGGCGTTAAACGCCAGAAAAGGGCTAGAACCTGGCGTTAAACGCCAGGAATGGGCACCAGCCCGGCGTTTAACGCCAGAAATGGCTCAAAACGTGGATTTTGATGCCATTTGGTGCAGGGATGACTTTTCCTTGACACCTAAGGATCTGTGGACCCCACAGGATCCCCACCAACCCCACCACTCTTTCTTCTTCTTCACCCATTCACCATTCACCTCAATACCTCTTCACCACCTCCATCTCCTCCATCTCTTCTTCTTCTACTCTCTTCTTTCTTCTTTTGCTCGAGGACGAGCAAACCTTTTAAGTTTGGTGTGGTAAAAGCATTGCTCTTTGTTTTTCCATAACCAATTATGGCATCCAAAGCCGGTTCAACTGAGAAGGCATGACCTCAAGCCCATCACTAAGAAGAAGATGGAGCAAACAAGAGACCCCTCTCATCAAGAGATCCCTGAGATACCTCAAGGGATGCACTTTCCTCCACAAGACTACTGGGAGCAAATTAACACCTCCCTAGGAGAACTAAGTTCCAACATGGGACAACTAAGGGTGGAGCACCAAGAACACTCCATCATCCTCCATGAAATTAGAGAAGATCAAAGAATCATGAGAGAGGAGCAACAAAGACAAGGAAGAGACATTGAGGAGCTCAAGCACTCCATAGGATCTTCAAGAAGAAGAAAGAGCCGCCATCACTAAGGTGGACCCGTTCTTTAATCTCCTTGTTCTTTATTTTTCTATTTTTCGAATTTTCATGCTTATGTTTATCCATGTTTGTGTCTTATGATCATTAGTGTCTTAGTGTCTATGCCTTAAAGCTATGAATATGAATCCATCACCTTTCTTAAATGAAAACTGTTTTTATCACAAAAGAACAAGAAGTACAGGATTTCAAATTCATCTTTAAAACTAGCTTAATTAGTTTGATGTGGTGACAATATATACTTTTTGTTTTCTGAATGTATGCTTAAACAGTGCATATGTCTTTTGAATTTGTGGTTCATGAATGTTAAAATTGTTGGCTCTTGAAAGAATGATGAAAAAGGAGACATGTTACTGAGGATCTGAAAAATCATAAAAATGATTCTTGAAGCAAGAAAAAGCAGTGAATACAAAAAAAAAAGAGAAGCAGAAAAACGAAAAAAAAGGGGAGAAAGAAAAAGAAAAGAAAAAGAAAGAAATAAAGTTGTGATCCAAGGCAAAAAGAGTGTGCTTAAGAACCCTGGACACCTCTAATTGGGGACTTTAGCAAAGCTGAGTCACAATCTGAAAAGGTTCACCCAATTATGTGTCTGTGGCATGTATGTATCCGGTGGTAATACTGGAAGACAGAGTGCTTTGGGCCACAGCCAAGACTCAATAAGTAGCTGTGTTCAAGAATCATCATACTTAACTAGGAGAATCAATAACACTATCTGGATTCTAAGTTCCTAAAGAAGCCAATCATTCTGAACCTCAGAGGATAAAGTGAGATGCCAAAACTGTTTGGAGGCAAAAAGCTACTAGTCCCGCTCATCTAATTTGGAGCTTAGTTTCATTGATAATTTGGAGTCTATAGTATATTCTCTTCTTTTTATCTTATTTGATTTTCAGTTGCTTGGGGACAAGCAACAATTTAAGTTTGGTGTTGTGATGAGCGGATAATTTGTATGCTTTTTGGCATTGTTTTTAGTATGTTTTTGGTAGTTTTAGTTGAGTTCTTAGTATATTTTTATTAGTTTTTAATTAAAATTCACTTTTCTGGACTTTACTATGAGTTTGTGTGTTTTTCTGTGATTTCAGGTATTTTCTGGCTGAAATTGAAGGTTCTGAGCAAAAATCTGATTTAGAGACTGAAAAGGACTGCAGATGTTGTTGGATTCTGACCTCCCTGCACTCGAAGTGGATTTTCTGGAGCTACAGAAGCCCAATTGGCGCGCTCGCAACGGCGTTGGAAAGTAGACATCCTGGGCTTTCCAGCAATATATGATAGTCCATACTTTGCCCAAGATTTGATGGCCCAAACCGGCGTTCAAAGTCACCCTCAGAATTCCCAGCGTTAAACGCCGGAACTGGCACCTAAATGGGAGTTAAACGCCCAAACTGGCATAAAAGCTGGAGTTAAACGCCAAGAAGAGTCTCTACACGAAAAATGCTTCATTGCTTAGCCCAAGCACACACCAAGTGGGCCCGGAAGTGGATTTTTATGTCATTTACTCACCTCTGTACACCCTAGGTTACTAGTTTTCTATAAGTAGGACCTTTTACTATTGTATTTATCATCTTTGGATTGTTTTTGATCCTTTGATCATCTTTGGACATTTTAGTTCTTAGATCATTGGGAGGCTGGCCATTCGGCCATGCCTAGACCTTATGCTTATGTATTTTCAACGGTGGAGTTTCTACACACCATAGATTAAGGTGTGGAGCTCTGCTGTACCTCGAGTATTAATGCAATTACTATTGTTCTTTCATTCAAATTCCGCTTGTTCTTTATCCAAGATATCACTTGTTCTTCAACATGATGAAGGTGATGATTGACGCCCATCATCCTTCTCACTCATGAACAAGGTGACTGACAACCATTCTTGTTCTACAAGCATCTGAGGCTTAGTGAATATCTCTTGGATTCTTTAATCGGAATCTTCGTGGTATAGGCAGGACCTGATGGCGGCATTCAAGAGAATCCGGAAGGTCTAAACCTTGTCTGTGGTATTCTGAGTAGGATTCAATGATTGAATGACTGTGACGTGCTTCAAACCTGTAACCTACTGGGCGTTAGTGACAGACGCAAAAGAGTTATTCTATTCCGGTAGGGGAGGGAACCAAACCGGTGATTGGCAGCACTGTGACAGAGTGTGTGCATTAGCTTTCACTGCGCGGATGGGAGGTAGCTGCTGACAACAGTGAAACCCTACACGAGCTTGCCATGGAAAGGAGTAAGAAGGATTGGATGAAGGCAGTAGGAAAGCAGAGAGACGGAAGGGAAGGCATCTTCATACGCTTGTCTGAAGCTCTTACACCAATGATATACATAAGTATCACTATCTTTATCTTTATGTTATTTTCGTTCATCACCATTATACATTTGAGTCTGCCTGACTGAGATTTACAAGGTGACCATAGCTTGCTTCATACCAACAATCTCCGTGGGATCGACCCTTACTCACGTAAGGTATTACTTGGACGACCCAGTGCACTTGCTGGTTAGTTGTGCGAAGTTGTAGTGATCACAATTTCGCGCACCAATCATCTCCTTTCATGCAAGTTTGTAAAAAAAATATTTAATAGCTCAATTCAATTGTGGATTAGACTTGCTAGTCCTTTAGCCCTCATGCATATATGCTTCTTGGAAATTGATTTATTTTGACCAAGCAATTGCATTCATTTAGATAGTTGCATGTAGGTAGATTGCATTTAGTTAGTTTCCATTGAATAAATGTTGATGCCCTTCGCTTTCTCTTGGTTTAAGCATGAGGACATGCTTGGTTTAAGTGTGGGGAGGTTGATAAACCCCATTTGTAGGGTTTATCTTGTATTGATTTTTGGGGATTTTATCACATTTTACCCACATTTATTCAATGAAATAGCATGGTTTTGTATATTCTCCTTTAATTGTGCTTAAGAGTGAAAACATGCTTTTTAGGACTTAAAATAGCTAAATCTAATTCTCCTTGATTCCATTAGATGCCTTGATATGTTTGTTAAGTGATTTAATGTTTATGAGGCAAAGATTGGATCAAGGGAATGAAGAAAGAAAGCATGAAAAGTTGGAGAACTCATGAAGAAATGAAAGAACCGGAAAGCTGTCAAGCCGACCTCTTCGTACTTAAACAACCATAACTTGAGCTACAGAGGTCCAAATGATGCGGTTTCAGTTGGGTTGGAAATCTAACATCCAGAGCTTCGAAACGATATAAGATTTGTCATAGTTGCTATACGTATAAGGATGCGTACGCGCACTATATGCGTACGCGCTGTTGGTGCACGTGATTCACTTCATGCAAACTCGTGGCTAGCGAATTTACAAGCCTTGTGGGCCCAATCCAACTCATTTCTGATCCTATTTAAGCCAAGGATTGAAGAGGGATGGAGAAGCTAGTTACCATTAGTCATAGTTTAGTTTTAAGAAGTAGTTAGAATTAGTTTCTAGAGAGAGAAACTCTCACTTCTCTCTAGGATTAGGATTAGGATTAGTTCTTAGATCTGGGTTTTAATCTTTGCTTTCTTCTACTTCTACCTTTCAATTCTTTGTTGTTACATTCATCTTCCTCTATTCTTTTGTTGTAATTTCCTTTATGTTGTTCTTATACTTTGTTGTAGATCCACTTTTGTTCCTCCTATTCTCTTTCAATTCAATTAGAGGTAATTCATAATAATTGTGTTCATTTGATTTGTTGTTGTTTAATTCCTTGCAATTGAGTAGTGTAGATTTACTTTTCTTGTAATTTTACTATGCTTTCCTTTTATGCCTTCCAAGTGTTTGATGAAATGCTTGGTTGGATTTTAGAGTAGAATTTTATACTCATGGCTTGGAAAGGTAACTTAGGAACTCTTGAATTACTAATGTCCACGTAATTGATGATTGGGAGCCATTTACTCTAGTTCTCACTAATTGAATTAGTGGAGAGTTAGGACTTATGGACTAGGATTGATATAGCTCATTTGAATTTCCTTTACTACTAGTTAGAGGATGATTTAATGAGATTAATCCTTGCCAATTCTCATATTGTGGTTAGTGATTAGGATAGAGATCCTTGACCACCAACCCTTGTCAAGACCTTTTTAGCCATTAGTTTACTTTCTTACCATTTATCTTTCATGCCTCTTATCAAAACCCCAAAAATAACTCACAACCAATAACAAGACACTTTATTGTAATTCCTAGGGAGAACGACCCGAGGTTTAAATACTTCGGTTTATAGATTTTAGGGGTTTGTACTTGTGACAAACAAATTTTTGCATCAGAGGATTATTGTTGGTTTAGAGACTATACTTCAACAAGATTTCATTTGTGAAATTCTAAACCGTCAAAAATCCTAATCATCAAATAGCAACATGAATAAGTAGTGGTGCGAGAGGTGGGTCATCCTACACAAATGTCGAGTGGACAGATCTACCGCCACCAACATCACCAACCTCCGCAGAAAGCTCCATCACTTGTTCCGCCATGATTCTCCCATGGATGTCAAACATGTGGCACACATGCTCGTCGCCATGGAACCAAAATAGACGAAACAAAAAAATTTTGTTTCCCAATGATGCTAGCAACCTATACCCCACCTGTCCGATCTCCTTTCTCCCTAAACTATCAAGGTTATTCAATATCATACTCTTCAACTTGGACAAGGAACTTACTCACCGAGTACGCAACATTAACAGATTATAACAATTAAATATCACTCCATTGTCACTATTTCTCATACAACAATTGGGATACACACAGACAACCACATATCCACTACTACTGAACATTTTTGCTTATTTTTTGGAAGAAAAATGGAGGAAAATAAGATATGAAATGTGTGTGGAGAATACTAAAGGTTGCACATCTTTTTTATAGCTGTTGAAAATTTGTCATACTGTATCTAGTTTACACTGTAAATGTTATAATTTATCATGTATCTCGTTTATAGTATAAAGGAAATAAGTTTACACGTATCTTGTTTACACTGTAAACGAAATATACACGTGTCATTCGGCCTGTCGTATCTCGTTTACAGTGTAAACGAGATACATATAAATTTATCTCCTTTACACTATAAATGAGATAAGACATGTTACATATTTTCATAATTATTTTATAAATTATTTATTTCAATAAATAATTTTTTAATTTATTTAGATAAAAAATCCATGAGATCAATAGTAAGCCATGAACATGAACCCAAGTTAATGAGACCTACAAACTTATTTTGTACAACATATCTCATTTTCTCATTCCATCTTGAAATAAGTACTGTTATATATAATGAAAAATGGTAACCATCAGACTAAGGTAATGGCAATTTTATTGAAATGCGCATGGAAAAATGTTTAATTCCTATTATGCGCACGGTTTGAAATTTCTCCTCAAATACACACTGCCAACTCGCAAGGGACAGCCACAAAATGGAAATAGGAGGCATATCAGGGATGGTGGCCGCGAAATGGCTCCTGGCGTCTAACACAACCCATTTTAAGTGCGTCTGCCACGAAATGGGGTACCTTAGCTATGAGACACATGAAATGGCGCACCTCTTGTATGACGAACACGAATTGGCCAAGTCAGTGGAGGCACACACGAAATGGCTCTCATCACGTGTGGCAGGCACAAAATGGCTGCGTGGGCAGTGAAAGCAGTAACTCCCAGTAGTGACAGTTCCCGTACAAGCATGCAGTGGGTGGTTTGGGAGGCAATTTATTGTAGTCTTGTGGGTGAAACAATATAAAAAGCGGTGAGGGAGGGGACCAATTCGAATGGTAGGAAACAGGAGAGAAGTAGTAGGGTTCAGGGTGTTGTTGTGTTTTTGGTGGGGTAAAAAAAATTTTTTGTGGTGGAGGAATATTTTTTTAATTCATAAAAATGAGTGGTAGTGGAATTAATGTGGAAGAAAACTTTAATAGGTTGGATGGATTTCATATTTTTGCTCATTTACATGTGAATGTGAGTTTTTTTAATAAATAAATAAAAATTTGTTGATGATAAAAAAATTGTGCTAAATTAATTGTGTTTTGAAGCTTTTCCATTTCAGCCGGCACGTGTGTTGACTCCGCATGGCACATTAGTCGATGTTTTCTCTTCAGACGAATCATATCCAACTATGGATATTAGGAGGCAGATGCTTGAACCGTATCTAAGAAGAGTCGGATTCTATTATGCGTCTTTGATAAAGCGTTTTGAATATGACAACCCATTGATTAGCGCTCTTATGGAAAGATGGTGTCCTGAGACCCACACATTCTACCTCCCATGGGGTGAGTGTACTATTACTCTGGAGGATGTTGCTATGCAGTTAGTATTACCAATCGACGGTGAGCCGGTGAGCGGCACTCTAAAGTCATGGAGTAAGTTCCACCAGAGGGATATTTGGCAATTGTGTGAGGAACTCCTCGGTGAAGTTCCTGATGGACATGTTGGGACCACGAAGTATAACATAAAATAGAAGTGGCTCAGGAGTAGACTCTAACAGATGCCTCTTGACTCTCCCGAGGACGCCGTCGTACGGTACGCACGTTGTTACATTATGTACTTATTGGGTGGCGTTTTACTTCCTGACAAAGCGAACAACACGGTTCACGTATGTGCAAATTCATCAGTACAGAATAACGAACGCAAAACAAGTATGCAATCCGAACAAAGTCTTACATGGAATGAAAGTTTGCAACACGTTGAAATATCTCTGTAGCTGGTTATATGAATCATCCCATTCTCCATAGATTTCGGCTATTGCCTTTTGCTTCACTAGCCAAACCTTCTTGTAATACACCTTGTATCCGTGCACCGACTTCACGGATCCCTGCAACACCTTTATGCAAATGGTCGCGTCTGCCTGAACCATGGGGAATATGTGCTGGCATATGACATT
The DNA here is from genome assembly GCF_014773155.1 of Arachis stenosperma. Classification (NCBI taxonomy): domain Eukaryota; kingdom Viridiplantae; phylum Streptophyta; class Magnoliopsida; order Fabales; family Fabaceae; genus Arachis; species Arachis stenosperma. The sequence continues at coordinate 130,904,136 of NC_080380.1, forward strand.
TAAATCAAGTTGAGCATGATCCTGCGACATCGCAGACGCCAAACAACTGTGAAGCCCTTGGTATTTTTGAACTTCCCAAAATCTGGAAGCCCTCGTCTTTGCAACCTTGACCATCCAGCAACATTGGTCACCAAAAGGTTTGCATCGACATATATACCGAGTATGATATGACTCCATTACTTTGAATTCTGCACTTCGACGGATGTTGTAGTTCTTAATAGCAAGCATTGCTACATCTTTATTCAGGAATTTCAAGCCAAGCTCTAGCTCCATTTCACTGGTCAAAGCATAGTTGCTCGGTATGTCCTCCGCGGTAGTCGAGTTCATTGGACCAAGACTCAGGTGCAGGTAGTGGTCGAGGGTGCTGCTGGAAAGACCTCCAACCCTAGCCACATTTATCGGTTCAACCCGAGTTGGGATAACCCTATCGCCCTCAAGCGGTTGGGTCTCCGGAACAGCTTCTGCTTCCTCTCCGCTAACATTCTCAATCTCGTCTTCCTCAGAGGAGTCAGCCAACCCGTCGGCCATTCCTTTCGGATATGCAACATGGACAGTGGGGGAGGGACGTCGGTGAGGAATTTCTGCATTCTGGACGAGGGCCACGAAGACGTTAAAGGACGGACTGCGAGCCCCACCAATCTCTGAAAACGGAATGCCTTGACCAGCACCGGAATTTCGCATTTCATCCACGTTATTCGAACTAGATGAGCTACCCCCACATCTTGGAACTTTACACAAAGTTCCATAGAATATATGCTTCCAATGCTACGATGATACGAAAACATCATCGACACATGCTGGTCAGATTTAATATGCATTTTCTGATATGCAAACGAAACTTGCTACCGCAACTGGCATCCTGTAAATCAGCGTACTGATCTCCTTTTTCCCAACCAGCCCAGTGTTCATCAGAATCAAATTTTTTAGTTGTTGCAGAGATGATTGTGAAGGAATCATTATCCAAAGTGGGTCATCACACATAAATGTCACTCCTTCGGTTGTATGCGAAATTTCTCCGTTGGGATATATGACCACATAAATGTGTTCAGATGCCATTACCACACCAAAAATTGGTGAAAGCAACTTCTATGAAAATGGAATTTTCGGAGAGGAAGGGAGGGTAGAAGAAGTGAGAATTGGAATTGTGGCATCAGTTCTGCAGGAGAATGGGTTTTTATAGCTTTGTCGTTGTTCCAATTTGTGTGTGGTACACACTGATTTGTCACATTTCGTATGCGGTACAATAGACATGGAGTGCCCATATTTGTCACCTCCGCCGTGCCCCTATTTTGTGCCTGGCGTCCCTGACTTCGTCGTTCCATTTTGCTACTGCCACACAGGAAATGGACTCTCCATTTTGTGTCTGCTGAACCTGATATGGTTCTCCCATTTTGTGGACACCTCGTTTGAAATGATGTTAAGATCCATTTTGTAGTCACCATACAAAGAATGGAACTACGCATTTTGAGAATAGTTTCCACCTATGCGCATTTTGGGAATAAATGTATTTAACATGCGTATATAGGTAGAATAGCCCTAAGGTAACTACTTTAATTTAAAGAATACAAATTTATTGAAAAAACTAGTGTATTTAGAAAGCATGATAATTAACTAGTTTATATTTTAATATAAATATAACATTTGTTTTAAAATAGAAAAGTATTAGTCTTCCATAAAAACAAAATGGGTTGATAAAAAAAATGGAAAATAAGTGCAATATATACATATATTTTAAGTATTAGGAAATATTATTCATATAACTGGTTTGAACAATTTCACTATTAACACTTACCAAAAAACAATAAAAAAAAAAACAGAAAATATTTTGGCAATTGTCACTCTTGTCTAAACCAATTTTTGACTTATTGTTCAAATTGATTCTCTAAAAAATTGTATAAATCAACCGACATTTTAAACCTTTTAATTTAATCTTTAAAAATGTCATAAATCTTTAACTTTAAACACTAAATTATAAATGTTAAATCCTAACTTTTCAAAAGAAAAAAAGGAGAATTTTTAGAAGTAAAAAAAATTCACATATATATATATATATATATATATATATATATATATATATATATATATATATATTATGGAAAATTATATATAATTTATGGTATTTAAATATATGCTTGAAAGAAAAGCATGATGAATTGAATTGAATTGAAGTTGTGGATTTGAGACTGAAGAGAGAGAGAGAGAGAGAGAGAGATAATGGAAGGAAGAAGAATATCAGCAAGATATAGCAGCAGAAGAATAGTTGCAAGCAAAGGTGGAAGAAGAAGAAGAGCTTCCAGCAATGGCAGTGTTAACCATAACAGCATCGTCAAGAAGCTCCAATCCCGCGAGATTTGTCCCAAGCCCCACCGTGCATTCGCAACAACCACTGCACACCAGAGATTCAGCACCATGCGCTTGGTTCAAGAGTATGACACTCATGATCGTAAACCTTCTTCTACCAATTCTTCTTCTTCTTCTTCTCCTTCTTCCATTTTGCCCTTCTTCATGAAAAGAAGCAAGCTTGTTGAGATCGTTGCTGCTAAGAACTTGGTCTTTGCGCTTTGCCATTCTGGTCTTTGTGCTGCTTTTAGTAGAGGTGAGGGTTCTGAATTGTGTTCCCCTTAGTTGGAAAAGTTGTTTTTTTCTTTTGTGGGCACCTTAAAAATTGAAACTTTCAATGAACATTTGCATTACCTTTTTGTTGATCATTGTTGTGATTGTGCTGAATTCATTGATTCTATGATTTTTAGTTAATGGGGTGGTCTTTTGTATGTATAAATGAATTGGGGTTTGATCTTTATGCGTGGATGGGTGGGTACCAGTAGCCATTGGCATTAGCCCTTTTGATTTATCATTGCTCTGATTGTGCTGAATCGATGGAATTGGAGTTTTATAGTTTTTGAATTGGTGAATTGGAATGGTCTATTGCAAGCACAATTAATTGGGGTTTTGAGTTGTCTGATGCCCATTTTCATTGCCATTTCCCTTTGTTTGATTTTGATCAAATTTGTCATTGTGCTGAATACATGTAAATTGGTTATTTATTTTTGTGAATGGAATGCTCAATTGAATGGAGAAACTGTGAATTGGTACTTATTCTGGTTTTTGTGTGGTGCTTCCCGTAGTGTTGAGACTTGAGAATACAAATTAGTTGATTGTTCAATTCGATTACTTGCAGATACAAATGAAAGGGTTTGCTTTTTGAATGTGTCCCCTGATGAAGTAATTCGAAGTCTCTTCTATAATAAGAACAATGACTCACTTATTACAGTGTCCGTTTATGCTTCCGAAAACTTCAGCTCCTTAAAATGCAGATCCACTGGGATTGAGTGCGTATATCCTGCAGCTGTGCTTTCAAATCTTCCTCTTTGATTGCTATTTCCGAATCTCTTTTGCTTACATTCGCTTTCATTTCTGTTCATAGATACATACGAAGGGGTAGGCCAGATGATGGGTTTCCTCTCTTTGAGTCCGAGTCCTTGAAATGGCCCGGTTTTGTAGAGTTTGACGATGTTAACGGAAAGGTCCTAACTTACTCTGCACAGGATAGGTATCTTCCTCATTTACTTCTCTATTTTAGTCTACTATAGTGTTGTTCCCATTGTTTATTAGAGACAATAATTAATTTGGTCCTTGAGTTTTATAACCGGGAATCATGCACAGATTCCATTTTGACGCCATTTGTGGGATGTTGAAGTGGACCGTTAAGTGCCACATGGCATGTTAACATGGTTTGACAATGCTACAAGTCACAAAATGATTTTCTAACTGGCATGCCACGTCATTTGATAGGTTATTATTTTGAGACACGTGACACTTAACTGTCCGGGTCAACATCCTATCAAGGTGTCAAAACAGAATCTATGAGAAGGATTACCTTGATTCACGGTTATAAAACTTCTAGGAACCAAATTGATCAGTTGAAAATTCGAGGACCAAATTGATCAGCGGATGAAAACTCACTACCAAATTGATTGTTATTTCCTGCTTATTCTGTCTAACCACATTCATGAAATGGTATCAGTGTATACAAGGTCTTTGATCTTAAAAACTATACATTGTTATACTCCATCTCAGATAGGCATGTTCAAGAAATCAAGATCAGGTACATTCTCTTCTTTGGATTGATTTCCAGATTCAAGTTCCATTGTACTAAGTAGCCTCTCTAAGTCTGCTCCTAGGTTCTGTATTTCGGATACAAATGGCTTGTTCACTTGATCCAGATGTTTTTGTGAAATTCTTCAATATTCCTAACTAATTTATCTAATAGTTTGAGTTCCATGATAAACCTTTTTGGAAGTCTAAAGCTTCTTTCAGCTAATGTTAATTTATTTATTAGGACACAAATGCATATTAAAATTAGTAATAACACTTGTAGATTTTTAAGCGCCATAAGGAATTTTTTCCTGATGGGTATTTTATTTTATAATATGCTGCTAACTCAGAATTTTATGTCACTTTCTTTCTGGAACTGTTATTTCTCGGCATTTTCAGACACTTTTAAGTGTGCCTTGCATCAGTATTTTTCAACTAACATAACTGGTCTTTGTAAAATTTTTGGCAATGTACAATCTACGTGAAACATTGGTGTATCATCTTGGAGCTTAATTAGTTGATCATTTGTTGCAGCCCTGGTATCATGTTATTAATTTTCAATAGATCCAGCGGCCATATTCCCCTTCAGATTCTGTCCATCGAAGATGGCACAGTCCTCAAATCATTCAATCATCTACTTCATCGGAATAAAAAGGTGGATTTCATAGAGCAATTCAATGAAAAGCTTCTGGTCAAGCAAGAAAATGAGAACCTTCAGATTCTTGATGTATGCCTTGCTTTTATTGTTTTATTATCTTTTTTTTTTTTGGGTTTTGCTGATAAGTGTGCCAGGGTGTTCTTTAAGGATGCAAAAGTTGAAGGTTAAGTTTTTCTTGCATTTAATGTTATTTAAAAAATTTGTACCCTTAAAGAGATCCTTCATTAGAAAAAGTCCATTTTTAATATAATGTCTTTTTTTACTTCTCTTTCTGAAAGTAATTTATTTTATTTGTAGGTTCGAAATGCTGAACTGACAGAGATAAGCAGAACTGAGTTCATGACTCCATCAGCATTTATCTTCCTATATGAGAATCAATTGTTCCTTACTTTCAGAAACCGAACAGTTTCTGTGTGGAACTTTCGCGGAGAACTTGTTACGTCATTTGAGGATCACCTGTTATGGCATCCTGATTGCAATACAAATAACATATACATAACAAGTGATCAAGATCTGATCATATCTTATTGCAGGGCTGATTCCGATGTTCAATGGTTGGAAGGAAATGGTAATTCCCTTTGAGCTTAGTTCTTTAGTTTCTAAACATATTAATCATGAACAACTTTCAATTTGCGAAAGTGATTTAATATCATTATAATTTGCCTCGTAATGCAGCTGCTGGCTCCATTAATGTCAGCAATATCTTGACCGGGAAATGTCTCGCTAAAATTAATGCGTCGAACAGCAGCACCAAATCAGATGAGTGTAGTGGAACCAGTTGCAGTTGTCGGCGCAATCATTCATCTCAAATAAGGAGCACTGTGGCGGAGGCTTTGGAGGACATAACTGCCCTCTTTTACGATGAAGATCGAAATGAGATATATACCGGTAACAGACATGGTCTCATCCATGTATGGTCTAACTAAATACAATATTTTCATGTTTTCTATGTGCCGTACAGATCAAGGAACCCCATGTTCCGCATTTTGTGCTTTTGAGCTGTGATTTGATAGCTGGGGAAGAACACACACAGAAAGACAAAATTTATGTAGGAAAATTGTACCTATCTCCAACTTCAAGCACATTTTTGTGTCTCTTTATCTCTGTACCTCTGTCCAGTCCTAGCTACCGAGCTCAACGTTTATGATGGGATTGTTACAGGCAATGTACCATTTGTTCATGTGTTGTTAAGTAGCAATAGGTGATATGCATAGGACCAGTTGGAGTGAATTAGTTACTTGAGTAACAAAAAAAAAATGATACATATTATATATTTTTTACTTTGATTTTAGGTTCAAAGGGTTTTGGGTGTATAGTGCAATGAATATTTTAGGTCTATGAGACAGATGAGACATTGTACTTGTATTCTAATGATTTCTTGGAATTCAAAGGTGGTAACTGTGTGTGTTGAAAAGGCACATTACATGTGTTTTTGCCTCATGAGTTGAAGACATGAACATGTGAACAATAGTTGTAGTGCTATTCTAAGTTTTGCATGCATCTACACCTTTTTCATTTTCATGCTAACTCAGGAAAAGCCTATAAATCTCATTTCGGTTTAGTTTGGTTTAATTTTATTATATTTAAAGAACTAAACCAGTACCAACTTGCTGGTTTGGATTGATTTGGTTTTCGAGTTTCTATTGAAGTTTTATAGAGGGAAAAACAAAACAAGCTTAGCTCATAGGAAATTAGTATATGTTACTCCATTCTTAATTTAAGTGTCAACTTTATTTTTTTGTGTATTTATTTTCACAAATAATTTTCTACTTAGCAAATCAATATAAGCATTAACTTTCTTTTTTCAATCATAAGGCCTAACTTAACAAGCAAGAAAAAATAAATTAATGAAGTAATTAAAGAGAATAATTATCAGAGAATAAATTAATGAAGTAATTAAAGAGAATAATTATCAGAGTAGATATTGTCATTTCTAAATTAATGATATGCCTTTTATTTAAGGAATTTTATTCTCAATACAAAGTTCATTTCCAACAAATTAAAATTACAATGAGATTACCTAAAATCAATTGATAATATCCACTTCATAATTACTGCTATCAAGAGTAATTTTGTAACTTGCTTTTAAATTTTTAAAATTATAGTATATTTCAATGATTTCCTTAGTTAAGTAAATATTTAAAAATAAATACTTAACTAAAACCGAGACAGAACAAATGTAACAATCTTGAGACGGTCAAAAATAATGCCTTGGTTAACTGTAGCTCATTCATTTTCTTTTTCATTGCTCGAGTTATTTTTTCATATATATATATATATATATATATATATATATATATATATATATTCTACATTATCTACCACTCAACAATTGACATCTACTTTTTAAATTCAAAGAAACTTTGCTTTTGCACTGAACAAAACGTCCTCTCATCAACCTCAATATACAAAATCAGCTAAGGCGGCATTCCAAAATGACATCAAACATCACAGTCATAACTAGAAACCTACCATATTTGACTGGAAAAATCACATAATGTTTGAATAATTATTAAGGACAATCAAAGGGTTTTTTTCCTTTTCTTTTTTTTAAAAAAAAAAAGAAACAAAAGCTACACTCAAATGGCCATTAATAAGTTATCCTGTTCTGTCATCCGCAGACTGATTCACTAACAATTCTTCAAAAAATGAAAAATCAAAACCCCGCCATGTGTGTGGAGGAGACGAAAACTTTCGAATTATTTAAAAGGGCTGCAATCTCCAGCCTTCCCTGTAGTTGTGCACATTATAGTTTATCTACCGATTTTCTACTTATCAACTACTTCAATGAGAGTTGTCTCATAGTCACTGGGAGCCACAAATCCATGAAGATTCATCACAGTCGCAGCTACATTGGCCAGCCCACCGTCGGGAACGTCATTTCTGAACCTGACCCCAGGGGCCAATCCAGGACCTCCAATGGCAATAGGCACCTTAACAAGCAAGGCAGAAGTATTAGAAAGTTGGAACCAAAATTAACCTTGTCATAGGAATGTTTTTAAGAAATTACTCGCTGTTTTTAACATGTGGATGCCTATATTTTAAGACATCTGTTTAGGTTGTGATTAACATTAAACAATGAATCTCTGCCTTATTAGTTATTACCTGACAAAAATTAGCTAGATATTCAACAAATTCACTACTCATGTAAAGCGGAGAATTGACCAGCTAGAATTTGCATGACTTACCGGCTGAAGGGTATGTGAAGTAAGAATCTGAATCTTTCCCTCCTTGTCAAGAAGAGGCTTTCCCGATTTGTCTCTCTTGACCATGTCCTCTGCATTGCCATGGTCAGCAGTGACGACATAAATTCCACCTACTTGTTCAATTGCATCAAGAATCATCTGCATAACAAATGCACATACACATTTAATTAATACAACTGATTAACTACTCGTCTTCACAACTATCTTGTTCTTTCTCCTTTTAGCACAAATTTATTTCTTGCAGTAATTACCTATTCAGCACTAGCATATTAAAAACTAAATGCAACAAAAGAAATATTCCTGAAGACAGAGAATCAGTTAACCAGTCATGGATTAACTCCTTGTGCAATTTTACACCTCTAACTCATCCATGAAATTCCCACCCAATATTTACCCCACAGCCGATCATACCCTTAATGTCTATTGTGGTACAGTGACATTTATAGTGGCGGTGTGGGAATTAGGGACAGCTCACCTGCTTCCCTTCAATTGACCAAATAATATGCCAAAGAACCAGAGAACAAAATTGGATAATGAAATTTGATATTGAACATGGCCTTGCCATTTTAAGAGAGAAATAGACAGAAGATACTTTTCTCACATGAATAGCTCTTACCAAAAACACTGTTGTGCCAATTTTAATCGCATACTAAAAGCCCTATATAGTAACATGGAGTTCTCAAATTTCCAGCAAGGGTACAAAAACAAATAACAAGCTGTATTTACAAAAGTGCTCCAGCAAAATGTGTTCCGCAAAATTTGAAAATTATTCGTCATGCGTACCTTCACTGCTTCATCAGCAGCCTTGCAAGCCACAACTGTTGCTTCAATATCACCTGTATGCCCCACCATGTCACCATTTGGTAGGTTGACACGGATCTGTGCAACACATAAGATAGAAGAATAAGTGGAAGTTTAATAACATCGCAATATATCGGAGTCACTTGATGATTCATTGTTTACCTGATCAAATTTCCGACTAAGAATGGCATCCCTAGCCTTTTCAGCAATCTCCAGTGCCTTCATTTTTGGTTGTACATTGAATGTAATCCCAATGTCACTAGGAATTTCCACATATTCCTCCAGTTGTTTATTAAAATAGCCAGAGCGGTTTCCATTCCAGAAGAATGTGACATGACCAAATTTAACAGTCTCACTGTTGAAAGAGATTCAAACAAGTCAACACGATTATATTTAAAGCTAAATCCAAACTTCTGAATAGTGGTTTATTAATATTTAAAGTAGTCACAGCTCACCTGCATGCAAAAGTCCTAACACCATTATGCACCAAGAATTCACCAGAAGTCCTGTCAATTTCTGGTGGAGAAACAAGATAATGACTGGGAAGCTTCAATTCACCATCGTACTGAAGCATTCCAGCATAGCGAATCTTGGGGAAACGGACTCTATCAAATTTATCAAAGTCTTCGTATTCAAGAGACTTGGCAATCATAACCATACGATCTGCCCGGAAGTTGAATGTAACAACTGCATCACCATCAACAATTGGTCCAACAGCCTTCCCATTATCATCAACAATGACAAAAGGAGGCAGGTACTGATCATTGGCTTTTGGTTCTGCTCTTAGTTTCTTGACAGCTTCAAGAGCACTTTTAAACTTATGAGGGGCTTCGCCAAGAACTTGAGCATCCCACCCTCGTTTCACAACATTCCAGTCATTCTGCAGTTTGTTTCAAAACCATTAGTACAAGAGAGAGAAGGTAAAAAAAGAAAAAGAATAGACGCAAGTCAAGCATATCTTTTGTAAACAAATACAAAATGCTTATGGCTCATAAAATATTTTTATTTTAATCTTATATGAGTATTGAAAGATTCTTGACTTGACCAAACTGAAGGGCAATGTTATGCAGTACCTCATATCGATCCATTGTAACATGCATACGACCCCCACCTGATGCAATTCTTGCATCAATACCCTTCTCACGCAACTTGGCAAGATCATTTTCAAGAGTTTCTACAAATCCGACACTTGAGCCATCCAAAACATCACGACCATCTGTAAGAATGTGTACGCGGACTCTCTTAACACCTCGCTCACTAACACCTTTAAGCAACAACTGCAGAAAAATTGCTTAGTTAGAAAGGATAAACTTCACACAAACATGGCAAAACAAATGTTCCAACCCCCCAATCCTCACCTGCAACTGATCAAGTCGGGAATGGACTCCACCATCACTCAATAACCCAATGAGATGCAATGTGCCATTGGCAAAACTTTCCTGTATGTACTTGAAGCCTTCTCCTTCATAAATTTTTCCAGATTCAAGAGCAAGGTCCACAAGCTTGGCACTAGAATGAACAATAAACACACAAATTCCAATCCTCAGGCAAGTTAGGAGAACATTTTAACAAGAAAGGCTAAGGATTAAGGAGTACACATAAGAAAGGGAACACCAAAAGTAAACATCTGAAAATTCTAAATGAACCAAATATTTAAGAATACAGAGTTCCAAGTCAAAGTAATATACAATTAACCGAAAAAACCATCAAAGGAAAACTAGGCAATAGATGACAACAGCAAAGTTCAATTGTTTTCAAGAAACAAGAACGTTTAACATTTCTAGCTGGTATGAATCTAATAGTAACAGTCTTAAAGAAACTCCAGAAAACCAATTCCTTATGAAGAAACCAGTAGGTTAAATTAAATGGCAAGAAACATCTGATTGCTATTAGTCTATTACTTTAAAACACAAATACAAAAAGCCTTACCCTTGAGCAAAGATGCGGCCAGCACCAAGAGCATTGTGACCGACTTCACTGTTGCCCATGTCATCCTCTGTAGGAAGTCCCACAGCAGTACCATGAGCCCTCACCAATCTCCACCTTTCAGGTGCACCCTACAACAACAAAAACCAACCAACCCCACCATTCATTTCCATTTCTATCTCATCAATAATCATACAAATCCAACACATTCAATAACACCAGTTCAGAATTTCCAGTTAAATAAAATTCAAATCAAGAGAAGGCCTCTCACCTACCAATGACAAGGTAAAAAAAAACCTAGGAATCATAACAATACATGAGCAGAAAGTGGATCAAGCAAACATACACACCCCGAAAAGGGGGACCAATCTTAGATCTTATCATTATATGAATGAATATATCATAATATATGCAAAAAGAAAAAGATTTCAGATTCCACAAAAGGGTGCATATACCATATAGTATCTATATCTATATCTATATATCTACCTTTTTGAGGGAATCCATGGTTGGAGTTTCAGCGGTGTGGATACAGTTGTACTGATCAGCGTTGGCCTCACCCCATCCATCCAAAACCACCACAGCAACTGGCTTTCCCTTTGGCAGCTTTGGGTGATCAGCCAATTTCCACTTGGCATCTGGGGTGCTTCCCATATTCCTAACACAATAAAAAAAAAAAATCAATTGTTTTTCATTCTCTCTTTAAACTTCAGATCCAAATCAAATAAAATCACTCCAAAACATTTCAGAAACCACCAGTAACAGCAACAACAATAATAGTAATAACAATTCATAATCTATCTTATATTATGGATTAAATTAAATTAGATTAAAATAAATGAAATTAAATGTTAATGGAGATTACAAGTAGATAGATGGGAATAACAGAAGAGAGATACCTGATTTGTGAGAGAGTGAGCGAGTGAGTGAGTAAGGGAAGGAGGCAAAAACAAAGAAGCGATATGAAATCTAATGAGGTTAGCTGTAACTGTAAAAAAGAGGTGGATGATGCGTTAACCTAACTGAGCAAAACCCTGTGTTGCGTATGCGATTGGTTAGATATAAATACTAGTGGCATGGAAGAAACAAACTTTTCTATTTATTTATTTAATTATTTTAATTGAAATGGAGACTAGTGTCTTCTAAATAGTGCTTTGTTAATAGGTTGGCGTGGAACAAGGCATAAGCATCTCGTTCAGCATCATTCTTCACGCTCAATGTTTTCGCTTTCTTTTCTTTATTTTAATTGAGAAACAAGAGTAAATAAATAATAAATAAATAGTATTAAAAAAAGTATTGAATTTGAAGTTTTGATTTTTGAATATGAAAAGTTTATGCGAGTATTATAAAGAAAAAGTCTAGGGAGCCAATGGCCTAAGCGTACAATGTGTACAATGGAGGTTTAAGAAGTATTAGAGATGTGACTATTAGTGTTATATTGTCCTGTCAGGTTACATTTTTGGGATGAGTGGTTTCAGATATGGTATTAGAGTTCTAGATTCGAAAGGTCAAGAGTTCGATCCTTGGTGAACCCCAAAATCAGTTTAATTTTTTATTGAGATGTTTATTATCCTTGGTATCCGGATGGTTATCCTTGGTATCGGATGGTTATTCTAGCTAGTATGGTGATGTTCATTTTATTCATGGACCAAAAATTTAGCCCATTGTACACATTGTACACTTAAGCCATTGGCTCCCTAGCACTACCCTAACTTAATTCAAGCGGCACTAGATCTTCGAAGAGGTTTGAAGTTCGATTGTTCAAATATTTGTTTTTTTTTATTTAAATAAATTAAACAAAAACAAAACAAAACAATCAAAATAAAAGAATTTTGTATGGAAAGACTTGTTTGCTATATATCTCATAAGGTGGTCGAAGGTGTGTGAAAACCAGTTTCTGTCACTAGGGGGTGGCCCAAAATTTTCTCATTTGATATTTGCAGATGATCTCTTACTCTTTTGTCTGGCTACAAAGAGTCAGATTCAAATGGTCATGCATTCTCTTAACATTTTTTGCAAGGCATCTGGCATGAAAGTGAATCTTGAAAAGTCTAAAATTTTTTGTTCTAAAAATGTGACTGTTCGTAGAAGAGATATTTTTACTAGTGTTTCTTCAATACGTTTTGCTTTGGACTTAGGAAGATATCTTGGAGTTAACCTTAATCATTCCCGTACCAGTAGGGCTTCTTTTCATTCGGTGATTGAAAATGTGAGGGGAAGATTAGCTAATTAGAAAGGAAGGCTTCTAAATAAAGTAGGGAGACTTTGCCTGATCAATTCTGTTGCATCATCCATTCCTATCTATCATATGCAGGTATCTTTTTTTTCAAATTGGGTTTGCGATAAATTGTCTTCTATGATGAGACAGTTCCTTTGGAAGGGTCAAGTTGATGGTAGAGGTCTTTCTCTTGTTAATTGGAGGATCATGATCACTCCAAAAAAATTTGGTGGCCTGAGTGTTAGAGATCCTGCGTGTGTTAATATATCTTTACTTGGTAAATTGGTTTGGCAACTTTTTTATTGTCAGGACAAGCCTTGAGTTGCTCTATTGAGGGCGAAGTATCTGAGGAGAATGAGGGAGTTTTAGATGGCCATGTCCCTTGCAATGCTTCTCATGTTTGGAAGAGTATCTCAAAGGCTTTTGGTGTTCTTAAGTATGCCTTCTCTTGGTGCGTTGGGTCACTTGATCAATCCTTTTGGTTTGACAATTGGAGTATTGAGGGCCCAATTGCTCTAGATGTCCCTTTTATACATATATCTGACTCTGATTTAACTATTAGAGACGTTTGGAAAGATGGTCAATGGAATCCCCATGATATTTTCTCTATCATTCCAAAAGATGTCAAATAGCGTTTGAATGCTTATAATCCGGATTTGAATGCTGGAGAGAGTTCGGGTTGGTCGTGGGGTGTGGCATCTTCTAGACTCTACTCAGCTAGGAGTGGGTACAGTTGGCTAGCCAAAAGAAAGTTTGACTGGAATGATCATGATAATTGGTTGTGGATATGGCGACTGCATATTCCTGAGAAGTACAAGTTTTTGATTTGGCTCAGTCTTCATAATACTATTCCTACGGCAGAGTTTCGTTTGAGTCGTGGTTTAGCTTTATCTAGCACCTGTCATCGATGTCAGAATGGTTCTGAATCTATTCTTCATTGTCTTCGGGAGTGCCCTAGTGCCAAGGAGGTCTAGAACCTTTTAGGCCTGTATTCAGATAACTCGAATTTACATGATTGGCTCTACAAAGGTGTAAAGAGTGGAGATGTTTTTCTTTTCTTTTCGACCATCTGGTGGATTTGGAGAAGTAGAAATCAGGACTTATTTAGTATAGATGATTCATGGAGTGCTAGTAAAGTGGTGAGTTTGATTCGTAGTTCAGTAAGGGAGTTTCACACTATTTTTGCTATGCATCAATCTTTGTCTCCTCCTTCACTTTGTTTGCATTGGGTTCTACCTCCAGTTCATTCTGTTAAATTGAATTGTGATGATAGTTGGTTTGCTCCTTTTGGCTATGCTGGTTTTGGTTGTATCATTCACAATCCTGATGGATGTTGGTTGAAAAGTTGCACTGGAAAAGTTGAAGTGTGCAGTGTTCTTTTTGCTGAATTGTATGCAATTTGGAGAGGTTTACTTCTTGCTTGGGAGAGTGGATTTCGTGAGGTTATTTGTGAAACAGACTGTTTAGAAGCTCTTTTCTTGGTAAATCAAAGAATGCTTGGTAAGGATATTTCGGAATGGGATTTGGCAAAGCATATATAGGAGGTTATGAATTGGAATTGGAGAGTCTCTATTCTTTTAATTCAGAGGACTGCAAATAGTGTTGCAGATTGTATGGCTAAAGCAGCTGCTTCTGGCGCGGACATTCACTCGAATTAGAGCCAACCATGGAGTGAGCTTCAACATCTAATAGATTTAGATATGACCCTAGCCAATTAATTTGGTTTTGTCTCTTTTTTTATTTCTTTTCTATTTAGTCACCAAAAAAAATAAAAGAACTGCTTATATAGAATGACAGTCTCATTTAAGATTATTTTTAAACTCCACTTAAGGTGAAGAAAGTTCCACATGAAGGTGTCTGTCACCATATTTGTATCTCTCAGAATCAAACGAAAGTCAATATGCCAATTTCAATGCATGATATCTCTTATTTTGAGCACCGTATATTGAACCGAGTTAAAATTTAAAAATTTAAATATTCAATTAAGGTTTAATTAGAATTGAACTTGATCTATTAAAATAACTGTTTTGTTAGGTAGACAATAATCTTTGTAAATAATATGAACAATGGGTTCTAGAATTGATCCAATAAAATGAAAAAACCTTCCACCCCAAATTACTTCAAAATCCTAATTTTTACTATCCAAATTTTGACCATCCTAGTCCTCCTTCGCACATTTTGACCATTGAACAGCCACACTCCAGAAAACCCTACCAACGGAGCTGCAAACTGAACCTCCGGCAACCTCGCTGCAAACTGAACATCCGGCGCTACCCACACGCTCCTCTTGCAAGCTTTAGGGTCGTCCCTTCACGGTGGTCACGCGCTACTGTCGTATTCCCGCGCCCCTGCCTCACGCCACCGTCAAACGTCGGTCGTCGTCAAGAGCACCCGGTCGCCGCCGTCGCCCCGCCATACTTCTGCATGCGTGTTGCACTGTGTCGCACCGAATGCCGCCCAGAACGTCAGATCTCCTTTCCGCCGCCACTGGTTTGATGTGAACGCTCCCCCAACGCCAACGTTCCTTCCGCCTGATTGTTACTGCCAAAGGTCAATAATTGGGTAGATGTTTATTTAATTAATAGTTGTTCATCAATGGATTTAGGATAATCATCCGCACACCTATTGAATCGAACATCCAGCAATTCTTAATAATACAAGACTAAACCGAGTCGAAAAGAATGAGCATCCAATTAGGAATGGAAATAACCATTTGCATACCTATTGAATAAACATCCAATTAGATGGTAGAAACCACCATCCGTGCACGGTGAGGTTGCGATGGGGCCTGCACGGCCGGCGGCGGGTAGGCAGTAGGAAGGAGAATGCACGGGACTACTGCGGCACGATCTCACATCGTAACGAAACACAACCGGGACGAGGAGAGGCTGGACAACGTCAACGGGAGGCTGGACGGCGTCGGACCGGACAGCGAAAAAGTGCAATGACGTCGGAATGACTCTATGAAATGGAAATCGCAAATAGAGAATGAAAAGTTTAGCACGGTATTGAGAATAACCGTGCCAATTGTGATTTGTTTTAATTACAAATCTTTATTTTTCAAAATTCAAAATCTAAAATAAAAATAATTAATTAATAATCTAATTTATTATTTTAATTTTAATCCTTAGTTAAACAAACTAGTGAATTAACGACTAGACCAACTTCTCTTACAGTCTTACTTACCAACTTGGTTTATACTTTATTCCAACTGATGAAATGAATTGGGCCCGGAGTTATGGTCCAAGCCTTCTGGATTATTTCTTTGGACATTCATAAGATGACTATTAAGAATATATAAGGTACTCCAATGATATTAAAGTTATCAGGTATTTTAATAAAGACATCGAGAATTATATAAAAATCACTTAAAGTGCAGATATATTTATATATATATAGAGGTGTGGATATAACTGACCATTTTTGAGTGGATAGTTCAGTTGTAAGTCGTGCAGCGATTATCCCCTTTACTATAGAGATGGTTCTGCAAAATGATAGGTTACTCCTCCTACATGTATTGAATCTATGAGCGTGAAAATTTCTTGTTTTTGTCAGATAAATTTAATAATTTTACATCACAAATTTATATACATTATTTACTCATATATCTAAAATTTTTAAGAATTTTTATTTTGACATTGATAATATTCAAATTCAAATACAATATATTAAAAGGCATGCTAATATGTCATTTTAATTAGACTTTAACTACATCATTGTTTCTTATTCGAAATTATTGTTGGAGCTTCGTAACTGTGGGCTTCTTAACTATTGAGTTTATTTAGGAACAATAATATAATATATTCAAAAAAATTTAAATATTTTAAAAATATTTATTTTAGCAGTTAATTTCAATTAATATGTATTATATATTTTTTATAATTGAAAACAACTATTAAAACTACTAAAACATCGAAAATACCTTAAATTTTTTAATATAATAATAATAATAATAATAATAATAATAATAATAATAATAATAATAATAATAATAATAATAATAATAATAATATAATAATAATAATAATAATAATAATAATAATAATATAATAATAATAATAATAATAATAATAATAATAATAATAATAATAATAATAATAATATAATAATAATAATAATAATAATAATAATAATAATAATAATAATAATAATAATAATAATAATAATAATAATAATAATAATAATAATAATAATAATAATAATAATAATAATAATAATAATAATAATAATAATAATAATATATATAATAATAATAATAATAATAATAATAATAATAATAATAATAATAATAATAATAATAATAATAATAATATAATAATAATAATAATAATAATAATAATAATAATAATAATAATAATAATAATAATAATAATAATATATAATAATAATAATAATAATAATAATAATATAATAATAATAATAATAATAATAATAATAATAATAATAATAATAATAATAATAATAATAATAATAATAATAATAATATAATAATAATAATAATAATAATAATAATAATAATAATAATAATAATAATAATAATAATAATAATAATAATAATAATAATAATAATAATAATAATAATAATAATAATAATAATAATAATAATAATAATAATAATAATAATAATAATAATAATAAATAATAATAATAATAATAATAATAATAATAATAATAATAATAAAAATAATAATAATAATAATAATAATAATAATAATAATAATAATAATAATAATAATAATAATAATAATATAATAATAATAATAATAATAATAATAATAATAATAATAATAATAATAATAATAATAATAATAATAATAATAATAATAATAATAATAATAATAATAATAATAATAATAATAATAATAATAATAATAATAATAATAATAATAATAATAATAATACATGCACGAATCTCTTCTTTCTATGATTCAAAGTGCTTCAGAGTCACGTGCCCCAAATCCCACAGAAACGAGCACACGGGAATTCTGTGGAAAAGGAACCACAGAAAAACTACCAAAACTTCTCATCTTGGGCATAGAACCTCTAGAACTAGAATTCTAGAAGTATGCGTATCCAATATCCGTGGGTTTGTGGGTCTTTTTTTTATTTAAATAAAAAGATCTCTTATTTCTCCAAATAAACATGGATATTAAAATATACTGTTTTATGTATTTAATTGTGCTTTTACAATTAAAAATAAACAAAAATGAAAGGATTCATTTTTATACTTGGTACCTATAAAAACGAGGCAAATTTTTAATTAATTTTCGTATTCTATGCCAGCAAAAATTTTAGCTTTCTGACACAATCAAATAACTTTTTAAGACATAACTTTAATCATAAAAGGTTATTTTTAGTCTTTTTGAAATTAAATTCAACTCTTAATTTTTAATACAATTAAAGAATCTTAATTAAACCTGTAAGTTAATTTATTTTGCACAATTAAGACTGAGACTAAAATTCAGTATTATATTTATTAGTCTGAGACTAAAATTAAAATTTTAGTTCAGGGACATAAAATTTTAGTCCATTTAGTATTTCTAAAAAATGAAGACACAAAAGTAACGGTAGGGCTACAACGGATCGAATCGAATTGGATATGGCCAAAATTTTGATCCAATCCGCACTAAAATCATCGGATCGGATCGGATCCAATATCCGCAGTTTTTAAGGTTGGATCCGATTTGATCGGATCGGATATCAGATATCGGATATATCCGCAAAACACAAAAATATTTTAAAAGCTTATTTTTATTAAAAAATATCAATGATATTAAACATACTTTTTTTAAATAATAAATTAAAATAATACATCATATATGATAATTATTAGTTGAAATAAAACATAAAAAGAATATTTATTTATTTATTTATTTATTTTTGCGGGTATGCAGATATGCGGATACCGACACAAAAACCGCAATCCGATCCGATTAGTGTGCGGATCCAATCCGATCCGATCCGAAAGCCTTGCGGATCGGATCCATATCCGCAATTTTCGGATCAGATTCGGATAAATACTGCTGATATGCGGATCGGATCCGATCCATGAACACCCCTAAGTAAAGGAATATAAGCGTGAGCAGAGAGAAGAGAGAAAAATAAAAACTGATATGAGTGTATTGAATGATTATTTGAAAATGAGTATTGTTATTTTTTTACACTGAGATTGTCAAATATATATGCTACGCTTGTATACAAGACTTTACATAATAGATTCTTGATAACTAATTTTTACTTGTGACACTCTAATATCCCCCCTCCAAACTCAGGGAGGCTTAATGGACAACCTGAGTTTGCTCCGAAACTTCTCAAATAAGTAATTGGAGAGAGGTTTAGTGAAGAGATCTGCTATTTGCTCACTGGAAGGAATGTGAGTAACTGCTACTTGACCTTGATGACTCTCTCTCTAACAAAGTAAAGATTGAGTTCAAAGTGCTTAGTGCGATCATGGAGGATTGGATTATACGCCAACAGCACAGCGGAGATGTTATCACAAAATACAGTAGGTGATGTAGGACACGATTGCTGAATTTTGATTAGTAGATTCTGAATCCAGATTAACTTTGCAAACACAACTGCTAGCGCGCAAAATTTTGCCTCTATAGAACTGCGATTGACAGTAGGTTGTTTGCTGCACTTCCAAGAGATAAGATTAGAACCATAATAAATACAGTAACCAGAAATAAATTTGCGATCATCCATATACCCAGTTCAATCAGAATCTACAAAAACAGTTAATCTTAAGTCAGTTAGTCAGTTGAAGGATAAAATTCTAAGCATGTATGAAGCGTACCTACCAAGTAACGAAGTACTCGCTTGACTGCATTCCAATGTTCTAGTATGGGATTAGCCATAAATTGGCTGAGCTTGTTTACCGAAAAAGTAATGTTAAGACGAGTCACAGTCACATATTGTAGACCCCACTATAGATCGAAAGAGAGTGGGGTCTTCAAAGGGAGTACCAGTATTTGCTGTTAATTTAGAATTGCTAATCATAGGGGTGCTCATGGCTTGAAATCTTGCATTCCCGATTTAGATAGAAGCTCAAGAATATACTTAGATTGGTTCAAGGTGATCATGTTTCCAGGAAAATGAAGGGCCTCAATTCCTAAAAAAAAACTGATATCACCAAGATCTTTAAGAAGAAAGGTAGAATGTAATTGTTGTAGTACTTTCAATTAGAATTATCATTTTCTGTTACTAACATATCATTTACATAAATTAAAACATAAATAATAAAAATTTGTTAGAAAATTTAGTGAAGAGAGGGGGAATAGACTTGGTGCACTGAAAACCAAAGTTTCTCAATGTAACAGTAATGGTCATATGCCATGCACGAGGTGCTTGGCATAGGCCATAGATTGCTTTATTAAGTTTACATACTAAATGAGGATTTGAGTAGGAAAAACCTGGGAGTTGACTCATATAGATAGTTTCATATAGTATGTCATTAAGGAACGCATTATGAAAGTCGTTTTGTTTGATTGTCCAACCTTTAGAAAGGGCTAAAGTTAGAATCAAACGAATAGTCACAGGTTTAACCACGGGTGAGAATACCTTATCGAAATCCACTCCAACAGTTTGGTTAAAGCTCATTGCCACTAATCTGGCTTTATGGTGAATAATATCACCCTTTGAATTTTGTTTGACAGCAAATATTCATTTGTAAGAGATGATTTTCTTATTCGGTAGGGCATCCACTAATGTCCAAAATTGATGATGGACCAAAGCTCGATATTCTGTCAACATGGCTTCTTTCTAGTTTGGAGATTGAAGAGCTACTTTCACACTCTTAGGAAGTATATGTGATACAGGTATTGTCTGAGCTTGAAGTGTTTTTGGTTTAAGTTGTCCAGTTTTGGATCTGGTAAGCATATTGTGTGTATTTGTTGGGTTTGTATGAGAAATAGAGGAAGGGAGTAGGGGTGCATGGATCTCTGATGCTGTTTCATTTGTAGAATTGTTATTGTTGGAAGGCAAAGGTTGTATGTTAGTTGCTGAAGACAGTGGTTGAGATGAAAGATGATTGGGAGGTAGAGAAGGAATGAGTTGAGCAGGTGTGAGAGTATTAGGGGGTAATGTAGAAATTTGTGGCAACAATTCTGAGATTTGTGGAGTGGTAAAGTTTTGTGTTGATTTAGAGAAGAGGAAAGTGTAAGGGAATTGTGTTTCATCTAAGACAACATTCTGAGAAACAAAGACGCGGCTATTTGTAACCTTTTTTAGTTGTGTTGTAACCAAGGAAGATGCAGGGCTGTGATTTGGGTTCAAACTTGTTATGATATGAGGTGCAGTGATGGGTAGCTCCTGTGTTAGCATACCATGATTGATCAGCAATAGCAGATGGTATGGCTATCATAGCTTTAGGATTGTGGAAAGAAGGTGGTGATGGTAATGCTGTGTGCATGAAAGAATTGGGAGTATGGTTTTGAGCATGAGAGTAATTTTGATCAAAGCGAAAGTAGCAATAACTAGCTACATGTCCCATTTTGCCACAAATTTGGCTCTGGGGGCAATTGTTGGTTCCCCAAGAACCTTTGCCACCACGACCTCTTCTTCCAAAGTTATTGTATGTTCCACATGCATGATTAGAATATGAATTTGTTGGAGGAGTCCGTTGTTGGTGAGAGGTTGATTCTTGACTAGTAGTAGTAGTTTGTGACACGTGAACTTGAACCATAGATGATTTTGGTTTCTTGAATCTGTCAATTATTTCTTCTTGTGCCATCAATAATGCCTCAAGATTTGGGATAGAGTATGGAGGGTCTTTGGTAGTGTTCATTGTGATAAACAGATGATATTCTTCGCTGAGGCCATCAAGGATGATATTAGTGTATTCTTCATCAGAGAGTGGTGAGCCGATCGCAACCAATGAGTCTGAGAGCTTCTTTTATTTAAAGAAGATAATCTGATGTTGAGGCGTGTTTCTTGACTGATCGTAGTTGCAGTTGCAGTTGTCGAGCACGAGCTTTTGTTTAAGAAGCAAAAAATGTATGAATTCTGCTCCATATCTCATGAGCAAAGTGACACCCAATTACTCTATGTTTGAACGAGTCATCTGTTGAAGCAAATAACCAAGAGGTGACATTGTAATCATCAATTCTCCATATTTTGTATTTCTTGGATTCTTTTTTATTGGCTTCATCTGCAGGATTATCATAGCGTGGAGGAATTTTACCTTGATCCAGGTGATCTTCAAGTTCCTACCCGCATATTGAAAGAGTTGCCAAATGTCTCCAAGTCAAGAAGTTGGTTTTACACAATATCTCAACTAGTGGAATGTTGAATGGTTTATCCTTGAAATTTGATGAAGTAGAAGCTGCTGGTGTTTATTCAGCATCATCATCATTAGTTTGAATACTTTCAAGTTGAGCCATAGATTTTGTGCTCTCTTGATACCATAAAGGAATATAAACATGAGCAAAGAGAGCAGAGAGAAGATAGGAAAATAAAAACTGATACGAGTGTATTAAATGATTATTTGAAAATGAGTGTTGTTGTTTCTTTACACTGAAATTGTCAAATTTATATCCTACGCTTGTAGACAAGATTTTACACAACAGACTTTTGATACCTAACTTTTACATGTGACACTCTAATAAAAGGACTAAAATTTTTTAAAGATGGAGACTGAAATTTAACTAACAGTTTTTTCCAAAAATACTCTCAATTCAAATTAATAATTCCAACTTTGTTCTTTGTGCTAATTTCTTCTGTTCTTCTCATCTTTTTTCTTTGTCAAACGCAAGTGTATCGCCATTGAAGAGCTCTAGTGGTATCCCCTGCCTTGTCGCTGCCGCTAGGACCACCACAACCTCATCGACATCAAACCCACTGCAAACAAGGTTGGTCTTCGAACAAGGTGTGCCACTGTGTTCGTGTCATTCTTCAATTCGTGATCTCCTCTTCAATCCTCTTTTCTCTTTTCTATTTGGAGGCGGAGCTTTGCAGGAAGGAGGAGACAGCAAAGTAGGCGGGAGGACAGGAGAGGAGAGAGAGAGCAGGGCGGTCAAAATTTGCGAGTTCAGAGATGGCTTTAGTGGAGGAGGAATGGAGGATGGCATGGATGCGAAAGCGTACCTTCGAGACGGACTCCCACTAGGAGTGCATAGAGTCATTAGAGGTAGGGCAGTTGTGTGGTGGTGACAGTGACTGTGGATGAGGAGTTTGATGATAATGGTGAGGAGTGGTGGTTGTTGTGATGGTGGAAGTCTATGGTGGGGTCGAAGTCTTTTAGGTTAGGGTTCTCTGTTTTTTTATTTTTTGCATTTAAAATAGAAAGGATAATTTAATCATTTTATGTATTTCAATCTCTATTTTTGTTTTGAATCAAACAAAATATTAAGGCATAATTATGTTTTGTAAATGTTATACCAAACACAATACAGAGACTTAATTAAGCCTCTCTCTCCGTCTCAGTTTCTCTTCCAAACGCTACCTAAGAGTATTCTAATAGTTTTAACATTAAAAGAGAATTTCTCTTAAGCACTGTCTCTCAGTCTCACTCTCTCTTCTAAACACTACTTAAGAATATTTTAATAATTTTAACATTAAAAATAGCATCTCTCTTAAATAAGTATTTTAGTTTTTTTAATTATTTATAATTTTAATACAATTAAACATCTTTAATCTTGAAAGGTATTTTTAGTCTTTTTTTTTTATTTAATCTTAAGAAGTTACTTTAGTTTTTATATATGATGGTTATCAGTGGCTAAGAGAAAGGGGGGGTTGAATCTTAGCCATCTTTTTTCTGAATGTTACTTTCTGCTTTTTAGAATTGCTCCAAGAGATATTTCTGCTTTTTGTCTCATAACTGGTCAAGAGACATTTTCTTTTTATCTCGTAACCGGTTAGGAGATATTTTTCAATTTTGTCTCCCACGAACAGAAACAGTAAAGGAGTAGAAGAGAAAGAGAGAATCACACCCAAAAGTATCCTGGTTCAGCTGCTCAGTGCAATGCATCCTATATCCAGTCTCCATCACAACTGTGATAGAATTTCACTATAATCAAACTGATTACAGACACAAATTCTCCCTAGGAACTACTCTTCCTATCCGGGACAAGTCCAGAATCTATCCCCAACCCTGAACTTGACTTGGTCACTTACCAAGCTTTCAACTGCTAAGTGCTAACCCAACTTGCAAGGGGATCCCCTCAGGTTCATGATAACAAAACATAAATACATACAAAGAATTTCTGAGATAATAATGGCTTTTTCTTTAACTCTCTGCCTTTTTTTTCACTCATTGGCTTTTTCTTACAAAATTTCACATTTTGCTTTTTACCAATGAAACATAGACAGACTCACTGAGAAAAAAGAAATATTCAATGAAAGCCATGAAGGAGAAGAATAAACAGCTCCAAGAGCTATGGGAACCCGAACGTGTGCTCTCACTCCTTTCCTTACTTCAACCCCTGGCTGTTCTCCCTTATTTATAGAAGGGGAAGCCTCCAATGTTGAAACTCTTGAACCGAGCTAAACTTCTTCTTCTTCATGCAAAACCGGTTCGGCCAGAGTGAGAGGAGAGGAAACTGAATGTAAAACCCAACATGCAATTACCTATGTGTCTTCTCTTGTCACCAATCTTCATCAATCCAGGCCTTCCATCTTGACTTGCACTCCAAGAAGGATTCCTAGCCCTTGATGCGTTCTTGATGATGATAGCTCCATCTGCTCAAACTTTTGCCTCTTCCTCCACGTAGCTACAGTAGTTACCTCCTGTAGTGGTTGATCAAAAGCTGAGACGAGCCATCCCTCCAAGGATCTTCTTTCTCTGACCGAATGGATCTTCTTCCATTTTTGGTTATGGAAGGCTTAAGCTTACTTCACCACATCTTACATTTTGTGGTAAAGATCTTAGCCACATCATACTTCAGATTTTCTTTTTCTTGATGCCATTAGCATAATGGCCTTGCTACTAGCTTCTTTTTGCTTCTGATAACTTGCATTAGCTTCCATCTTCTTCTCTATGAAGTGACCGAAAGAGAAGAGAGAGTAAAGAGCGAAGAGAGAGAAAAGAAAAGCTATGGGAGTAATGAGTGTTATCAAATGAAATTAATTAAGATCAACTCCCCATGCTTTTTTGTCTAGTAGCGTGTAAGCTATACTTAATGCAACCAAATCACTTTGTATTTTCTCTTTCATGTTTCCAATGTCTGCATTAACTTCACTTAATAAAAAATTTGAATTCCATTAAAATATGAAAGTGGAATCCGTTGAAAGCATGCAACATTGGCTTTCTCTCTTTTTCAATTCGGACCAACCCTTTTGGTCTTGTAGCAATATTAACTTTGGGCTTGTTTAAATAAATCTGGCCCAATAATCATTGCAACAATTCAGTCATAATAATTAATATATTTTTTGTAACCAAGGCTGAATATTGGATTCACAATAGGCTAGCTAATGTTTCTTTCTTTCGGCCCAAGACACAACAATAATTCAGCCACTTAATATGACAATTTTACGCAAGGCTGATTGCATTTTCTTAGTACAATTGGACTTTGTTTTGCTTTTATCTCCAATATACATAATTTGCAAAACAATAAAATTATTAATCAGCAAATATAACATGAAGATTAAATTAATAATTTTATAATTAATTGTATTAATAATATTTGGTCATCACTAATTTAATTTGGAGTTTTCCAAACTCATCAATATAAATTAACTCAAGCTTAAATTTCTAATACATACAAAAAATCTTCTATAAGGATATTTTAGACTTTTAATAATCAGTGATGTTTTTCACTTAATTTTAACTAAATAGATATTTTAGACATTTTAAAATTAATCTTCAAAGATTATTTAAGACTTTAAATGGGAATTTTTTAATAAATATTTTAATTATTTTATTTATTAAAATAGGTATTTTGGACGCTATTTAGAATTTTAAGTCTCGTTACATATTTTGTTTACGGTATAAATAAAATGATTATATATATATATATATATATATATATATATATATATATCTTTTATAGTGTAAATGAGATAAGATACAATTTTATTTGGCTTTATCTCATTTACAAACGAGATATACAGAATTTAAAAATATACATTTTTTATTTACAATATAAATGAAATACATTCATAATTATCTCATTTACACGATAAACGAGATATGTGTATTATTACAAAAAAAATTTATTAAAATAATATCAATTTAATTTTTATTTTTTAAATTAATCCAATTTTTTAACGTACAGTTACTAATATCTTAAAACTATTATATTACGTATTTTAATACAATTTAATTTTATACAATATTTTCAATTTAAATTTTTTTTAATCCAATTAGTACTAAAAAAACAAGTGATTTCTATTTATCCCACCCTTTTAAAATAAACAGTTATCTTTTTTCACTCTTTTTCTGATTTATTTATCCCATCAATCTCACGCTTCTTTCAATTTAATTTTGATTGATTTAATTGTTTGTGATTTGTTTTGACATGAATTATATCTCTCCACTAATTTAAAACTAGTAATTTAAAACTATTCATTTGAAATTAGAACATTATTTTTTAAATTAGTACTAAAAAAAGAATACATAAAAAATTTTAAATTAAATTATAGATTGAATTGAATTTATTTAAATTTAAAAAAAAAAGGAAAAAAAGAGCTTTTACATGTTCAAATTCTATAATGAGAAAGAATGTGATACTTGTGCCAACCTCTTAAAATTGAAAGATGAGAAGTTACTAAATAAAAAAAAACGTGAGATTCATAGGTAATAAATAAAACAGAAATAGAACAGAAAAAAAAATTATTTAAATTAAAAAAAAAAAAAAAAGAGTTTTTATATGTTCAAATTCTTTGATGAGAAAGAATGTGATAGTTGTGCTAACTTCTAAAAATTAAAAGACGAAAAGTTATTAAACTGAAAAAAAAAACGTGTGAGATTGATGAAATAAATAAAATAAGAATGAAAAAAGATAACTGCTTGTTTTAAAAGAATGGAGTAAATAAAAGCTACTTATCTTTTTTAGTACTAATTGTTTAAATATATTGTTGATTTTTTATTTTTTCCACCAACTTTTTTGTCTTTTAGTACTAATTGGATTAAAAAAATCAAATTAAAAGTGTTGTATAAAATTAAATTATATTAAAATATGTAATATAACCATTTCAACATATTAGCAACTGTACGTTAAAAAATAAGATTAATCTAAAAATAATTAAATTAATATTATTTTAATCATAAATTTTTTGGTAATAATACATTATAATATGTGTATTTTTTTAAATTCTATATATCTCATTTGCAAATAAGATAAAGCCAAATAAATCGTGTCTTATCTCATTTATATTATAAATAAAATACATATATAATTATTTTGTTTACACGATAAATGAGATACGTAATAAGACCTAAAAACGTAAATAGTGTCTAAAATACCTATTTCAGTAAATAAAATAATTAAAATATTTATTTAAAAAATCCCTTTTAAAAGTTATTATGGTCCTTTTAATATCAAAATAAAAATAAAAAATTTAATTTCCAATACAATCCAACAATTTTAATTAAGAGTGATATTATGTGTATAAGTCTTTTTGTAATAAAGTTCAACCAAGTTAGTGCAAAGCGCACACTACAAGAAAAATACTCAGTAGCATCGGATTTACTACCGTAGAGTAGCGATAGATTTACTGGCGATAAAGGCGTTGAATTCGTAAGGTTAAATAATTATCGGCGGATTTACGTTTCTGACGATAAATTCGCCGGTAATAATTAGAGAGAAATAAAAAGAAATTAGTACGTCTTTTAGGGTTGGATTTACTGTCGAAAAAATCTGACTATAAACCCAACTAGTGAAACGCTACGTTTTGGTGACCCGCAATAGTTTACTGTTGAATTTTTTCAATGATAAATCCGACGGTAACTGTGTCGTAAAATTGAAGTGCGAACCCTCTTCCCCTTCATTCGAATTCATATCTCTCTCTAACCATCTTGCTTCCCACTCTCTTTGCCCTTCTCATCTCCCCGATAGCCCCTTCCTTTCCAGGAGTCACTCCTCGTTCACCGTCATCGTTGTAGCTGTTGGACGCTGAAGGAGCTACTACCGCTACTGCCGTGTCGCCAATGCCGCTCCTTCTACCGCACGCCGACACCGTTGCTTCTGCCACCATTTACGCCGCTGCCCATGCCGATTCTTCTTCTCATCTCTGGTGCTCTTTTTCAAGTAATGTTTCTAATGTTAGGATTTTCTAGAATTCTGATTTGCTGATATAATTTATTAGATTTATTTGCTATTTTGAGACTTCTGATTATTGTTGATTATTTAGTTTTGAACTTAGGATACTAAACATGTTTTGAATTTAGAGTTTTCTAAAATTTTGAACTTAGGATACTGAACTTAGGGTTGTTTTAATTTTAATTAGAACATATTCTGATTTATATTCTTTATTTATTTCTGAACTTAGGGTACTGAACTTGTTTAGTTTCAATTTTAATTAGAACATGTTCTGATTTCTGTTCCTTATTTAGTTCTGAACTTAGGGTACTAAACTTGTCTTGAACTTATGGTTTTCTAAAATTCAGAATTTAGGGTACTAAACTTGTGTAGTTTCAATTTTATTAGAACATTGGCGGATTTGTGTTCCTTATTTAGTTCTAAACTTAGGGTACTGAACCTGTTTTGAACTTAGGATTTTCTAAAATTCTGAATTTAGGGTACTGAACTTGTTTAGTTTCGATTTTAATTAGAACATATTCGGATTTCTGTTCCTTATTTAGTTTTGATTTATTTTTAATCTAATTAAAACATGTTTTGATTATTGTTGTTTTGTTCTGAACTAGTTATTATAATTTATAAGGTTGATTTGTTATTCTGAATTTTTTTATTATTGTTTATTTGTGTTGATTATTGTTGATTTAGTTCTCTTTGTTTGATTTCTGAACTAAGTTTAATGTAGTTTATTTTGATTAAGCATTTTGAACGATGTTGTGAATATGTTTAACACATTTTTAATTGGTATGCTCTTTGTAGACATGATGACAGGTAGAGGTGTTGCGGATCAGGGTCGTGGCCATGGTCGTGGTCATTGTAGAGGGAGGCTTTTTGTCGAAACCCTCAAAAATTTTGGATATTCTCCCTCTACTCCGACTACCCCAATGATGTCACAAGTTTCAGGTGCATTGGACTAGCTATTCATCATGGTCCCTAACCCTAACTACACCCCTATTTTTACGGCAACGCTGCCACCTCCATACGCTCAGCAGCCCAATGTCTCGGCGATACCGCCTCTAGCGACGAACACTACGGCCTCGAAATTCTCTCACAGATGTGAGCCATCTGATGCCCCTCTGCCACCTCCCATCGTATGGTTGATGATTTGGCTTGATGACAGAATGACGTAAGTACTACTTTAAGTCTTCTATATGCTGAAATGTATGATTATTGATTCTAATTTAGTGGATTTAAGGTTTTAGGTTCGAACTATTGAAAGTGTTTGATATATCGTGATTGGTGATTCTTGATAGTCGATTCTAGTTTTAGTGGATTTAGGATTGTAGGTTTGAATTGCTGAAAGTGTTTCATGTATCCTAATTATTGAATTGCTAAAAGTGTTTGATTATTGCCTGTTATTCGTTGATTGTTGAAATTTGGGGATGTTTAAGTTAATTGTTGATGGATAAAGTTTGTGGCGCATTCCAATTATAGATGAAACTCTACTGAAATTTCTAAAAAAATCTCTATATGTTATGGTTATTTGCTTCTAAAGTTTTGATATGAGGCTGCAGGTATAGAAGCTCACCCAAAGCCTTCACGACCAGGATCAGGAAATTACTGAGACTCGAAAGAGGTATCAAGAGATCCTCACATGTGTGATGGATACGGATGACCTCAGGCTGGAGTGGAGGGAGTAGCTGGAGTGACTTTAGCGGATGGAGGCTCAAATAGAGGTGTCCCAAGCTCAGATGTGGCCGCTGGCGTCGGCCATAATGGTGGCAGCGGTGCTGCTGGTGGAAAACAGACATCACCATCTTCTCCGCCGCCTCAACAGGACCACGAGAACGACGACGACGACGACTACCAGGATTTTTAGTGATTAGGGCTTTGTTTTACTGTTTCATTGTATTTATTTGATTTATTTGAATTTTAATTTATTTGAACATTTAATATTTAATATTACATAATTGGTCTCTATTATCTATAAATTGACCACTAATTGTGTGAAAAATAAATTTAAATAAAAAAATAAGAATTAAAAAATTTAAACATTGTGGAAATAAGACATTGTGGCGCAACATTACCGTTGGAAAAATCCATCGGTAACCAAATAGTTTTCGAGTAGGTAATCTATCATAAAATCCGACGGACGAAAAAATTCGACGGTAACTGATTACTTGCGAGGTTTATACCATCGAATTCCATCTGACGTTAAATATGTCGGTAGTTAACTTACCGTCAAATTTTATTCATTTTTTCGACGGTACCCTGTGTTTTTCTTGTAGTGCTAGTGAAAAAAATGCGTGCATATGTCACTACTCGTTCTTTTTTGTGCTTTCTGCAACACATAAATTTTTGTTGATTAGCTCAAAAACTTGTTGATATAGCACACAAATTTTCAAAGTATAACACACAAATTTGCATATAACACAAACTTATCGATATAGCATATAAATTTTTACGCATAGCAAACATATTTATGCACATAGCACACAAATCTTTGCACATAGCACAAATTTTTACTGTAAATGTATTTTATTAGTTGGGTGAGTCAATGTTCTAAGTATGTAATCCTCCAAAAATTTCTATGTGCACATAAAAAATTCTATGCTATGTAACAAGATTTTTATATTGTTCACAAAAATTTATGTGTTGTGCGTATTTCATTGGTTGAGTGTCAATGTTAAAAACTTTGTGCTGTATACTAGAATGTGTGCTGTGTTCTAAAATTTATGTATTATGCATCAAAATTTCTGTGCTCTAATTTTTTAAACATTTATAAGAGAAGAAGAAGACGAAGATGATGACAATCATAATAAAAGAAGACGAGGAAAAAAAAAAGAAAAGAAGAAATTAAACAACAATAACAACAACATCAAGAACGGTAATAATTAAATAATTTTTTAGTAACAATAAACAAAGTGTAACTTACTTTTTTTCACATAAAAACTAGTATCACTTGCTAACATGTTAAAGGTTAAAAAGAGGGTAATAAACCATTGAGTGTTCTTAATAAACCAGCAAAATGATACCATTGTCATATTGTCTCTATAGTGACTTGTGTAAACTTAATTTAATCGGAAGCATTAATTAAAATTTTAAAAGTTGTGATTTTCATACCTAGATTGGTTACTATAATACGTTTTAGTTATGATAGAGTTGGATTTTAAAATTGGTTTTTCTCCCTTTTCCTTTCTTTCAGACGTTCATCAGAATGACAGTTTTCTAATGTTCAGTAAAATAAAAACTATAAAACATCGTGTATATTAAGCAGAGAGGACCATCTTTATATGTGTCATTACCTTTAAATCTAATGCGTCCATAAAACATTAGCATTAACAAATGAGATTAAGTCATTAATAATTGATAAATAACTACAATTAGGCCAAAATAAAAGTTTAAATTACAATAAATTTCTAACATTCTCCCACTTGACTTAAGTGTAATCACATTTTCACACATTACATAATTGTTTCAATATGGTAAAATACTTTGTGTGAGTTATGACAGTCATGCATTAAATATAAAATATTTCTTTTTATATACTATAACTACTAGCATCTTACTACACAAGCTATATAAATAACACAATTTTATATTGGTCCCATAAAGTTTCTAGATCATTATGTTATAACTCATAAAATAATATTCTTTTATCTAGAAACAATAAACTGTCAATGTTTAGAAAACACATAAATAAACATAATGAGCTCAAAGTGTTAGCATCATTCAAAAGAATCAAAAGACTCATTCTATGTACATGTTCCTTAAATGTCTTTAGTTGTAATCATTTAGTCAATGGATGAGCAATCGTAAATTCTGTTCTAACATATTCTATGGACACTCTCTGTTTCTGAACTTCCTCCTTAATGCCAAAGTACTTTATTTTCATATGCTTGGCACCTTTAGAGTATCTATCATTTTTTGAGAAAAAATACAGCTGCAGAATTATCACAACAAATTTTCAATGATCTAACAATTTGAGTCAATAATACCAAGTCATGAAATAAAATTTCATAGCCATAAAGCTTGATTTGTAGCTTCAAAACATGCTACAATTCTACCTCCATAGTAGATGTTGCTACAACATTTTGCTTAGAGCTTTTTCATGATATGACAGCTTTTCTAAATAAGAATACGTAGACAAATGTAGACTTTTTTTGTGTCAACACATCTACTAAAATCTGAATTTGAATAACCAATTACTTTTAATTGGCTTGACCTTTTGTACATGAGCATATAGTTCTTTATACCTTGAAGATATCTTAAAACTTTCTTTGCAGTTTTTCAATGATCCATTCCAGGATTACTTTGATACCTTCCTAGTATTCCTATTGCAAAATTAATGTCCAGTCTTATGCAGGTTTGCACACACATAAGACTACCCACTACAGAATTATATGGAATTGCTTTCATTTGCTTCCGTTCTATATCATATTTTGGGCATTGCATAAGACTAAATTTGTCCCCTTTTGAATTGGTGCAATTCTTGCAAAATACTTTTTCATATTGAATCTCTCTAGAACTTTATTTATATAGGCCTTCTGAGACAATCCTAACAATCCTTGTGATTTATCACGAAAAGTTTCAATTTCTATCACATAGGATGCCTCTCCCATATCTTTTATTTTAAATCTTCTAGAAAGATATTCTTTAGTCTCACGCAACATTTTCAAATCATTTGTTGCAAGTAAAATATCGTCAACATACAAGACTAGAAAAATGAATTTACTCCCACTGATCTTTGGGTATATGTATACATTAACATTTTTTTCAAAACCGAAAGAAAGAATGGTATTATTAAACTTAATATTCCATTGTCGTGAGACTTGTTTTAGTCCATATATTGATTTCTTAAGTTTACATACCATACGACATTTTTCTTCATTTGGAAAACCTTCAGGTTGATCCATATAAACTTTTTCATTAAGGTCACCATTCAGAAAGGCAATTTTTACATCCATTTGATGTAGCTCTAAGTCATAATGAGCCACAAGTATCATAATGATACGCAATGAATCTTTCTTAGAAACAGGTGAAAATGTTTCTTTATAATCAACACCATTCTTTTGAGTAAATCCCTTAATAACAAGTCTAGCTTTATATCGTTCAATGTCTCACTTAACTTTGAAGATCCATTTACAAACAACAGACTTAGCACCTTCTAACAATTCAACAATATCCCAAATTCTGTTATCTTTCATAGATTTTAAGTCTTTTTTATGGTATCAATTTATTTTCCTAAATCATCACTATTTATAGCTTGTGTAAATGAAACTGGATCTTTAAATATTTCAATATCTTCTTCTTATAAATAAGTCTCATAATAGTTTGGAATAGTTGACTTGTTTTTTCTTTGAGATCTCTTTAATGGTACTTTTAGATACTTATTTCTTTCTGATATTTGTGAGTTAGTTTTTTTCATTGGGAGTATTATCATTCAAATTTTGTTCATCACTATTAATGTGTTAAACAATAGTTAGAACAACTCTTAGAGTAGGTATGGATAAAAGAACACTAACATGTATAGGAATATTAACTTTAATTTTCTTTAATTTCACATTTTGATGATTTTTACTCCCACTAACTTCACCATTTTTAAAGAATTTGACATTACCAGTTTTTACAATTCTTGGACTATAGTTTGGATAATAAAAAATATACCCTTTAAATTTCTCTGGATAGCGAATAAAATAACCACTTACTGTTTGAGAATCTAATTTTTTTTCTTGTGGATTAAATATTCTTTTTTCTGCTGGACAACCCCAACATGCACATGTTGTAAACTAGGTTTTCTATTAGCTCATAACTCAAAAGGAGTCTTTAGAACAACTTTATTAGGAATTCCATTTAGCAATACACGGTAATATTTAATACATACATTCACAAGAATTTGGGTAAAGAAGAATTGCTCATCATACTTCTAACCATATCCATGAACGTTCGATTACGTCTTTCTACCATACTATTTTTTTGCGGTGTGTATGGCATTATGTATTGTAGACATATGCCATGTCTTTCTAGAAGTTTTACAAATGAACTAGGATATTATCTTGTTTCATTATGTTTTCTATAATATTCATCACCTCTATCTTAACAACTTTCACCTTTTTGTCTAATTGTCTTTCAACTTTTTTACATTTAAATGTCAATAGCATCAACTGCTTGAGACTTTTTTTAAGTAAATAGATATATTCATAACGTGAAAAGTCATCAATAAAGTGATGAAATATTTTTCTCCATCAATAGATGGGAGCATCAAAAGGTCCGCATATATCAGTGTATATAATTTCAAGAAGCTGACTACTTTTTGTGGCACCTTTCTTGTGTTTGTTTGTTTTGTTTTTCCTTACTACAGTCCACACATAAACCAAGATCAATAAAACTTAGATTTTGTAAAATTTCAATATTTACTAATCTTTTCATAGTTTTCATTCTTTCCTTGAATATGTGACCCAAGCATTTATGCCACAAGAATGCAGAACTTTCTTTAGGCGTATTTAGCCAACTATGTTATTCTAGTACTCAATAAGCAAAGATTTAGACAATTAATCAAGAAATTTTAATCTATATAAGTCATCAATTAGAACACCATAACCAATAATATCAGAATTTTTAAATAAATTAAAACAACCATGTCCACCATTAAAAGAAAAATCACAATTGTCCAACTTTAAAACAAAAATTAAATTCCTAGATATTGAAGGTACATAAAGAATTTTGACAAATCTAAACGAAAACTTGTATCCAAAACCAAATGATAAGTTTCTATTCCTTCACTTGGTGCTTTCACACAGTTTTTCTTATAGAGGAACATCTTACTTTGGCTTATAGTTTGGATTGTAAGGAATCCCTGCATTACATTAGATACATGATTTCTAGCACTAGAATCAATCCACCAAGAATGATGAGGAATATCAATTAAATTTGATACATATGTTTTGAATATACCTTTCTTTTCAAACCATGCTTTACGTTTAGGATAATATTTTTGAAAATGTCCTTCCTTCTTGTAGAAATGATATTGTTTTGCATTGACACGTCCTTTCTTCTTAAAATTTTTGGGTTTTGTCTTTAATTTCTTTTTTTTATTTGCCAGCTCCTTGAAACAAGTTGACATAATGACCACCACAATTCTTAAGTCTATTATATTTTTATATGAGCTTTCCAATCAATTCAATAACGTCCTATTTTTTCTTCATAACATTATAACTAATTTGAAAAGTTCTGTACTCAGAAGGTAGTGAGTTTAGAATAAACTGCATCATAAAAGAATCATCAACTATCATACCTAGTGACTTTAATTTTTCAGCAATAGTCATCTTTATAGTATGCTCTTGCATGCTCTTAGACCTATCAAATTTCATGGCCGTGAGCTGTGACATTAATATACTAGCAAGTGATTTACTCAGTCTTCCACAAACGCAAGATATTCTTATGTAAGGGTAATCTTAATATTGCTTGCAGTAGCCATTCACATAAACATAAGGCTCAATTTGTTCCATACTTCTCATCATTAGTGACCATGGATTTTCTTCTAAAAGTGATAAGTCAAGATCCAAACGACCTAAATAGAACTTCACTTGCTCATTCCATTCAGAGAAATTAAACATAATAATAGATAAAGATTGCGAATAAATTAAAATACCTATAATTTAATCATACAATGCTCATATTAATTTTAAGTTTATCATCTACTCAGATTACGGAACATAACAAAGCGTATTATAGTTTATCTTTCGATAAAATTCTACAATATACTAACATATTAATAAATATCATATTTATCATACTTAAAGATTGAAATTTCTGCCAAATACATATATCATCTTTGGATAATACATATATTTGACTCAAGAATAATAAAAATTTTTCTGTTAATAATAGAAAAGATTTTTCTTTGGGTAAATCTAATTCTAAAATTAATTAAGACATTATTAACTATACTACCATTTTACATTATAACTTGTCACTTTGGTGTACACAAGTAGTAAATAATCAAAATAAACTTAATACTATAAATAAAATATCTGTAACACCCTAACCTTTAGCATGTCATGATCGTACCAAAAGTAAGGAGTTATTAACATGTTCTCCTTATTTACTATTTAATATTGAGCCTTTAGGTCGATATCGCGTTTCAGTTTATAAGAAAATACCAGAAAATTATTTGTAGTAATTCAAATCACACAATTATTAATAATAATAAATGCTATACAAATGAATTCAATATAAAACTCAAATACAATACCTATCCCTCTGGATAAAATAAAACTTAAAGCAACAAGGGCGAGGGAACTCTATAAAAATAACAGGAATCACAAGTAAATCTACTAGTCGTCTGCATCTTCTAACTGAATCTTCGAACCTGTGTCACTGAAAGGGTGGAAGATTTTGGGGTGAGAATAAACCACACGTTCTCAGTAGGGAATGGGAATGCCGTAAAAGTAATGAATTTAATGCAAATAATTAACTTACTTAGTAAAACTATTTTGTTAACCCTTTGAAAATACTTTTATTTCTACTTTAGATAAATAATTACTTTTCTTTAAATTTCTAAACTCAAAACAAATTTTAAATATAAAACTAGTCACATTTTCTGTCTCTCAGCCACATAGTTAATCCTCAGTCAAATGTCAACTCGTAATCACTTTAATACACTCACAAACAAATAGTGCAAGCAAGAGATTCAATTTTATCGGATGTACAAGCAAGTCACAACAAGACAAACAATACAATCACAAAGTAATCAAACAAGCAAGCGCAATCAAATGCAAATGTGCAAACAACATGATGCATGTCTATCCCTAACGCAGGCCATGAGCTCATGTGTCGGTTGCCTACCCGCTCCCGACATTACCCGGGCACAAGTCCCAGATATGGCTTTCCAGATGCATCAGTGTGCTTATAAGTCATACGGCTAGGCCGCATCAGTGTGACTTTCCAAATCAATAAGCGTACATCTGGAAAACAATTCTCAGTGTGTGGGCGTCCCCACTTTACATTTGGCACTAAGGCCCAAACAATGTCACATCTGCTCTCCTGTGGCAGACGCTTCATTAATTAATATATTCCTTTAATCTTTGTTCTCTGCTCTCCTGTGGCAGAGATTCCTTTTCTTAAAAAAAAACAAACTCAAAACAACACTTAGAACAAAATCTCTCCTTATAAAATTGGATTTAAAACATTATGTTTTTCTTAATAAATCTAGTTTAAAAATAGAATACACCTTTTCTCAACTAAATAAATCTCAAATAATTTAATTTTCCAAAACCAAATCTTTTAAAATAACTTTTCAAATAAAACCTCAGATTTTTATAAAATTTCGGCAGCACTTCCCCTAAAACTCGGGGTTAGCCACCCTTTTTCGGGTCCCAACTGAACCATTTTCAACCTCTTTTCAATCGAGAAATCAAATACATATTTATCAAATTCAGTCACAAACACAACTCAAACTCATCATTCAGTCACTTCAAACAATCATAAATTATTTACAAATACCCATTAGACTTCCATGGCATTCATAGTTTAAAAACAGTTAATTTCAAAACAAAATCTCCGACCTCCGTATGAAATCAAAATCAATGAAAACTCCGGAGAAACTTTTTGACCGAGCTGCTGAAGAGGAAAGCTTCAAAAATCATCTGTGCCTCCTAGAACTCCAGTTGGCCGAACTCAAGGGGAAGAGGAGCTACGTTACCGTCAACTTCCACCGATTAAAAGTGACGCCAATACGTAAAAGAAGAAGATACGAACACTTTTACCGGATTAGCTTTTTTATTGGAGTTACGGATCTCAAAAAATCAAAGTCGGAAACCTTATGGTCATGGAGGTTCTCTCTTCCTCACTCTCGGTTCCTTTCTTTCCTTTCAAGTTCAGTGACAAATGAAGAGAAGTGAATATGGATTATTGATTAAGTGGCATTAGTTTATTGAAATGAAAGGACATGTGTCATACTTATATGTGTATATATATATGCTTATGAACCACACTTCTTATTTCTTTTCTTATGGCATCGGTAAAAGAAAGAAAAGGGTAATGAAATTATATGATTATTAAAATACATGTGTCATGTTTATATATATAATAGCTAAATTTGACTTTCCTTATCTTTCCTTTGTTTCCTTAAGGCTTCGGCCAAAGGAATAATAATAATAATAATAATAATAATAATAATAATAATAATAATAATAATAATAATAATAATAATAATAAAAAATTCACTTAATTTTGCCTATCAAAATAATTTTTAATAAATAGTTTAAACTAATAAAATAAGTTATAATTAAATTAAATTTCAATAATCATAAAATTTTATTTAATTATTTTTATTAAAAATAATTTTTTAAAAAACAAAATCTCAATATAATATAATAATTTATAAATAACTAATTACTTAATTTTTAAAAAATCCAAAGTCTTACAATATCAATTCAACTAGGTATCTTTTAAAAATTGTACAATATTCAGTCTTTTATTACAATAATTTAAAAAAATTAAAACAAACACATCTAAAAATTATGAATAAATTTAGTATCTTTTTAAAATTAAATACACATTCAAAATACAAACTAAATAAAACTGAAATTTAAAATTTAAATTTTAAATTTTTGTTTCTATTTAATTATTAATATATTATAATTTAAATACATATCTAAAAATTAAATTATTCAAAATTCAGAATTTTGATTTTAAAATTATAAAATAAACCTTAAACCATCTATTTATTAAGTAAACTCGTACAAAACACTCAAAGAAGTAGAGAAGTCACGTTTGCCCCACATCGAAAACCAGAGAAGTCATCCTCCGCCGGCGTTTATTCACGCCACCTTCCTCTTCTACGCTCATTCTCGATACTGCCTTCCTCCTTCTCGACGCTCATTCACAATGCCGCATTCTCCGTCGTCAACACTCATCTTCGTCGCTGCCTTCCTCTTCCTCCTCACTGTTCATCTGCATTAACGTTGTCGTTCGTCCATGGCGAAAACTTACCTAAGGTTTGGATGGATCTCTCACACAATTACTTTTTTTATTATTCTGTATAAATTTTTTTATTTTTTTTAAATAAAAAATCAAATAAAATGGCCTGAAGAGATTTTCATATATATTGCAATGTTAAATTATTTTTGCATGTGCAATTTCTGTATTTTGGAAGTGTTTCAAAAATATTTTTTATATAATTTCATAATTTTAGATGTGTTACAATTATTTTTTAATGTTTAAATTTAAATTTTAGATTTATGATTTTGGATGTGTTTCAAAAATATTTTCTGTATAACTTATTAATTTTAGATGTGTTACAATTGAAAAAGAAACTACAATTGAAAATATTTTAGTTTGTGTATATAATTATATTCGACCATTTATCACTGAAAGTCATAAAATAGATTCTGCATTTTATCAAAGGTACAATAAGTAAGGGATTAATTTCTTTTAAATGCACTGACTTTGAATTTTTTAGCAGAATAGAAGAAAGAAAAAAACTGTGTTACAGAGAGAAGGAACGTAAAAGAAGGAAATAATAACTAACTATGAAGTGGGTAGGAAGTTAGAAAAATTTTAGTTTTTAAAATTTAAATTAATCTTAATTATAAATGTGTATCCTAAAAAACAGGAATATGTTTTAATTAAAAAATAATTAAATAATATTAAAGGCTGACCGAAGGCTGAATTTTATTGTACAAGTAGTATTTTTCATAAAATATTTATAGATTTTCATAAAACTAGAGTACTCAAAATAAATTCACAGTTGTCATCAACATTAAACATGAACTCAACATTAAATTCATACATAAGTATAATTTATGGCCAAATTAAAATTTTTAAAAGAAAACGTGTAGAACATATAAGACCACAAATATTTAATTTTGATGTCATGAAAATTTAAAATCCACTTAAATTAAAATCCTACTATAAATAATTAATAAAAAAAGACCGTGACATCATAATTAGACTAGAGAAAATTATATACTTTTGAAACACATGACTCTAATACCACGTGTAAACTTAATTTAAGTGAAGCATTAATTAGAATCTTAAAAGTTGTAATTTTCATACCTAGATTTGGTTGCCATAATGAGTTTTAGTTATGATAGAGTTAGACTTTAAGATTGGTTTCTCTTTTTTTTTTTCTTTCCAACATTTATTAAGATGACGGTTTTACTTTGTATTTTTTAATGCGTCCATCAAATATTAGTATTAACGGATGAAATTAAATTATTAATAATTTATAAATAACTACAATTAGACAACAATAGAAAGTTAAATTACAATAAACTTCTAACAACCTATTATCAAAAACTATTATTTATATACTCAAAATTACATGTTGATCTTATAAAAAATTTGTTTATATTCGATTCAATTCAATTCACCACGTATATTACTAAAAATATTTATTACAAGATAAAATAAAATAATTTTTCTCTTTGTATAGCATTAATCACTCCATTATATTATTTTTCACGACAGCATTAACCTCTATATTAGATCTTACAAGATTTCTTTGTAATTAAAAGAACTTTAAAAAAGTAAAATTTCAAAAAAACCCAAAAACTATATAAGATACTTGCCAAAATAGTTAATACATAAAAAAAAATTAAGAGTTGTTTATCAATTTTATTCATAATTAGATTATTCCACAAATATCTTACATCTTTTGAAAGAATTTTTTGTTGTAAAATAAAAATTAAAATAAAAAAATATAATTAGATAACTCTAGTAGTAATATTCACCTCAATTACCATCTCAATATAATAGAAATAATTCACATATATATTACTAATATATGTAGTAAAGTATATAAAAAAAGAAGGTGTTCTGAAAGTATAAAGAGAAAAGAAATTGTTTTTGTTATTGCTATGTGTGTTATTCACTGAGGTTTAACCTCTATTTGTATACGTACAGAATTTTAAGTTTTTCAACGTTATTAATTTCATTCTTTCTTGAGAATATAAGTCACTTATAGGAAATGGGCATCCACATCCCATTCTTATCACAACACTCCCTATTGGATGACCATTTAGGATTATGTCTCATTAAAACCTTACTAAAGAAAAACCAATGGAAAAAAAAAATTTTTGTGAAGGAAAAAGAGTACAATATCCTTTTATGGGGACTGCCTCATTAAAAATCTTGTCAAGAAAAATCCAATGAAAAAAAAAACCTGACCAAGGAAAAAAAGAGTACAGTCTCTCCCTTTTGTCGACATCATTTAATATCTCGAAATCGGTGCATCCCAATCTCATGTACTAATCTTTCAAATGAGGATTTTGGGAGTGATTTTGTGAATAAATCTGCCAGATTGTCACTTGAGCAGATCTGTTGGACATCTATGCTTTGTTCTATCACCTTTAATGTATCCACCTTTAAGTTGAGCAATGCATGCTGTATTATCTTCAAACAGGACAGTTGGAGCTATCTTATGATCAATCAGTCCACATGATAATAGAATATATTGAATCAAACTCCTGAGCCAAAAACACTCGTGACTTGCTTCATGAATCGCTAGTATTTTGGCATGATTTGAGGATGTTGCAGCAATCGTCTGTTTCATGGACCTCTATAATATAGCTGTTCCACCATATGTGAACAGGTATCCTATTTGAGATCTCGCTTCTTATTTGAATCATGAGTTGTGATACATAAGTACTCATGATTTCCCTTATTCATAGTTTCATATGATATCCATCTCGACGAATATCTTTAAAACTTAACAAGTTCCTTAGAGACTTGGTAGACAATAGTGCATTATTTATTATAAATTTTGTTCCTCCAGTAAACAAAATTATAACTCTTCCGGAGTCTTCTATCACATTGTCCAACATATTCTTTTTTTTGGCACAAGATGGGTAAAACATATATTACTTTTAAGAATAGTGTGCAAACTTGCACTATCCGCAAGGCAAACATGCATCTTCACTATATGTCCTTACTATTTTCTTTAAAGATAAATAATAATAAAATGAGTAGTAATACATGCACAGTCAAATTGAATTCTTGATTGGAATTATTTTTCTAAGAAACACTGTACATAATGTCATATATTAAAATTTTATTTTTGTCACTATTATTATTATTATTATTATTAAAACTTGACACATTTAATGATTTCAAAATTCTTAAACATAAACATTAATATTTCATTATTTATATACATCATATTTGAAACTTAAATACATACAAAATAAAATTTAACAATAAGTTTCTTACATTATTTATTTATATGAATACTTAAAAATTTCACATATTAAATTATTCCATCATTGATCAAATGACCAATATTTCCTTCAGGATCCTCAAAGAAATCAGATACATCATA
Source organism: Arachis stenosperma (assembly GCF_014773155.1). Lineage (NCBI taxonomy): Eukaryota > Viridiplantae > Streptophyta > Magnoliopsida > Fabales > Fabaceae > Arachis > Arachis stenosperma. The sequence continues at coordinate 130,946,536 of NC_080380.1, forward strand.
ATGAGTGGTAGAATTTTCAGCATCATTTGAAACAAAATTTGTTTCTTTTCCTTTGTCATCCTTTTTCAATGATACTTGATAAAGATCGACTATGTGCCTTGGGGTACGACAGGTATGCGGCCAATGGCCCTTTCCACTACAACGGAAACACTTATCCTCTATTGATTTATTTTGCCCAATAATTCTTTCTTTATCCCACTTCCGGTGAGATCCTTTCTTGTAAACATAATTCCTTTTTCTTCCATAATTTTTCTTCTTTCTAAAGCCTTGCCATTTACCTCTTTTGGGGTAATGATTTGCCGCATTTACTTCAAGAAATGGGGCGGCGTCAGCAGAGCGCGCTTCGTGATTCTTTAAGAGCAACTCATTGCGTTCAACAACAAGAAGGCAAGAAATTAGCTCAAAATATTTTTTAAATTCTTTTTCTCGATATTACTGCTGCAGGAGCACATTCAAGGCATGGAAGGTCAAAAAAGTTTTCTCAAACATATCATTATCAGTTATCTATTTTCCACATAATTTCATTCGTGAGGTGATTTGAAACATTGCAGAATTATATTCATTTATGGATTTAAAATCCTGTAAACGCAAGTGCGTTCATTCATATCGGCCTTGAGATCGAAAGTATCACCGTCTTTTGATGATTATATCTTTCTTCAAGGTCTTTCCACAGATCTACATTATCTTTTAATGTGAGATATTCATCTTTCAATCCTTCGTCAAGGTGACGACGAAGGAAGATCATGACTTTGGCTTTATCCTTCTGGGATACATTATTTTTAGCTTTAAATCCTTTAATGGTATCTCTAAGATCTATTAAATCAAGATGGATTTCAGCATCTAGTATCTATGATAAATAGTTGTTTTCAGATATATCAAGAGCATTAAATTCAAGATGAGAGAGCTTTGACATAATGAAAATTTGTTACCTGAGTCTTCCTAAAATTTGATCAGAGTTTCGTGCTGATAACGTGTTGTGAAATAAAAATTAAAATAAAAAAATATAATTAAATAACTCTAGTAGTAATATTCAATTCAATTACTATCTTAATATAATAGAAATAATTTACATATATATTACTAATATATGTAGCAAAGTATATAAAAGAAAGAAGGTGTTCTGAAAGTATAAAGAGAGAGGAAATTCTTTTTGTTATTGCTATGTGTGTTATTTAGTGAGGTTTAACCTCTATTTATATACGTACAAAATATTAAGTTTTTAAATGTTATTAATTTCATTCTTTCTTAAAAATATAAACCACTTATAGAAAATGGACATCCACATCCCATTCTTATCACCGTCATTTTGTAGATAATTAACCCCTCCAGCTCAGAACAATGCTAGAAGTTTATTGATTTTCATGGTTAAGTTAGAGGCTAATTTTTTTTGATATTGGAGGAGTGTGTGAGTTATGCTTGGTTATGGTGTATACAGGTGTTAGACACAGGTATGGGATAGGGAGAAATCGGACCGTCCGAGTTCTTTGTTAAAAAATTCGTTGATCACAAATCGGACCGTCCGATTAGTTTTTGTTTTTTTTTTGTTTAATTACTCTGTTAGTCTCTATAGTTTCGTGAAATTTTCAATTAGGTCTCTATACTTTTTTCCCTTTTAATTGGGTCCTTATACATTATTTTTTTTTTCAATTTGGTCCCTATTAACGTTAAACGTCAAAAAAATGTTAGTCAATTGTGAAATTACTTTTATACCCTTAGGGACCTAATTGAAAAGAAAAAAACTATAGGGACTTAATTGAAAATTCGGTGAAATTATAAATATTCAATAAAAAATATTTCTGTATTCCTATTCAATGATTCTAAGACATGAAAAATATTCCTATAATCTCTTTTATTTTGTCACTATCATTCTTTTGCTTATTTATATAAAAATTGAACCTTTAAATCATAAACAATATAAGGATCAAGAAATTAATTAACTTGGTACAAAACTACAAACCCAGAATGATAAATAAAAGAAATCTTGGATAGCCATTCATCATGTTTACCTCCAGATTACTGAAATGAAAATACCTGGGTTCAACACCATGGTTAATATTTTCAATGTACATTGACTTATAGTGTCAAGAGCTAACCCCTATCATCCTATTTCTGTCAGTGAACAGAACTATCATGAACATGAAAGTTTGTTCAATAACTTTTGATGAAAGAGCCCAACAATTTTATGTTTTAGACAATGAAGTGAAATTTTTAGTACTAACAAAAAAGAATCAAATTCTCTTCTGAGATAAAACTAAGATTACAGTATCCAACTATTCATATCTATATGTATCTATATGGGGGTAAAGGAGATTTATCCAACAAAGTTTCGATGACTTAAGGGAATTAATTCAGTTTGTTACATGGGAATAAATTTGGAATGCAATCATCTCGATTGGCTGGGGTTTTAAAGTAAAATCAACTCTGAAGATGAAAATTGTAAACAGGTTAAAGGGAAGACAAGAATGTTACAGAAAAAATATATGGTTTTCCTATCAGGTAATTACCACCATTGATGAGCAAGAACTCCACTTTGTCTGAGAGAATTGAAGAGCTGCAAGCATTGATCATATGTTTTCTCATACTTTGCACTCCTCTGCCCAGGGCAACATCTTTGCCATCTATTATAATGACATTCTAGGAAAATCTCGTCTACCAAACATATAGCCCCAGTTTCAAACAGCCTCGGAATCAAATCAAATTCAGTGCCCTCCACATCCATCTTCACCACCACAAAATCATTCTTTGAAACAGTATTTTTCAACCAAACAGCAAAATCAAAACCTTTTATCTTCAAAGTTATCCACGGTTTCAGTGGCTCCATAGGAATCAAAGGCTCAACATTTTTAACTAAATCATGCTTATACTCTGGAACAGAATACTTGTCACTTGAATCATCTTCACTACCCTCAAAATAATCAACTTTTACTAATTTATGAACAGCATCAACATCATAAAACTCTTTCTTCAAAGCAATTTCCCGTATTTGAGGCATTGAAGAATCAAACCCTTTGATATAACGTGATTTCACTAATACGAAGCAAGAATCAAACAAATCAAGGAACGAATTGAAGCTGTAAGTGTCATTAGGGTTTACCAAATGGAACACCGCGAACCCTTCTGGTTTTAGCGTGCGGCTGACCTCCGCGGCGAACTCCGCCGGAAACGGCGACCTCTCCAGCGAGCCCTCACCTGAGAAAATGAAGTCAAAGCGACCTCTCCGCCTTCCTAGAGATTCCGACGGTGCTCTTGACACCAATCTCTCTCATCGTGAAAACGTCGCGTCCCGTTGGAGTTTCATGGTCATGGCCTCGCTGGAGTCTTTGGACGCCAAAGAAGCCGACAAAACCGAGGTGGCTGGCGCCGCTGCCGCCGCCATAGATGAGCTTCCTCGTTCAAAGAAACGCTCCGTTAATTCTGCCATGGCAGGACCGAAGGTCACTTGGGGATGTTAACCCTGGAAGTTTTGGGAAGGGGGGGGGTATTTTGGTATTTTAAAAAATAAGAGTGAAACAGAATTAGAGATTTAGGAAAAAGTTGGAGAATCTTTAATTTAGGAACGGAATATTCCGTTAAATCTAACTGTTTGGTTATGGTAGGGACCTAATTGAAAAAAAAAATTAGTGTAGAGATCCAATTAAAAGAAAAAAAAGTATAGGGACTTAATTGAAAATTTCGTGAAACTATAGGGACTAACAAAGTAATTAAATCTTTTTTTTATTTATTTAACATGAAATCGGACCCTCCGTTAAGAGTTTTTGTTTTTTTTTTTTAAACTGAAAACGGACCCTCCGTTAACAATTTTTGTTTTTTTCAAATTTTCCTTTAAAACAAAACGGACCCTCCGTTTTTAGTTTTTTTTTTCTTTTAAATCAAAACGGACCGTCCGAGTTTTATAAAAAAATTATTTTTTTGTAGATCTCCTCTAATCGGACTGTCCGAGTTCCTTGCTCTAAATCGCTCGGTCCGATTTCAGCCTCCTGACACCACATGCAAAAAAAGCACCCCTACTCTTCATAATGCTGTTACACCCCACTCCTTCCTCCATATTAAAAATAAAAAGCGTAAGTTAGACACCCCTTTTGATTATTTTTTTTCTTATGACCTACGTAATATAGTTTGGCCCAAATATTGCTTTTGAACAACTCCAAGATATTCAACAAGCATACAATAATTTCTCACAATTATATCTATAAAGTCAAAATAAACAAGAGATGACAGATATATAGAGACCAACACATGCATTCAAATTTTGATAACATATTGAAATTTTATTATACACCATCATATATATTATATATAAATTGGTTCCTATCTCGGAAGAAAGGTACTTTCAGATATCTCATTAACAGAGAAAGAACTCGATGACTCGCCAGCAATTGTTTTTGTTGGATTCATTTTAGCATGCAAGAAAAATGCTGGTTCTCGTGGAGAAGGCAATTCAAGTGAGATATTACTAAGATATGACACAATTGTTGATATTGTAGGTCTTTCGTCTGGATCTTCTTGAACACACAATAAACCAATCTGAATGCACCTTATAACTTCAAATTCAGAACAATTTTCTTTCATTTTTGGGTCTAATACGGATAGTGGTGTTTGGTTGCAAAATTGTCTCCATACCTGTAACCAATTTATCAACTTAATAGAATCATTAAAGTAAAGTATACTTTTAGTGTTTTATTTTAATAAAAAATATTCTAATGTTTAATTTCATTCAATTTTGTCTCTAACGCTTTTGATTCATTCAATTTTATTTTTAACATTTAGAATTTTTGTCAAGCTATTTTTAAATGTTTTTAATTTTTCCCTAATATTTTAGATAGAATTAATGTCCAAAGACGTAAATAAAAAATATTAGAGACAAAATTAAATGATATTAAATATTAGAAATATTTTTGAAAAAAATTATAAAAGTTATGAACAAAAAGCATACTTTTTTTAAGACTTGCATAGAAGGGGCAGAGTTGTGTTACATTGAAGAATTTATATACTAGATGAGAAAGTTTAGGAGGCCAGCAGTTTTATTAAAATTTGGCCAACATTTAACCAGCAAAAAAAAAAAAGTGAGTAATCTTACACTATTAGATATAATCTCATGCCATTAAAAATACTAATAATAGCTAATTAATAATTATAAATTACAAAACTTACTAGCCCTCTAGCACTCCTCATATTAGATTATTTCACTTACTAAGCTTAGAAGACCCTCTGCAATACGGTACAATTCGTTGGATCCTACATTCTTTTTTCCTGTAATAATTTCGAGAATCATGACTCCAAAACTGAAAATATCTGACTTTTCAGAAAATTTTCCTTGCATTGCATATTCAGGAGACATATAACCCCTATAAAATTAGAAAGAATGTATCATGCCATGCTTAAACTTTTCATGAATAGCTTATATATAGGAAATGATAGAAAGGCGACTTACAGGGTTCCAACAACTCTAGATGCAGATCCTTGTTGTTGATCTATGATTCGAGCAAGACCAAAGTCTGAAATTTTAGGATTCATATTTTCATCTAGTAATATATTACTAGGTTTAAGATCACGATGAATAATTTTGAGACGAGAATATTCATGTAAATAAAGAAGTCCCTGAGCAATTCCATCTATAATATTATAGCGTTCAGACCAATTTAACAACTTCTCGGAATGAGGATCTACAAAATTTTTAGTGAATATATATTAATACATATTAGACAACTAGATACTTCAAATATAGTTCAAAATATATAATGCAAATTAATCACAAAAATATGCGAAAGTTAAATAACTAAAGAGAAGTTTAAGAGGGGAAAAGCAACAAACCGAACAGAAAGTAATCCAAGCTCTTGTTTGGAACATATTCATAGATAAGTATCTTCTCTTGTCCTTCAAGACAAAATCCTAAAAATGCCACTAGATTTTTATGTTGAAGTTTGGCTATTAATAAAACCTCGTTTTTGAATTCAGTAGCACCTTGGGTAGAACTTTTTGAAAGTCTCTTTACAGCTATATGTCGTCCATCAGGAAGAACACCCTAAAATATATAAAAAAGAATATTAAAAGTAATTGAAAGAAATAGATTTTCTCTTTTTTATTTTCTCTCCTACCTTGTAAACTTGTCCAAATCCACCTTTGCCAATCTCATTCTCTTGTGAAAAGTGATTTGTTGCCGCTTCAATTATAGACAAATTGAATTGCAAGCCCCCTATAGTGTTACTTTCATGACCAACTAGACAAAACAAATTATTAACATTTTAAATCAAATAACTTTGCAAATTTCTCTAAGCTTACAAGTAAATTGTAAACTATCAATTATATTGAATTTTTCATTTTCCACAAGATACTTACAATTTTTCCTGAGGATGGTCTTCTTGTAACTTTTTCTTGTTCTTTTCCGAAACAAATAGCAACAAAAAGAGAGGAGTAACACCAAAGCAACAACGGGGACAACAATAATCAAGATAACTGCTCGTGATCGACCAGTTTTCACTACAATACAAAAATTATTATTCATAAATATATAAATCATATTCATATATGTTTTAAAGTTAATAAAAGAAAAAATAAATGAGGACATCAACATTCTTTTTTTTTTGTCAATACACTATTTACACACATCCACTCACACATTTAGAGCTTTTAAATTACAGTCCAATCTTAATTGAGAATTGGACCCGAATAGAGTATTCTGAGAGACAATTAAAATGCCTTTGGTTTACATTTTTATTTTTTGTTTTTATTTGTAGTGTTTTTTGTTTTTTAAATTTTGAATTTTATAAAAAAATAAATAAATAAAATTTTATTTTTTATTTTAATCTTTTATTTTTATTTTTTCTTTCACAAAATTCAAAAAATAAAAAATATTAAAAATAAAAATAAAAAATAAAAATGAAAATCAAACGCACCCCTAATTTGTCTTTTGAACTCCGCCTCGATTGTGAGGAGTGGGGACATCAACTTAAAGGCTAGTGCTCTTGTGTAGAAAGTAACTATTTTCTATACTTATAGAAACACATGTCGTTATTAGAAGAACGTTGGGTGCTATGCAGGAATATTAATAGAGACAAATTCTGCACTATTGGTCCTATAAAATTTGGGAATGGATTCTTTCCATTTTTTTGACAATTGATTAAAAAAATAAAGTGTGATTTTTTATTATTAATTTTGTAAGTGAGATAAAAAATAAATATGAGAGAAAATAATAAAAAATTAAAAATCATATTTTATATTTTTAATTTTTTTTTAACAATTGAAAAAATCCATTCTTCGAAAGTAGATCCTATTTGAAAGGTACTTTATGTTAAAAGTTGCTGACTGTTGAGTCAAATTAATTAAGACATTAATTAACGATTATTTTTCATTCTTTTTTTTTATCTTTTTCTGTGATAGTGTGGATATTTTAAAAAAAAAACGTTGATGTCGTGGATCCTCAATTCCCATTTGGACAAGGTCATCTATGATCCATCAAAGATTTACATAGTTTTCAAGGCCTAAGAAACAAAAATCACTATTCACTACCGCATAGGACCCAGCTCACTTTAATAACTTCTTATTAAAGATTTAATTTAATATAATTTAGTTAGTGTGTGTTTGAATTAAAGTTTATAAATAGGAGTTTATATAAAATTAATTTTATAAATTTGATTTGGATAAAAAATAAATTTATGTTAACGTGATTTATGTTTGGTAATTTTTATATTAAAATAAATTATAATAAAATAAATGTTATTTAAATTACACTATTTAAAATTATTTTTAGATAAAAAATTACTAAAAAAGATATTAATTTAAATAATTTTTTTATATTATTCTATTATTTTAATTTAAATATTTGAATAAATTTTATTAATTAATTTTATAATAAAATTAATATTTATTTATTAAATTAAAAATAATATATAAAAATTGATAAAATATATTTTATATTAAAAATAGAAAAATATATGAATAAACTAATAGTTTAATATCTTAATGTAAATAAATATTAAATTAAAAGATAAAACGTCAATAAAATACATAAAAAAATATCTTATACATAGCCAAATAAATATAAGTAAAAAATTAAATGAACAAAGTCAAATAAAAATAAAAAAGACTTCCTAAAAGATAAACATAAAGAATAGTATAATAAATGATAAAAAAAAGTTCATATGAACCAAGAATTAATAAAAACAATAATATGCATAAGAAATGAGAACTCTAAAAAAATAATATAAAAAATACAATAAAATAAAAAAATAAAAGGTTAAAAGAGAATAATACAAATTTTATAATGTCAAATAAAAATTATTTTATATATTTTTTAAATATTTTTAGTATTTTTTAATTTAATATTATTTTGGAATACAAATTTTTATTAGTTACAATTTTATTGTTATTTATAGTTAATTTTTTATTTACTTTATCCTTTTTAATAGAATTATAATTCCTATTATATAAAATTTCAATAATAAACATAGTATATAAACATTACAAGTTAATATAGATGATTAATTGTATTTTTTTATAGGAAAAATAAAAAATAGAATTAATAAAAACTAAATAATTTTTTTCGCTTAATTTTTCAAAGATAACAGGCTAACATGAATGTGAACATAAAAATTATAATTTTAGTTTAACATAAATTAATTAATTTTTATTTTTCAATTTTTCAGTTAACTAATATCCAACCCAAATTAAATTGATCTTATTCTTAAAATCTCTCTTACTCACGCAACCTCTTAAAATGAATGATATGAATAGTAAATTAATATGTCATATTAGTATTATCATTATTATTATTATTATTATTATTATTATTATTAATCATGTACTATTACAAGTAAAATATTAAAAAAATATAAAATTTTAAATTTAGAATTTTAAATTTTAGATTCAAAATTTGTTATTTTTGTTTAAATTATATTTTTTTTAAATTTAAATGTACTGATTTTTAAGATTTAGGATTTTAATTTTATTTTTTTTATATTATGTTTTATTTTAAATTTAAATGTACAAATTTTGTGGAGACTAATTTTATACTTTAAACATAAAAAATAGAAATATAAGACTAATAAATTCATATTTTATGATAATTTTTGGATTGAAAAAAAAAGTGAAATCAATTTAATTTGTACATATTTTTCGTAAATGCATATTTTTGTGAATTTTTTTAATTATGCTTAATTGTTAGAAACATGTTTTTTAGGTCTTTAAAAGTTTGATATGTTTGTTTAAGTTGTTTAAGGTTTAAAAGGTAAAGATGGCTTGAAAAAATAGAAGAAAAGCATGTAGAAGTGAAGATTTCGCAAAAAAAAAAAAAAAAGAAGAAGGGAGCAATTCTATCTTCTGCCCACGTACCAGTGAAAAATTTTACGCATGTGCGTGTGCACCCACATGTGTGCGCGCACCCTGATCGCGTGCCTCATTTAAAATAGCACATGATTTGCAATTTGGAAACCATATTTAAAGTAATTTATGAAGGGACATAGAACATCATACACTCATTTTTCTTTGTTTTTTTTACGGTTTTAGAATCTTGAATTTTCGAAAGAGAAGTTCTAACTTCTCTCTAGAATTCAAGGGTTTCTTATACATTTCTCTCTTGCTTTTAGGTTTTAGTTTATTTAATTGTAATTCGTAATTTATGATTTCTTATTTTGCTGCTCTAATGTTTTAGAATTTCTTATTACTTCTTCTATTTTGTTATTTTATGTCTTTAAATCCTTGTTGAATTCTCATTTTCATTAAATAAATTTGATGTTTTATATTTTATTATTGTACTCCGCTAAGGAGACAATGAGGAATCTTGACAATGTGTACGAATTTTGAATTTGGCCCAAAATAAGAAAAAAAAGAAATTCAACCAGTTATTTTAAAAAATTAACCATCCCAACTCTAATTTATCAAAGAAATTTATCCAAACACCCTCTTCCCCTTCCCCCTCCCCTCCCAAACCATCTGCTACCCCACCCTCATCAATCATCCCACCACTCCGGCGTTAGAAGCTCTCTTACCGGCCATCAAACAACCATCCATGTAAATATTAAAATAATCCTCCAATTACCTAGTGAAATGACCATCCAACATTTGTTAATTATATATACTTAAACTGAATAAAACAAAATAATCATCCAATTAAAAATTAAAATAACCATCTACATTCCCAGTGAATTGAACATCCAGCATCTAAATTCGTCCGTTAATGTATATACCTTGGCCAAAAACCTCCGCAACACCACGAAACAAAGCACTCGCCTTCTTGATATCTTCAATCCGATGCACCACATCCACCGGAGGCAACCCACCAAACCCCAAATCACCATACACGTGGCACCATCCCCACTCGCTATATGTCACGGATGAAGACGCTAGGACGGTGAAACCCGTCAACTGTCGGGGGCTGCACGACCGCCGCGTTGGTGGGCTGCGCAACGGATGCAACGTGCGCGAAGAAGGTGTCTTCATCGGATGTTCTCGGACAGCTGGACGGCATCGGGTTGCATTCTGGGCGGCGGACGGTGGTGATCTTCTCGGCGTCAATGCGGAAAAAGTGGAAGAGACTGCCGAAGCTGCTTAGGCGAATGACGCAAACTGCGCGATGGTGCTGCTCGGGCATTCACAGTGCGCACGACAGCGTCAGCCGGAGCTATGGTTGACGGCGACTGCTGTCGGTGGCGGTACGACATCGGTGAGACAGGAAGACACTGGGCGAGAAGGAAGTCACATCACATGGGAGAGAGGGGGACCGTTTTTGCAGTGTATGTAACTGTTGCAAATCCTTATTTACTTTGAATTTCAAATTGGAAATTATTAAAAATTAGTTAACTTAATTATCATTTGATGTTAATTTTAATTTTATCCCTATGGTACACGTTGTATACTAAATTCATTGTCTTCCCATATTTTCTCTTTATTATTGCTTAATTGAGATGTTATTATTGTTTCTTGAATTGTGTAGTTGTAGATTTTACTAATTCTTACAATTTATGAAGTTTTATGGTTATGCACTCTAGGTATTTGATAAAATGCTTAACTTAGTTATAGAATAAATTTTATATTCTTGGCTTAAGTTGGAAATTTGGGTGAACTTGAGTCATTAATATCCAAGTTAAGTGATAATCCAGAGATATTAATTAATTTTGTTTTCGCTAAAGCTAATCTTTTACTAATTCAATTAATAAGTTAGTTAGGACTTGTGGATTAACATTAATTAAGTCTAATTGGCTTTTCTTTGGGTTTGTTCTTTGTAATTAATTATTATGTTGTGGTTAGTGACAAGGATAGTAATCATATACCCTCAATTACTTTAATTGTCCTTAGTCTTATCGCTTTGCTATTTAATCCTTGCTTGCTCTTTTAATTTCTTAATTATTATTTAAATTTTCATCAATTGCTATTAAATCTCCGATTTTTTCATAGCCAATAATAATACACTCGATTGTGATTTCTAGGGAGAACGACCTAAAATTAAAGTCCTAGTTATTGATTTGAAATTGTGGCATCTTTTGCTAAAATTTGAAAAGTGTTAAATTTCAGTTTAGAGCTACAATGAATCTTGAGTTTTAAACTTATGAATTTTTTAAACCATGGTTTAGTACTTGTCAAAGGCATTAAATCTAAAAATACGTTCTTGCGTAATTGCATTCATTTAATAGATCTTAGGTTGCGTTTGTTTCATAAGACTAGAACTAGGGAATTAGGATTGAGTATTGTGTTTAGTGGTCAGAGAAATTTTAGTCTCGAGATACAAAATTTCAGTCCATTCATTACTTTTAGAAAGTGAGACACAAGGGATTAAAATTTCTAGAGACGAAAATTGAAACTTTAATAATATTTCTTTTTAAAAATATTTTCATTTAACTTTTCAAATTTTAAATATATCCTTCAATCTTTATATTTATCTTAAACTAAACATAATACTAAGTATAATCCAATCTTATACACTTTATATCAAATACAATACAAAATTTCTGTCTTTTAATATCTGTATCTCAATCTCTCTTCTAAACATAACATGAATAATCATTAACTGAATAAAGACCAATCTCTAATAGTTACCTAGTCATATTATTTTGAAAACTACTCTATTTTTAATATTAAAAAATAATAGATGAATAAAGTATTTTTATAATAAAGTTTAATATGTTTTGTTTTTTTAATTAATTTTTATCGTGTCAATAAATGATTAAACCAATTTAATTAAAATTAATTATTAAAATAATTTGATCATATAACATTATTGTTTAATATTTATTTATGAAGTACACAAATTTCGTTCTGTTATTATGTTCATATATATCTAATATGAAAGACTGATAATGGATAAGGTAGGATAGGATTTAAACTATATCCTAACTTTATTTTATCTTACTTGTGGATTGAGAATCTTTCAGCTCTAATCTTATCCGCGTCCTAAAATTTTAAATCCTACCTTACTCTACCCTACCCTACCTTACTCGTAGAAATATCAAAATTTTCAAAGTAAATATAAAATTCAATCATTTTAAATTTTATTAATAAAATAAAATATAAAAAATTAACACTCTAAATTACTAAATTAACTAACTAAGTTAGTAATTGATCATTTATTATAAATCATTACATGAGAAATGTTGTGAATTTAACTCTCATCTTTTTCACTATATATTTAATTTTTATAAAAATACGTATTAAAACACACTTAAATACCATTAAATAAAGATATATTTTTAATATTTTTAAACAGGCTTAAATACCATTAAATACTAACTATGTGTCAAGTATTATTATTTACTTATATTTTTAAAATAAATTTAAAAATTTTATATAATATTATTAATTAATACAAAAAATATTTAACATATTTTGTCTACCTATACTTTTTTAATTGTAAAATATTTGTTTATTCTTTAACATTAATAAAATTAATATATTGTTATTTATAAAAAATTATATATATACACACCAAATTTTCGTATCTAATAAAAATTTAAAATTAAAGTGGTTGTCTGTACTTGTCATTTTGTATCATGTGATGTGAGTGCGTGCGAGTGCTTCCTGCGTGCAACTGTGAAGTAACAGAACTGTATTATAACATTATTGGGATATAAAATACTCTATCCATACCTGTAGTTGTAGTTGACGGAGGCTGATCGTCCGTACCATTCCTATAGAATGGAAACAACTCAAACCTCAAAGTGCAGCTTGGATACAAAACTCTGCCACCTATGCTTCCCAAACAACACCATGGAATCGCCGTTTCAATCACATCGTGAATACAGTAATTACAATCCAAAGTAGCCAAATCTTTCGTGCACTGCCCCTGCACGAACAATCTTTGCACATCGTTCAACACAAACGACTCTGTGTAATATCTGTCACTCCGATCCCAGATTTCTCCGGCCACCTTCGTCAACGCACTCCACAGTTCGTACTTGTAGTAGCTTTTGTAATCGTCATAGTCGGTAACATTCATCATCTTGAATCTCGGATTAGTTCCCATTGTTCTGAAGAAAGAGTAGTTGGAGTAACGAAGCAAGCAATGGTTGTACCAGATTACAGCCTCCATGGACGTTGGACACTCGGAGGCGATTCGGTTTGTGGCGTTGACTATGCAGTCTGCGCAGAGAGAAGAGGGTAGGTCAGCGCGGCACAAGTAGAGGCCAAAGAAGTTGTTGCTAACATTGCTCATGTAGAACTCGTTGTCGTTCGAGTTTCTTGCCTTGGAAGACAAGTCAAAGAGGAGCGTCGTTAGGCGTTTCTGTAAGTTTGTGGGTTGATTATTTGAACATTGGTGAGACAAATAACCCGGATCTGGCGAATATTTCGACTCCATGATTTGATACTTTGTAGCCGGAGCAAGTGCTTTAGAGACGCCATGACGATAGAAAGGGTAAAATTCAAAGCGAACATTACAGCTGGGGAGCAATACTCTCCCTCCTCGTCTTCCTTTACAACATTCATGGATCTGCCCAACGGCGAATCCAAGACAAGATCTGCAATCTCCAACCGAGAGGTCCTGAGTGCACTGAGCAAGAGCAAAAATCGTCTCAAGTTTTGTTACCTTTTGTTCCTTTGTGGCATACTTGTCGAGAGAAAACGCGGCTTGATCTGCAGTTTTGTTCATTGTGTTGGCAAGAAGAGGGACAAAGATGTCTTGATTAATGGAAACATTGAAGTTGTTGGACATGGGAGTGAAGGGCTCTGTTTTTGGAACAGAAAAGAAACGAGTGTTGGAATACCGAACCATGCATTGTTCGTACCAGATCATACCCCATAGGGATAAGGTGCACTCTGTAGAGAGAACATGGGTTGCGCTTTGAACGCAGTCTCCACAAACATCAAAGGGTACATCACCCCTGCACATGAAGAGTCCATACACTGCATTAGAAGTATCTTTGTTCTCTATGATGGTGTTGTTGTAGAAGATGGTGATGGTGGCTTTGGAAGATAGGGATGAGAAAAGTGTCATGAGGTTTCCTTGGTAGGTGCTGTTAAAAGTGGTCCTATCTTCAGAACACTTTGGGCCTTGGTAATCAAGTTCTTTTGCTTTAGTAGTTGTTGGGAAACTCATGATAAAGCTAACAAGGGAAAAGATGAAGGTAAGAAGCCTGAGGAAGTTGAAGTTCAAAGCCATGGTATGGTGGAGCTAATAACATGTACGTACATACCAATTGCCAAATTTGTTTGTGTATTAATAATAATGAGGGAATGAATTAATGAACAACTGCATGTGGGTGCCGAATAATGTCATAAAATTATTCTTTTCACAAGTATAAACTCATAAATTTAAATTAATAAGAGAAGACATATAATAATTATATTTTATATATTCTTTTAAATTTATTTTTTTTTAAATTTGTTTATTTTTGTCTTATATTAATTTTCTTTTAGAAATTAATAAAAATTAAATTCTAAAATCTTTTATAAGTAAAATTTTAATACTATGTTATAGATTATTTTTTTTAATTTAAACAGATAAAAAAATATATTTCTAATAAATAATAATGCAAGTCAATGGTGGAAAAATTGCAGGGTTAATTAGTCAAGGTTGTGAGTGTAAAACACTTCACAAGACAAGAGAAATCTAGATAGAATATGAATGCTATGGGAATTTGGATGCTAAGTGCGACAATAATTATCGGGAAGAATTATTATTATATGAATAAGACTTTGCTAAGAAGAATTTTAGTTACTTGAATCCCCTATTCCCCTTCCACATTATAATGCATTGAGAGCGACGCTCATACATAATTATGATATTTCTGATCTTGATATACCCATTTTAAATGTATATTAAAATCAATTATTAGTATAAAATATATATATTAAAATATAAAATATATATTAAAAATAAATTAAATAATATATATTTCAATATAATTATATAATAATTAATTTTAACGTACAAGTAACGTTTTTATTTTCGATATAATAAAATTTATATGTACAAGTAGTTAGTAATAGCTGTTTAACATTGACTAAAAATAGCAAAAATGTTTTATTATTTTTACGTTTTTTTAGGAATATGTTTTTTTTTCTATTTATAAGAAATTAATTAGGTCTGAGGCTGATTTTTTAATTAATGTTTTTTTCCTAGACTAAAACTTAGTTTTTTTTTTTTCTTATGTCGTAGTGTACCGCCTATATTAAGCTAACTAAACCTAACATTGGGTAAACATAAAATAAAAGATTTCTTAATAAAAGAATACCTTAAAAATATGAAAATACTAAATATACAAAATCAATAATTTTAAAAGTGATAGTCACTTTTAATTAATCAAAGAAAAAACTTGATTATAAATAATTATAAAAATAATTTATTTACCTAATATTTTTTAATATTTTAAAAATAATTAGACTGATCATCAAAGAATGATATGTGTACAAAATTGTTTGTTACTTATATATTTATGGTTTAATTATTTTATTGGTCTCTATAATTTCGTAAAATTTTTAATTAGTTCTTTATAATTTTTTTTAATTGGATTTCTGTACTAATTTTTTTTAATTGAGTCCCTACACTTTTTTTTTTTATTTAAGTCTCTGCATTAATTTTTTTTAGTTGGAATCTTATATAATTAAGTCAATTATTACCAAAAGAGATCTAATTGAAAAAAAATTTGGTACTAAAACTCAATTAAAAAATATAGAAATTTAATTAAAAATTTTACAAACTATAAAAACTAATGTAATTAAATCTATATTTATTTTATTTTATCACATTGGATTAATTATAAATTCATTGCATTTTCACTCGCCTATTTCTGATCTGTCCTTTGATTTAACATGTGTGTATTATTTATAAATAAAAAATATTTAGAAAAAAATTAGACTAAATAAAATTATTTATTTTGTATTTTTAACTACTATATATTTATTTTATTTTATATTATTTAATTATCATCGAATATTTAAGTAATACTTAATATAATAAATATATATTTATATATTATATATAATTACAAATATTAAAATAAAAAAAATAATTTTAAATTATTATCTTATTAACATAAACTGTTTACTATTATTTAAATGGTGGTATACAAGAGAAAGGAAGACAGAGGAGAGACTGAATCACGTCAATGGAGAAGTAATTAAAGTCATTGAGATATTTAAAATATAAAAATAAAAATAAAATTGCAACCAAAAACAGACAAACAAGTTTCATTATCTTATGTCTTGTCTTTGGAAAATGTAAAGCTCGATTAGTTTTGTCTTCGGGAAAAAGGAAAAATGGAAAGAAAATCAGAAGACTTGACTAACATCTATATTCTAGAGCATACTAATAAGATGATAAACTTCATGATAATTACCGTTAAATTTGTTGTTACCGACAAGCCCCAAAAATTATAAACAAACGGTTTAAGTAAGGGTTCAAGTTCGAATTTCGTCTTATACATTAATAATTTATTAATTAACGATAAATTTTTAAATAAAATTCAATATCATAACGAATGAGTCTTTAATTTATCAAATTAAAAATATCATAAAAAAAAATATAACAAACAAAAATTACAATGAACAAGATCTAAAAGTCACTAATAAAGAGTATTCAAGAAATCAAGTTGGATTGATTTTATAGTTAACTCACTAATTCGTTTAACTAAGTATCGAGAGTTCGAATATTGTTTTGTGCATGCAGCCATTTAAATATATATCCTAAAAGAGGATTATAAGCCATCAAATGCTAATAAACAAAAACATTACTATATCATTGTATAAAACTGGTAAAATGATTAAAATCAGAAGTAACAACCTTAACATTATAAAAGAAGATCGATAAACCACTCTAAAGTAAGTATGTTCATAGCTACTAACAAAAAGATATTTATAGACTTAAGTATCGGAGTCTCCTTACAAATTGTTCTCTTGGCATGGTCATCAACAAGATAAGGACTTGGATTTTCATCATCTCTTGAGCTCGAAATCATTGCACTTGATCCGAACATTTAGCGCTATCTCTAAAAACCCTAAAGTGTTAGATACTTTGGTTGATCATGACATTAATCTGTAATAAAAAAATTCAACCGATAACACCCTATAAAGAGAAACAAGTTGAAAAAGATGGACATAAAACTATTATTATTTCTGATCACAATAAAGGAGAACATCATGATCATAGTCCCCCTGATTTTGGTCGTGGAGATAGCTAAATCGCAGAAGGTCGGCACTTTGCTGGCTTAAGAGAGGATTATGTCCACACTATACAAGAGATGCATCATTGTGTCTAGGAGATGAGACGCCAACTTACAGAATGTTTCTGACAATCAGGGTCACGAAGCTATGCCACTAAGGACCGCCATGATGGTCGGAAAAGAAGGACACCAAATCGAGGTCATCAACGACATTAAGGAGATGATCGTCGTCATTTACAGTCTCCCCGGAGAGACAAGAGGGTATTACCCTGACCTAAGGATTAAGGTTGCAAGAATCAAACCGGTCAAGTGATTGGTTTAATGGTTCAATCGGAGTCGAACCCTAATTGAACTGTTTTAATTAAATATACAATAAAATTATTAAAATTCAATATACATGTAGATATTATAGAAATTAAAACAATGACTTAGTATAAATATTTGTATATTTTAGTATAAAAGAGACATGCAAATCATAATTAAATCAATTTTCTTTTTCATTCTCAAATTTTCTTTCACTCTCTATGACTTCTTGCACAATAATAAATTGGTGTTGCATAATTCTTCTATCCAGGTTCATCTCTGAGCAATTTCTTTACCTCTAATCACATTCTTGGAAATAACATAGAGTTCTTATTTTTGGAGGCTAAAACCTAGAGCGAAGATCATATTCAAGAATCACAAAAAAAGAATTGAGAATAACAAACTTACATAAAAACTCAAACCACCAGCAACAAAGAATTCAGAATCACAAAAAATTTTAACAAAGACTTCTAATCAAGTATTCAATAATAAAGACTTAGAATCCAAAAATAGAAAACTCAGCATCCAAAGTCAGAAAATTCAAAAATAGAAAAACTAAACAAAGAACCCATACTCAAAACAAAGAATTCATATTCAGCATCCAAATTAAATTCAGAATCACATCACCAACAATTCCCAACTCAGAACACAAAATTAACAAAATTAATAATCACCGTTAAAATCAACCATCAACCCCAACTCAAAATTCCATCAACAAAATTAACTCAGCAAAAAAATTCAACAAAATCATTCAAATCAACCATCAACCATTATTTCAAAAAATTAACAACATCATAAACTGAAGAACTCACTGCGGCAACTCATATAATTAACAAAATAAAAAAATTAATTAAAAAACTGAAGAACTCACTGCGGCAGAGAAAGCAGAGAAGGCCTAGAGTCTACGACAGCAGAGACAGATGCTCGGCAGGACAGAGACGGCCGACAATAGAAGCTTCAAACTGACCTTTCGACGACGATGACGACAGAAGCTTTAAACCAACCTTCCGACGACGACGACAACATAAGATTTGAGTGGCGAGGGTGGCAATCGCTAGTGGTCACTACCGACGCCGATAGTGGAAGGGATGGTGGAGGCGCTCCTTCTGCTCGTTGAAGGAAATTAGGGTTGGAAGAGAGAGGGAGGCGTTTGTGACTTCGTTAGGCTCATTTGGGAATTAGGACTGGGTTAGTGGGTTTTCTCTTTTTTTTCTAGTGTTAAAATAACGCCGTTTCTGAGGCGGATTGCAAAACTAGGCCTGAAAAAACCGGTCGGTTCAGCCAATTTATCAATTAACCACCAGTTCAACCAATTTTTAACTAGATTTTTGCAGGACAATTCTGGGGTCAATTGGACCGGCCAGATGATCAGTTAATTCAGTCGAACCGACCGATCCAATTTTTAAATCTTGACTAAGGACAGACACAGAAAATTGGAAGGCGATCTTGAACTGAATCATGCTCAGCCTTGTCTAAAAGAAGAAGAACTCCGTTAAGGAAGGAAAGTCCTAAAAGGCATAAGGATACACGTGAACATGTTATTATGGAACAAATTCCATTTTCTTCCCATGTTCTTCAAGTTCTACTGCTGAAGAATTTCAATAAGCCAACCGACTTGAAGTTTGAGGGGGTCACTGATCCTCAGGAGCATATTGACGTTTTCGGAGCAAAAATGAACCTAGAAAAGGTAGGAGGTGCCATACGATGCAAAGCCTTCCGGGCAATATTATTAAGACCAGCTATGGCATGGCTTAATTTATTACCTTCTAGGTCGATCTCATATTTTTTCAATATGAATCCAAAACTTCTTGCTCATTTCATTACCAGGAGAACTCAAGCAAAGCACCCAATTTCCCTACTCAGAGTAGAACAAAGGGTTGGAGAAAGTATTAGAGATTATTTAGACCACTTCAATAAGGCATTGTTGGAAGTGAATACATGGACTCCCGAAATTATTGTAGGATTGTTAGAAGGAGACTTCAGGTAACAGTTGACGTCTAAAGACATGAAATCCATGGAGAAAATCCATCAAATTGCTTTGGAGTATATGAAAAATAAAGATGTCACAATGGTGGTGTCTATCGAGAGGAAGAACCCAGCTTCATCACCTAATAAGGTCGGAAGCCTGGGGCAATCTACAACTCCCAATTCTATGACACCACATATTAGAAAGTTTTTCACCTATACTCATTTAGTCACTTCCTTAACTGAGGTTTATCAGCAAGCGTCGGAGAGAGAAATTCTTTCGACAAGGCAGATTAGGCCTAGAGCATCTCTGAATAAGTCTCAGTATTGAGATTACTAAATCCTATAGTCATCGCACTACGGATTGTGTGGGTCTACCTAGACAAGGTTCATTAGCACGTGAGAGTGAGGCTACCTAGATGGCAGAATGAGGAAGATGACTGAAAAGTTAGGAACCCTAGAAGTACTAGACCTCTAGAATCCCAAGATGGCATAGCTTAGGTCGTGGTAAATGTAGTAATGTAAAAGAATGACTTCAGAAAGTCGATGAATGCGGTCAAGAAAGACAAAAGGCATTTTACTCGAAAGCTCTTAATTTACAGCTGAGGATTTTCATTATGCCACATCAGATGATGATGAGTCCTTGGTGATTATAGTTAAGTTGGAGAATGAAATTGTTAAAAGAATTTTGATTAATACTGGAGCAAATTCCAACCTCCTTCCGAAATGCCTATGACGCTTTGGGTTTGAAAGATCAACACTTAAAGCCACACCTTCCAAGAGTAGTAGGCTTAGGTGACCATTTCATTAAACTAGATGGAATTCTTGACCTTTTCATAATAGTAGGAGAAGGTGCCAAAGTTTGAGTTGTTCAGGTTGAATTTGTGGTTCTAAAAAATTCCACAACATATAATGTGATCTTTGTGAGAAAAACCATAAATGACTTGTATGTTTTTATATCAACAAAATTTTTTGTAATAAAGTTCTTGACGGCGAAAGGTCTGGTTGCTACTATTCGAGGGGATAGGACCACTTTGACTTGCAACAAGTCAAGCTTAACCTTAAGAGACAAAACAAAAGAAGCCATTGGAGTTTTCTGGTAGATGTAGACTTACTGAAAAGTACACAATGATAAAATCACGATCTGTTTTTTTTAATCAGAGTTAGCATTTTTGAGAGCTAATGTTGATTTATTTATATGGGTACCTTTTAATATGCCAGGTATAGATCATGCATTTATATCTCATCTACTTTCTATTGACCCTACAATTAAACTGGTCATATAAAGACGTCGAAAGATGTCACATGACCGAACTGCCAAAGTCAAAAAGCAAGTTTAGGAATTACTAGATGCAATGTTTATAAGAGAATTAACTTATTCAATATGGTTATCAAATGTAATAATGAGAAATGGTGAATGTGTGTAGATTATACATATTTGAATAAAGTCTGTCCTAAGAATTATTTTCCATTACCAAACATTGATAACATGATTCGCTCAATCTCAGGATATTGGATACTCAGCTTTTTGGATACTTATAGTGGTTATAATCAAATACATATGCATAAATCGGATGAAAATAAAACTACTTTCATTAATCCAAAGGCTATATATGGTTAGCTAGGAGTCGGAACCGTTTTCCTAAAAGTTTTCGCATGCTCACGAGTTGCAATTACTTTTTTCTTCACCATTTCAAAGAACCTACAGGGACACACCACCATCACTGCGTTATAGAAAAAACAAAATTTGAAAAATTATCCCTAAAACTTCCAAACAATGAGAATGAGACAAAAATTAACCTAAAGTAATATTATAAAAACAAGATCTATGTGGTAGCACTTTCATCTAAACGAAGAACAAGTATAAAAGGGAAAAGAGACAGAAAGAGCATAAACCGTACATATGCATATGAAGGTGGAAGGATAAAATCCAGAAAAAGATTCTTTGCATGTATACGAAAGTAAAAATCTACAGATGTCATAAAAAATACAGTAAAATATAAATAAACATGCACAAAAGCAAAAGGAGAAAGGCAATACCAAAGGAATCTTAGGTGAAGAAAAATAGAAAATAAAAAATGAAAGGAAGTTCTTTCTGAAGATAAAAAACGACAAAGGAGGGGAGAAAATTTTTATAGTATATACCCATTTTGGTCCTCAAAAATTTTAGACTAGACACTTTAGTCTCCAATTAAAATTAATTATTCAATTGATCCCTAATAATTAACTCCGTCAGTCACTTAGGTCCTTTACTCCGTTAATTCTATTGGAGGACAAAA
This sequence comes from Arachis stenosperma, assembly GCF_014773155.1. Taxonomy (NCBI): domain Eukaryota; kingdom Viridiplantae; phylum Streptophyta; class Magnoliopsida; order Fabales; family Fabaceae; genus Arachis; species Arachis stenosperma. The sequence continues at coordinate 130,968,668 of NC_080380.1, forward strand.
TAGTCCCTGACAACTCTAACAGGAGACAAAATAGTCCATGATCTTCTCTATTCGGAAATGACACTGTTCTCTCCTAATTTCCATCATATCTCGCATAACACTAACAGTCTAATATTGTAACTTCAAACTACACAATGCACACTCTAAAAATTTAATGTTCACAAGAAAAAAAAATTCTCAACTTGTTCTCAACCAATTCATACTTAGGAAACTAATGCCTATGTCTCTCAATTAGTTGTCGTCTTCGATGGATCCCATGAATCTAGACAGCAAGTCTGATTTGTTAAGACTCGTTGTCGTCGTTGCCATCTCCCTCTTCCTCTGCCCTAACATCTCGATGACCACATTGTCCACCACTCCGATCGTTTCTTTCAGCTTCTTCTCCGAACCAATGTTTAGTAATCGCTTCAGTTTCCATATGAGCGGCAACGGTGACATTGCTCGTTGTAATAGCTTGGATGCGAGGTCAAAGCTGTCTGCCAACTTGGACTCCGAAAAAGAAGAAATGAAGCACTCGGTGTCTATTTCAAATGAGAATTCACATATGATGTCGAAGGAGAATCTTCTCATGATGTCCTAATGTCCAACAATCTATATTGCTTGCTAGAGAGTGGAGAAAGGTGTGCCTTTAGAGTAGTTGTGAAACTTGGTCTTGAGGATGTCGTGGACATTGTCGGGGTTGGAAGTGATGTTATCAAAGACGTGGAAGTAGATGCTTATGGTGGGTGAAGTGCAGAAGAGGTGGATGTACCAGTCACAAAGATTTAGGAAGTGTGTGGTCCATGACATGTTGAGGTAGGTGCGACACATATGACAATTACACCATGGCTTAATCTTGGAGCTAAAGAGGAGGAAGGAAAAAATGGAAAAGAAGACTGTGAAGGTGAAGAAGGAGAGTATGAATGTTAGGGTTATGTGAGATATGATAAAAATTAGGGAAGAACAGTGTCGTTTTCGAATAAAGGGGTCAGGGATCATTTTGTCCTTTGTTAGAGTTGTCAGGGATCATTTTGTCCCATGTTAGAATTTTCAGGGACCATTTTGTCTTCCGTTAGAGTTGACGGAACCAAGGACCTAAGTGACTGACGGATTTAATTGTTAGGGACCAATCGAATAATTAATTTTAGTTAGGAACTAAAATGTCTAGTTTAAAATTCTTTGAGAACCAAAATAGGTATATACTCAAATATTTATGAAAAAAAGTTGGAAAAAAAAGTTATTAAATAGAAGTGATGTAATTGAAATGAAACTTATTAAAGGCTTCATTCAAAACGGTTTGAGAACCGAGGGCCAAGTAACCCCACTAAGAAAACTTAAAGGATTTCTAAAAAGATAGAAATATTTTGGCGCCTAAAAGAAAAGGCCAAAATATGATTGAGTTTGATTTTATAAAAAAAAATGAATAAAAGAGTGCCCCCCTTTAAAATATGCACCACGTCATAGGCTATATTACCATAAGTAAAAAAAAAAAATTAATCTCTGATGAAGTAATGATTAAAGATCACTTTTTCAATACCAAAAGAAATAAAAAAGAACACTCCTCTTTCTCACCATCGTGAAACGCAGCAGCCAAGATCATTTCTTTTCTCTTTTCTCAAATAGCAAACAGAACGTAATTCCATTATCATTATAAGATAGCAAATAATTTTCGGTCTCTTATTATCATCTCTCATTTTTTTATTTTATAAGTAATTTATTTTATTAGTTTTTTTAAATAATTTATTATTTTGAGATTTGTTGATATGAATAATTTTATTCGTACATACTTCTTTGATTTTGTACTAATAATATTAGTGACATTAGTATCTTAACTTTGAAAAAAAATTAATATCTGTACTTTCTATTTATAATTTTCAAATTGAAAACAATCGAGGTCAGAGATACGATGGTGCTAACAATATGAGAAGAAAATAGAATGATTTATATACTTTATTTCTCAATGATTGTTAACAAGTATATTATTTTCATTATTTTACTCATAGATTGCAGTTAGTATTGGTGGCTGTTTCAAGAAAAGTACTTCAAGTTTATGAAGTTTTCACACAATTAACTGCTATTGTCGATATTATTCATGCATCTTGCAAATGACATGATCAATTACAAGAAGTTTAAGAAATTTAAATTGCAAAATTGATTGCCAATGATGAGTTAGAAACAGGTTAAGGTGCAAATCAAGTGGGCACTTAGCAAAGAGTTAGAAATACAAGATGGAGTTCTCACTCTCATTCTATTTATAGCTTGATAAGAATGTTTGCAGCTACTTATACTGTTCTTAATAACATTGTTGATGATGGTACAACTTCTACTCAAAGTGGTGCGGCTTATGATGTCAACAAAGTGTTATCCTCGTTTGAATTCGTTTTTTCATTACATTTGAAGAAGGAAATTATGTAAATTACTAATATTTTGTGCCAAGCATTACAACAAAAATTTCAAGTTATTTTGAATGCAATGCATTTTGTTTCCACATCAAAACTATCTCTTCAAAAATTTCAAGTTATTTTGAATGCAATGCATGTTGTTAAAAAGTTTTGTGACAAGCATGAAATTGACATCTATACCTGATATAAGTACAACATACACAATTGAAAAAGATCGATCTCGTCAACCAAAGATAACAGTTGAGCATTTTTATCGAATAGATTTATTTTTGACAACAATTAACTCTTAAATACAAGAGTTAGATAGTAGATTCAATGAGAAAATTATGAAACTTTTTACTTTAAATACTGCTTTATATCCTAAAGACAATTTTAAGTTATTTAATATTCAGAAAATATGTAAGTTAGTTGAAAAGTTTTATCCTTCAAATTTTTCTAATCATCAAATAATTCTTTTAAATGCTCAATTACAATATTATTCTTTTAAATTATTTACATGAAGCATAATACATTTTTTTAATAATTTTGCACGAAACGTTTAAAAAAGAATTGAATAGTATTTAAAGATTTTAAATACAACCAACTATATTTATAACATTTGAGGTTAGTTTTGAGATATTTGTCTTTAATTATTTTAATATATGATATGTTCGATTATCTTATAAGAAATAAGTTTTAAATCTTAATTGTCATTTTTAATTAAAATTATATATAGTTATTTTTAATTATTTTTTGTTTAAATAAAAAACTAAAAAAAATTAACACTAAATATTATCTAACTTTGCTTCTGGGTTTGATCTATTAAATTCGGCTATTTTAATATGAGATGACGAAAACTCGAGTTAAGGATACTGTTATAGACCAGACCCAAATGCTATTGTGAGCAAAACCCAAAAATTACAACGGAAAAGCTCCAAAAGTCATTAATAAAAAGTATTTGAGAACAAGACATTAGGAACAACGATATTTCAATATACATACCGGAAGTGGATTAAAAGCCATCAAATGCTAATAAACAAAAGCATTACTAGATCATCGCATTAAGTTGGTAAAACAACTAATATAAAATAAAAAATAGGACAATTTACTATAATAAATAATCCGGAATCCAATATTATCAGATTACATAAAATGAAAAATGGATACTAAAATGCATTTTTTCTATAGTCTATGTAAACCGCGACAGGAATCCCGCGGTTTACGAATACACATAATCTGCTACCGGGGGTGTCGCGGTTTATGTGTGAATGACGAATGTGCATAAACCGCGACAGGAGTCTAGCGGTTTATGCATTAGTATAAATACGCTTTAGGGGTCTCGCGGATTACATTTGTGGTGGTTGTAAAGTTTTTTAGAGAGAGAACAAGAGGTTTCTAGAGAGAGAAAAAGAGAGAAAAGTGTGGGTTGGTTGAGTTGAGATCGGAGCTGGGACTATGGCAGAGGCACGCAGTCTTTACAGGCTCAACGGCGTTGCGCACGTTGCTGGCACCATAAACGAAGAAGTTAGTTTCTAGAGACAGGATCGTACCCTATCTAGAGAGGGCTGGTTTGTACCATCTGGCGAGGCTCAACGCCAGGTGGTTCTGGTTGGACGAGCCCTTAGTCAGCACTTTCATTGAGAGGTGGCATCTTGAGACGCAGACCTTTCATATGCCCTTTGAAGAGTGCACTATCACGCCGCAGGTGGATAGGGTGCTAACACAGTTGGGTGGCGTTCATCACAAGGCTGAGCCGGCTTCGAATATAGATTGGCTCCATGCCAAGGATGGGAGGGGTGGGGACAGATGGTTCCCGAGCTACTATCAGGTATGGTACCTTAGTTGGCAACACAGGGTTGATGATGTCTTGAGTATCCCCCGGGTGCCTGATCCCGAGCCGTCCGCAAACTTTCTGCGATTGTGGTACAGAGTAGCTCATAGGTTTCTGTCGCCGGATTCATTGATTGCCGATCCTAGGGCCGAGGAGATCAGTCAGGATGTTGTTTAGAGAGGGTCGTCACAGGCGTCTTCTAGGGTTCTGATGCCGGACGTGCCTTATAACAGGCGTGTCGAGTGGCGACGACGCGTTGGTACCCGGGCTACAGACCGGGAGTGGCAATGGCTAGATGACATGATTTAGGATGATAGATCTGGTGGCGACAGAGTCGGACATGCCGATCACCGTGTCTGGCGTGGCCGTCCTCAGCATCGGAGTGGTACATCAGGGGTCACATCTGGTGGTCCTGGTGATAGACCCACTGAGCAGGTAGGGGCGGGGTCCCAAGAGGTTCCTCTTACACATGTTTCAAACTCCCAGATATACCATGAGATCCATGGACAGATGTATAATGACCTGGCGGGTCCGACATTCACGATGAATATGGACCACGAGGTTGGCAGTTCACAATTCTATTCTGACTTTGCAGATCTCATCCGGGATGACGACCCTCCACATTTTCAGCAGCAGACCACACAGGATCAGGTGCCAGAGACCCAGCCTCAGATGGACGTTACGCAGGGGTACCGCCCAGATATGGAGGATATGTAGCAGTACCAGTCGCAGATGTCTGACCCTTAGGGGTTCCAGCCCCAGTTTCAGGTAGACTTGAATGAGTCTGCTAGCAGCCGCAAATGTCTGACCCTTAGGGGTTCCAGCCCCAGTTTCAGGTAGACCTGAATGAGCCTGCTAGCAGCCCGTATGACAGTTGGTTGGGCATGGGAGAGACGCCTCCATCTGCATATGGTGTGGGCATGCCCGTCGATCCTCCAGCACAGTAGCGCCAGAGGCCAGCCAGAGTGAAACGGGTCCCTCGATGTGGTACAGGGTCGCATCTCTTGGGCGCATTTGGAGGACATGACTCTCACGAGTAGGATGAGGACAGGCAGGAGCCGTAGCTATTTATTTTATGTTTTCATTGATGATACTTATGTATGTCAGATTTGTCGTGTACTTTTGTATTATATGTTTGTACTTAGTTTATTTCTATGGACTTGTGTGTGTTATGTATGTTTTTGTTTACCATAGACTTACTTTATTTTATGTTTATGCAAATTGCTCACTAACGTATAAACTGCTAGATCTCTGTCGCAGTTTATGCAGACTCGTCATTCACACATAAACCGCGACACCTCTGTCGCGGATTATACTTATTTCCCCTAGAACGTAATCCACGACACTCCTATAGTGAATTACGTGTATTCGTAAACCGTAAAATCTCTGTCGCAGTTTACATAAATTATAGAAAAAAATTATATTTTAATATCCGTTTTTTATTTTATGTAATTTGATAATATTATATTCTAGATTATTTATTATAGTAAATTGACCTAAATAATAACATCTTTAACATTATATAAGAGGAGAAACAAACCACTCTAAGATAAATACGTTCATAGCTACTAACAAAAGGATACTTACTGTTGATTTAAATATTAGAGTGTCATTTCATTGTAGGTTGTCTTTCTGACTTAGTTACCAATAAAATAAGAATTTGGACCCCATCATCTATTGAGCTTGTTATCATTGCATTTAGTCCGGACATTTACCAATTGAATTTTAACTAAATGTTCAATGAAAAATAAATTTATTATTGAATTTATTGTCGAATAGATAAACAAAAATTTTGAAAGAAAAATTATTACCGTCGGATAGATTTTGAATAAAAAAAAGTCTTAAAAAAAAATTGATTAGAGTAAGTAGCTACATAGTGACAATGGTTATCATAACTCACATTATTGTCTTGTTTGTTTAAAGAAACTTTTATAGCAGAGAAAAAAAATTATATATATATATATATATATTGGAATTCATTAACATTGCGATAAAGAAATAATATCATATATAATGTGACTATCCTTTTTGAAAAGTTAAGTAGGCATAACAAATGGGATTGGAAAGCTGCATCATACTTGTAGTGAAATTTGAATTAGACGTTGATCAGTAATTGATTAAAATAAAAATAATAAATGAAATCTAGTTTTGTTGGCAAACTTATATGAGTTCATTAAAAAAAATTTGATATTGTTGAACTTTGTTAGAGCTTGGAAACTTGACCTTAAACCTGAAACAGATTTGGGAACATATAAATCAATTTAGAATCGTATATAACAAAATGAAACTATACCAATATGATTAAAAAAGTCTAACTCTAAAGATATATCCCCTCTTGGCAACAATGACTATTATGCCAATAATGTTTAAAGATAATGCATAACGATAAGAAAAAGCATAAAGATAAAGCATAAAAATAAAGCATCAAGATATAAAGATCACTAACTAACTTAAATTAATTGAGTATTCAGTTTATTCGTCCACTTTTAAATAAGTGTCGGAAATTTGAATCTTGTCTTATACATAATGATAACTAATTTGATAGTTTTAATTGAATTGTTTATTTTGAGAAATCACTAATTATTAGTAGTACTCTCATAACAAATTAAATGAGTATTCTCAATCCATGCATAGTTATAACTTTTAAAATTGCAACGTTTTTTAAGCCAAAGCTCCGCTTATTGATCTTGGTTTTTGTTCATCGTCATTATAAGTGAGTATGATGAGAAATTATCTCCTTTGAAATTTGAAGAGAATCTTACATCATAGAATCAAAGTCATCATATATATATTCTTACAAAATTGTTTTCAGTGATAATAATAATAATAAAGACAAAATTATAATAATAATAATAATAATAATACATTTATTACTTAATAAGTTTTTCATAGAAAAAAAAATTATTTGAACGAAACTATAAAAGTATAGATTAAAATAAAAAATTGTTGGAATAAGATTAAGGGTCAACCTAACAAAAGCATAACACCTCTTTTATCATGTTCATCTAAGAGTAGAAATGATCCAAAATTAACTCTATCCAAATAGAAGTTAAAGTCACGAGAAAAGAAAGAAGCAAATTATTCATTAGAATATAGCAAATTATTAATTGATAATTAAAAATTATTAAATAATAATTTAGTCAAATATATTAAATTATATAATAATTTTTAATTAATAATTTCAGACGAAGATAATGTGAGCTTCTACTATAGCAAAGAGACAAATATTTAACCTAAATTCTAATAAACAACATTTTGACTTGACCATATTTTTGGTTGACCGAAAAAGTCTTAACCATGGGTTCCTTTCATACAGTCTAATATGATCTAATTCTAGCTACCATTAAAGTTAAACTGCCGAAAACTTAGTGGATGATTAGTATTAGGGGTGTTTAAATCCAAATCGATCTAAATTAAATCGTTTATTCAATTTAATTTAAATCGAAATTGATTAAAATCGCACTAATTTGGATTTGATTGGATCTTATTTTTTGCAAACTGCTGGATCGGATCAAATTTCGAATCTACTTTTCATAACCGATCCAATCCAATCCAAACTGCACAATGTGTTATAATATTATTATTTTATTATTATATTTATAATTATACTTATAACATATTCAATTTGTTATACTTTTTTATATTTTTCATGTATTATTATTATTTAATAGATGTTTTATGTTCAAAATGTGATTTATTTATTTATTTTAACTAATCTATAATTTTATTTCTATTGGTATATTATCATTAGTTTTTTAAAATATTGTTAAGGCTTGCTATGTCATTGTTGGTTATTTGAAATTTGATGTTGAGACTTGTTATATATATTTAATTTTTTTAATTTATAAAATCGCAAATCTAATCCAATCCAAACCGCTCGAAATTGGATTGGATCGGATCAGATTTTTTTTAAAAAATCATCCAATCCAAACCGCACCGCAAGTAAACATAGTATTCAGATCGGATGAGTTTTTTACTCAAAACCGATTCAAACCGCACCGCAAACACCCCTAATTAGCATGTCAACTAATCACAAATGTTAATAACTTTAAGTCTTAAGAGTGTGATGGGAGTGGGAGAAAACTGTTAAAATTTTTTAGAATATAAAACATAAAATAATTAAATTGAATCAATTTTAATTAGGTATAATGTTCATGAGTGGTATTAGAAGTTTAGAATCACTTCATCTGCTTTTTACCAGTTAATACAACAACATGAATACCCAACTTGCATATCTGTAATATTGTTCTATTGTATAATCCATTTGATTAATCAATATTTCATAGTAACATAATCGGTATACTTTTTTTAAGAGTCAACTGGTGAGAAGGTAAACCAGAACAACCTAAGATGAGAGAGAGAGAGGGGGTGGGGGAGGGACACTGAGTGGGGTAGAACTAGAGACTTACAGATAAAAAATTCTAGGATTTGAAATCGAAAAGAGTATCAACGATTGAAAAATAATTCTTTCTCCGTTTTTATTAGTAATCTGTCGTAAAATATTTCAAAGAAGGAATTATTTCATTTGTTCCATTGGACGGGGCAAATCAATGATATCTATCTAGCCCATAAGCTGAAGAATGGAAAGGTATACCTTTTGCGTTTGTATGATATACAACGAAAGGAGGGACGATAAAGGCTATAGCAGAAAATGCATCATATGATTTTAAAGGGGAAGAGAATCTCTGTAGGTGAGGCTAAGTATAGAAGAATAATGAAGGGGAAGAACACAGACACTACAAGAAAAAAGCTTATGGCCACGCTTTTATGAGGAATGCGATTGAATAGAGATTTGACTACGTTTTTTTGCTAGGTGAGGCTAAGTATAGAAGAGTAATGAAGGGGAAGAACACAGACACTACAAGAAAAAAGCTTATGGCGACGCTTTTATGAGGAATGCGATTGAATAGAGATTTGACTACTGATGAGCGGATAATTTGTATACTTTTTGGCATTGTTTTTAGTATGTTTTTGATATCTTTTAGTTAGATTTTAGTACATTTTTATTAGTTTTTATTTAAAATTCACTTTTCTGGACTTTACTATGAGTTTGTGTGTTTTTCTGTGATTTCAGGTATTTTCTGGCTGAAATTGAGGGACCTGAGCAAAAATCTGATTCAGAGACCAAAAAGGACTGCAGATGCTGTTGGATTCTGACCTCCCTGCACTCGAAGTGGATTTTCTGGAGCTACAGAAGCCCAATTGGCGCGCTCTCAACGGCGTTGGAAAGTAGACATCCAGGGCTTTCCAGCAATATATAATAGTCCATACTTTGTCCAAGATTTGATGGCCCAAACCCGCGAAGCAATCCGGCCTCAGGAATTCCAGCGTTAAACGCCGGAACAGGAATAAAAGTTGGAGTTAAACGCCCAAACTGGCATGGGAGCTGGCGTTTAACTCCAGAAAAGGTCTCTACACGAATTTCCTTGATTGCTCAGCCCAAGCACACACCAAGTGGGCCCGGAAGTGGATTTTTATGTCATTTACTCATTTCTGTACACCTTAGGTTACTAGTTTACTATTAATAGGACCTTTTACTATTGTATTAGTAGACTTTGGTAGCTATCTTCACTTTTATGCTATCTTAGATCTTTGGGAGGCTGGCCATTCGGCCATGCCTGGACCTTATGCTTATGTATTTTCAACGGTGGAGTTTCTACACACCATAGATTAAGGGTGTGAAGCTCTGCTGTACCTCGAGTATTAATGCAATTACTATTGTTCTTCTATTCAACTCCGCTTGTTCTTTATCTAAGATATCACTCGTTCTTCAACCTATGAACAAGGTGACTGACAACCATTCTTGTTCTACAAGCATTCGAGGCTTTAGTGAATATCTCTTGGATTCTTTAACCGGAATCTTCGTGGTATAGGCAGGACCTGATGGCGGCATTCAAGAGAATCCGGAAGGTCTAAACCTTGTCTGTGGTATTCTGAGTAGGATTCAATGATTGAATGACTGTGACGTGCTTCAAACCCTGAGGGCGGGGCGTTAGTGACAGACGCAAAAGAATTACTGGATTCTATTCCGGCCTGATTGAGAACCGACAGATGAATTCCGCTATGACCGTGACAGGGGCATATGCAATCGCTTTCACTGAGAGGATGGGAGGTAGCTGCTGACAACAGTGAGACCCTATACGAGCTTGCCATGGAAAGGAGTAAGAAAGGATTGGATGAAGGCTGTAGGAAAGCAGAGAGACGGAAGGGAAGGCATCTTCATACACTTGTCTGAAGCTCATACACCAATGATATACATAAGTATCACTATCTTTATCTTCTATGTTATTTTCGTTCATCACCATATATATCTGAGTTTGCCTGACTAAGATTTACAAGATGACCATAGCTTGCTTCAATACTAACAATCTCCGTGGGATCGACCCTTACTCACGTAAGGTTTTATTACTTGGACGACCCAGTGCACTTGCTGGTTAGTTGTGCGAAGTTGTGTAATGCCATGGTATTGAGCGCACCAAGTTCTTGGAGCCATTACCGGGGATTATTTGAGTTGTGAAAAAGTATTGTTCACAATTTCGCCGACCAAGTTTTTGGCGCCGTTGCCGGGGATTGTTCATGTTTTGAGCAAGCTTTTGGTAACATCAGAGCCAAGATCCGGCAACAACATCAAATTTTTGGTGTTATTGCCCGGGATTGTTTAGGCTGGACAACTGACGGTTCATCTTGTTGCTTAGATTAGGTATTTTTTTTCGAAATTCTTGAAGGTGAATTCTAGAGTTTCATGATGATTTGTTGAAATCTGGCTGGCTGAGAAGCCATGTCTAATCTGATTGGACCGAGGTTTCAACTTATCACCACAAGAGCTTGTTGATTTCGTATCAATCTTGCTGTTGGAGCAGTGATTTGCTAAGGCTTGGCTGACCTTGGTCATGTCTAGTGTTTTGGACCGAAGCTTTCTTTGAAAGCTTGGCTGGCTGTGAAGCCATGTCTAATTCCTGGACCGGAGTCTTAGACTAGCATTGCACTGATTCCTAGAATTCTCATTAAGAATTTTGATGTTTTCACTTAAATTTTCGAAAATTACAAAAAAAATTACAAAACCATAAAAATCCAAAAATATTTCTTGTTTGAGTCTAGAGTCTCATCTTAAGTTTGGTGTCAAATGCATGTCTTTGTTATATTTTTCGAATCCATGCATATATTTTGTGTTCTAATCTTTGAATTCTATTGACTTGAAGTATTTTTTTTTGTGTCTCATATGCATTCTCATATTGTTAGTGTCAGTAGTACACAAACTGCTAAGTTTGGTGTCTTGCATGCATTGTTATTTGATTCTTGTTGCATTTTGATTATTAAAATCCAAAAATATTTTTAATTTGTGTCTTTTCAAGTCAATGATACAAAGAATTGAAGATTTAGAACATACTGCAGAGGAATTATACAGAAAAAGCTGAGCATTCAAAAATGCCCAGTGAAGAAGGCAGACTGGCGTTTAAACGCCAGCCAGGGTACCTGGTTGGGCGTTTAACGCCCAAAGAGGTAGCATTTTGGGCGTTAAACGCCAGAATGTATACCATTCTGGGCGTTTAACGCCAGGATGGTGCTAGGGAGAAGATTTTGTTTTCAAATCAATTTTTTTCAAATTTTTCAAAATCAAATCTTTTTCAAATCAAATCTTTTCAATCAAATGTTTTCAAAATCAATTTCTTTCCTTTTTAAAAGATACTTACTAACAATTAATGATTTGATTGAACATCTCAAATTTGTTACCTTTTCTGTTGAGAAAGGTTTTTAATGTTTGAATCATATCTTTTCTTGTTAGGCAAGTCATCAATTTTTAAAATCATATCTTTTCAAATTGTTTTTAAAATCATATCTTTTCAAATAGTTTTCAAATCATATCTTCTCAATCACATTTTTTTTCATATCTTCTTAACCACATCTTTTTCAAAATAACTTTCAATCAAATCTTCTTAATTTCTAATTTCAAATTCTTTTTCAAAAATCACTTAATTTCTTTTCCACTTTTATTTTCGAAAATTAATTAATGTTTTTCAAAATAATTTCAAAATTTTTCACTTGATTTTCGAAAATAAACTTCCCTCCTTCCCACATCCTTCTATTTATGGAGTGCCACTCCTTCTCAATGCACAATTCGAACCTTATCTAACTAAAGTTCGAATTTATCTTCTCCTTCTTCTTTCTATTTCTCTTTTCCTCTGACACTTAAAGGAATCTCTATACTGTGACATAGAGGATTCCACATTTTCTTGTTCCCTTCTCTTTCATATGAGCAGGAGCAAGGACAAAGGCATTCTTGTTGAAGCTGATCCTGAACCTGAAAGGACTTTGAAGAGAAAGCTAAGAGAAGCCAAAGCACAACTCTCTTTAGAGGACCTGACCGAATTCTTCAAGGAAGAAAACATGGCAGCAGAAAACAACAACAATGCAAACAATGCAAGGAAGGTGCTGGGTGACTTTACTGCACCTACTCCTGATTTTTATGGGAGAAGCATCTCTATCCCTGCCATTGGAGCAAACAACTTTGAGCTTAAGCCTCAATTAGTTTCTCTAATGCAACAGAATTGCAAGTTCCATGGACTTCCAATGGAAGATCCTCATCAGTTTTTAGCTGAATTCTTGCAAATCTGTGACACAGTCAAGACTAATGGGGTTGACCCTGAAGTCTATAGACTGATGCTATTCCCTTTTGCTGTAAAAGACAGAGCTAGAATATGGTTGGACTCTCAACCTAAAGAAAGCCTGGACTCATGGGAAAAGCTAGTCAATGCCTTCTTGGCAAAATTCTTTCCACCACAAAGATGGAGTAAGCTTAGAGTGGAAGTCCAAACCTTTAGACAAAAGGATGGAGAATCCCTCTATGAAGCTTGGGAAAGATACAAACAATTAATCAGAAAATGTCCTTCTGACATGCTTTCTGAATGGAGCATCATAGGTATTTTCTATGATGGTCTCTCTGAACTATCTAAGATGTCCTTGGATAGCTCTGCAGGAGGATCTCTTCATCTGAAGAAGACGCCTACTGAAGCTCAAGAACTGATTGAAATGGTTGCAAATAACCAATTCATGTACACTTCTGAAAGAAATCCTGTGAACAATGGGACTAGTCAGAAGAAAGGAGTTCTTGATATTGACACTCTGAATGCCATTTTGGCCCAGAATAAAATATTGACTCAACAAGTCAATTTGATTTCTCAAAGTCTGTCTGGAATGCAAGATGCACCAAACAGTACTAAGGAAGCTTCATCTGAGGAAGAAGCTTATGATCCTGAGAACCCTTCCATGGAAGAGGTAAATTACCTAGGAGAACCCTATGGTAACACCTATAATTCTTCATGGAGAAATCACCCAAATCTTTCATGGAAGAATCACGAGAGACCTCAACAAGGTTTCAATAACAATGGTGGAAGAAACAGGTTTAACAATGGCAAGCCTTTTCCATCATCTTCTCAGCAACAGACAGAGCTCTAAGCAGAATAATTCTGACTTAGCAAACATGGTCTCTGATCTGATCAAAACCACTCAAAGTTTCATGACTGAAACTAGATCTTCCATTAGGAATTTGGAAGGACAAGTGGGTCAGCTGAGCAAGAAAATTACTGAACTTCCTCCAAGCACTCTCCCAAGTAACACTGAAGAAAATCCAAAAGGAGAGTGCAAAGCCATAACATGGCCGAATTCTGGAGAGGAAGAAGAGGCAGTGAACGCCACTGAGGAAGGCCTCACTGGACGTCCACTGGCCTCTAATGAGTTCCCCAATGAGGAACCTTGGGAATCTGAGGCTCAGACTGAGACCATAGAGATTCCCTTGGACTTGCTACTGCCTTTCATGAGCTCTGATGAGTATTCTTCCTCTGAAGAGGATGAGTATGTCACTGAAGAGCAAGTTGCTAAATACCTTGGAGCAATCATGAAGCTAAATGACAAGTTATTTGGAAATGAGACTTGGGAAGATGAACCTCCCTTGCTCACCAAAGAACTGGATGACCTGTCTAGGCAGAAACTGCCTCAAAAGAGGCAGGATCCTGGGAAGTTTTCTATACCTTGTACCATAGGCACCATGACCTTCAAGAAGGCCTTGTGTGACTTAGGGTCAAGTGTGAACCTCATGCCCCTCTCTGTAATGGAGAAATTAGGGATCTTTGAGGTGCAAGCTGCAAAAATCTCACTAGAAATGGCAGACAACTCAAGAAAACAAGCCCATGGACTTGTAGAGGATGTTCTGGTTAAGGTTGAAAACCATTACATTCCTACTGATTTCATAGTCCTAGAGACTGGGAAGTGCATGGATGAATCCATCATCCTTGGCAGACCATTCCTAGCCACAGCAAAGGCTGTGATTGATGTTGATAGAGGAGAGTTGATCATTCAAGTGAATGAAGAATCCATGGTGTTTAAGGCCCAAGGATATCCCTCTATCATCATGGAGAAGAAGCATGAAGAGCTTCTCTCAAAACAGAGCCAAGCAGAGCCCCCACAGTCAAACTCTAAGTTTGGTGTTGGGAGGCCACAACCAAAATCTAAGTTTGGTGTTGAAACCCCACATTCAAACTCTAAGTTTGGTGTTGGGAGGTTTCAACAAGGTTCTGAGTGTTTCTGAGGCTCCATGGGAGTCCTCTGTCAAGCTAATGACACTAAAGAAGCGCTTGTTGGGAGGCAACCCAATGTTTTATAATTAATTATTTTCTTTTGTTATTTTATCTTTTTTGTAGGTTGATGATCATAAGAAGTCACAAAAACAATGAAAAAAGCAAAAAAAAAAATGAAAAACAGGAAGAAAAACAGCACACCCTGGAGGAAGATGCTGCTGGCGTTCAAACGCCAGTCAGCCTAGCAGTTGGGCGTTTAACGCCCAGTCTGGCACCTTTCTGGGCGTTTAACGCCAGAAAAGGGCACCAGACTGGCGTTAAACGCCAGTAAAGGGCAACAACCTGGCGTTAAACGCCAGGAATGGGCACCAGCCCGGCGTTTAACGCCAGAAATGGGTCAAAACGTGGATTTTGATGCCATTTGGTGCAAGGATGACTTTTCCTTGACACTACAGGATCTGTGGACCCCACAGGACCCTACCATCACTCTCTCTCTTCTTCCCCCATTCACCAATCACCTCAATACCTCTTCCCCAAAAACCCCTCACCTATCAAATCCCATCTTTCTCTTCACCACTCACATCCATCCTTCATAAAACCCCACCAACCTCACCCTTCAAATTCAAACCACTTTCCCTCCCAAACCCACCCTCAAATGGCCGAACCTTTACCCCCCTCTCTCCTATAAATACCCTTCTTCAACCATTCATTTTCACACAACCTAAAGACCACTTCTTCCCCCTTTGGCCGAACACACTACCCTCCCCCTCTTCCTCATTTCTTCTTCTTCTACTCCTTTCTTTCTTCTTTTGCTCGATGACGAGCAAACATTTTAAGTTTGGTGTGGTAAAAGCGTTGCTTTTTCGTTTTTCCATAACCATTATGGCACCAAAGGCCGGAGAAACCTCTAAAAAGAGGAAAGGGAAAGCAAAAGCTTCCACCTCCGAGTCATGGGAGATGGATAGATTCCTCTCAAAGGTGCATCAAGACCACTTCTATGAAGTTGTGGCCTTGAAGAAGGTGATCCCCGAAGTCCCCTTTTTACTCAAAAAGGGTGAATATCCGGAGATCCGCCATGAGATCCGAAGAAGAGGTTGGGAAGTACTCACCAACCCCATTCAACAAGTCGGAATCTTGATGGTTCAAGAGTTCTATGCCAATGCATGGATCACCAAGAACCATGACCAAAGTGTGAACCCGAATCCAAAGAATTATCTCACTATGGTTCGGGGGAAATACTTGGATTTTAGTCCAGAAAGTGTGAGGGTGGCGTTCAACTTGCCTATGATGCAAGGAGATGAGCATCCTTACACTAGAAGGGTCAACTTTGATCAAAGGTTGGACCAAGTCCTCACAGTCATATGTGAAGAGGGCGCACAATGGAAGCAAGATTCAAGAGGAAAGCCGGTCCAATTGAGAAGGCATGACCTCAAGCCCGTGGCTAGAGGATGGTTAGAGTTCATACAACGCTCAATCATTCCCACTAGCAACCGGTCCGAAATTACCATAGACCGGGCCATCATGATCCATAGTATCATGATTGGAGAGGAAATAGAGGTTCATGAGGTTATAGCTCAAGAACTCTATAAAGTGGCAGACAAGACCTCCACTGTGGCAAGGTTAGCCTTTCCTCACCTCATTTGTCACCTCTGTTATTCAGTTGGAGTTGACATAGAGGGTGACATCTCCATTGATGAGGACAAGCCCATCACCAAGAAAAGGATGGAGTATACAAGGGACCCTACTCATCATGAGATCCCTGAGATTCCTCAAGGAATGAGTTTTCCTCCACAAAACTATTGGGAGCAACTGAATACCTCCCTAGGAGAGTTGAGTTCCAACATGGGACAACTAAGGGTGGAGCACCAAGAACACTCCATCATCCTTCATGAGATTAGAGAAGATCAAAGAATCATGAGGGAGGAGCAACAAAGGCAAGGAAGAGACATTGAGGAGCTCAAGCACTCCATAGGACCTTCAAAAGCAAGGAAGAGCCGCCATCACTGAGGTGGACCCATTCCTTGATTTCCTTGTTATTTATTCTTCTGTTTTTCGAATTTTATGCTTTATGTTATCCATGTTTGTGTCTTATGATCATTAGTGTCTTAGTGTCTATGCCTTAAAGTTATGAATGTCCTATGAATCCATCACCTTTCTTGAATAAAAATGTGCTTAATTGAAAAAGGAAGAATTGCATGAATTTTGAATTTTATAATAGTTTAATTATTTTGATGTGGTGGCAATATTTTTGTTCTCTGAATGTATGTGTAAACAGTGCATATGTATCTTGAATTTGTGGTTCATGAATGTTGGCTCTTGAAAGAATGATGAAAAAGGAGACATGTTACTGAGGATCTGAAAAATCAATAAAATGATTCTTGAAGCAAGAAAAAGCTATTCAAAAAAAAAAAAAAAAGAGAAAAAAACCGAAAAAAAAAAATCGAAAAAAAAGAAAGAAAAGAAAGAAAAAGAAAAGAAATAAAGTTGTGATCCAAGGCAAATAAGAGTGTGCTTAAGAACCCTGGACACCTCTAATTGGGGACTTTAGCAAAGCTGAGTCACAATCTGAAAAGGTTCACCCAATTATGTGTCTGTGGCATGTATGTATCCGGTGGTAATACTGGAAGACAGAGTGCTTTGGGCCACAGCCAAGACTCAATAAATAGCTATGTTCAAGAATCATCATACTTTACTAGGAGAATCATTAACACTATCTGGACTCTGAGTTCCTAAAGAAGCCAACCATTCTGAATTTCAAGGGATAGATTGAGATGCCAAAACTGTTCAGAGACAGAAGGTTAAAAGCCCCGCTCATCTAATTAATACTGATCTTCACAGATGTTTTTGGAATTCATTGCATATTCTCTTCTTTTGATCTTATTTGATTTTCAGTTGCTTGAGGACAAGCAACAATTTAAGTTTGGTGTTGTGATGAGCGGATAATTTGTATACTTTTTGGCATTGTTTTTAGTATGTTTTTGATATCTTTTAGTTAGATTTTAGTACATTTTTATTAGTTTTTATTTAAAATTCACTTTTCTGGACTTTACTATGAGTTTGTGTGTTTTTCTGTGATTTCAGGTATTTTCTGGCTGAAATTGAGGGACCTGAGCAAAAATCTTATTCAGAGACCAAAAAGGACTGCAGATGCTGTTGGATTCTGACCTCCCTGCACTCGAAGTGGATTTTCTGGAGCTACAGAAGCCCAATTGGCGCGCTCTCAACGGCGTTGGAAAGTAGACATCCAGGGCTTTCCAGCAATATATAATAGTCCATACTTTGTCCAAGATTTGATGGCCCAAACCCGCGAAGCAATCCGGCCTTAGGAATTCCAGCGTTAAACGCCGGAACAGGAATAAAAGTTGGAGTTAAACGCCCAAACTGGCATGGGAGCTGGCGTTTAACTCCAGAAAAGGTCTCTACACGAATTTCCTTGATTGCTCAGCCCAAGCACACACCAAGTGGGCCCGGAAGTGGATTTTTATGTCATTTACTCATTTCTGTACACCTTAGGTTACTAGTTTACTATTAATAGGACCTTTTACTATTGTATTAGTAGACTTTGGTAGCTATCTTCACTTTTATGCTATCTTAGATCTTTGGGAGGCTGGCCATTCGGCCATGCCTGGACCTTATGCTTATGTATTTTCAACGGTGGAGTTTCTACACACCATAGATTAAGGGTGTGAAGCTCTGCTGTACCTCGAGTATTAATGCAATTACTATTGTTCTTCTATTCAACTCCGCTTGTTCTTTATCTAAGATATCACTCGTTCTTCAACCTATGAACAAGGTGACTGACAACCATTCTTGTTCTACAAGCATTCGAGGCTTTAGTGAATATCTCTTGGATTCTTTAACCGGAATCTTCGTGGTATAGGCAGGACCTGATGGCGGCATTCAAGAGAATCCGGAAGGTCTAAACCTTGTCTGTGGTATTCTGAGTAGGATTCAATGATTGAATGACTGTGACGTGCTTCAAACCCTGAGGGCGGGGCGTTAGTGACAGACGCAAAAGAATTACTGGATTCTATTCCGGCCTGATTGAGAACCGACAGATGAATTCCGCTATGACCGTGACAGGGGCATATGCAATCGCTTTCACTGAGAGAATGGGAGGTAGCTGCTGACAACAGTGAGACCCTATACGAGCTTGCCATGGAAAGGAGTAAGAAAGGATTGGATGAAGGCTGTAGGAAAGCAGAGAGACGGAAGGGAAGGCATCTTCATACACTTGTCTGAAGCTCATACACCAATGATATACATAAGTATCACTATCTTTATCTTCTATGTTATTTTCGTTCATCACCATATATATCTGAGTTTGCCTGACTAAGATTTACAAGATGACCATAGCTTGCTTCAATACTAACAATCTCCGTGGGATCGACCCTTACTCACGTAAGGTTTTATTACTTGGACGACCCAGTGCACTTGCTGGTTAGTTGTGCGAAGTTGTGTAATGCCATGGTATTGAGCGCACCAAGTTCTTGGAGCCATTACCGGGGATTATTTGAGTTGTGAAAAAGTATTGTTCACAATTTCGCCGACCAACTACGTTTTTTTGCTACGCTTCAAAAGCGTGGCAAAAAGGGTCAATGGCCACGCTTTTATGAGAGTGGCAATTGATACGAGATTTGGCCACATTTTTTTTGCCAAGCTTTAAAAGTGTAACCGTAGAGAGAAACTGGCACACTTTTAAAGCGTGGCAACAAGGTTTTATTATTGTGGTGTTTATAAAGCGTAGCCGTTTCTACAAGCCTTTTGGCACGCTTCAAAAGCATGGCCAAAAGGTTCCCAAAAAAAAATTTAAAAAGCTCGTACACCTTTCTGAGTTATAATTCTTCATTCAAAGAAAGACCCGTAAGCCTTGCCCTAACTCCTCCTTCAAAAGCCCCAACGCGACGACAACACTCCATTATGCCTTGCCGTAACCTTAACCTTTCTTCATTGTGCCTCGCCCTCACCGCGATGACGACACTCCGACGACACTCCTTGAAGAACGGTGCTGTGCTCGCAATGCCTCCGCCGGCAATCCCTCTTCTGGCACCCCTAACCCTCATTTTGCGGTGACTCTCTCTGGTGGTGACTCCTTCTGCTCACTTGCCGTCGCAAACCTGCTATCGATGCTCCCTCTACCGCCGCTCCCTTCCGTCGCTGCAAACCCCTAACCACTTTCCATTTTTCGCTGTGCTATCGAGCCAGTAGGTAGCAGCGTCTTCATCCCCTATGCCATCGCGTTGAGCTCCTTCGCCGTCCATCGTCGAGCCCTGTCCAGCCATCGTCGTCCAGCACCTCTCCCTTTCTGGTAGCCACTGCGTCTTCCTCCACTCCTCTCTACACTCTGCCACTCTCTGTCTGCATCATCAAGAATGGAGCCTCTGACTCAAGTTGGTTCTTGATTTTTCTGTCTGATTTTTCACTGCTTCTATTTGTTTTTCTATTCTGTTCTTGAGTTAATTCTGGTCTGTTCCTAAGTATTTTAGTTCTTGATTTAGTTATGATTTTAAATTTGTTCTTGATTCTTGGTTGTCATATTTTCTACAGTTCTCTAGTATTCTCTTAGTTGCTATTCTTGATTCTTGATTTTTGTTATGATTTTTTAATGCTTCTATTTTTTCCTATTTTGTACTTGAGTTGATTATGTTCTTTTATTTTTGGTTCTTAATTTTTCATTGCATCTATTATGATTCACCATAGCACGCTATTTGATGTTATTTCATATACGAGTGTTCCATTTATATCATAATTAGTAATACAACTCTAAATCTTTGAAGTTTGGCTAATTATAATCCATATAGCATGCTACAAATCAATTTTATAAAACTCAGAAGAAAATTGAAAAGCTGCATGCATGTTGAAAGTTAAAACCAAATTAATACTACTGTTTTAACTCTTTCTTAGCAGTCAATATCAGAAATAGGCATTTGGTTTAAATATGCATGTAATATTACAAAAAATTTGATCCTTGTTACTTATCTAGCTTAAATATGTATTATTTTTACCTTCTTGACCAAACAGATTTTCATCTCTCTTAATGACTTTTAATTTATTACTGTAAAATTAATGAGCAAACCAGAGAGTTTTAAGGAACTAAGACAGCAATAAAAGAAGGAAATACTTGCTATTTAATTCTTTGTTGATTGTCATTATCAATCTTATATTTGGTTTAATATTTCTTCAATGGCATAGAACTAATGTTATTTTTTGTGCCTTAAAATACTAGTGAAGTGACTATCATAGTACTAAATATGTTTCAGGGATTTAACCAATTTTAAGGGCTAGGTTCTTGTCCCGGTCTATGTTTCACTTATTTTTATTTTTATTTTTATTTTATTTCATGACTTCATAATAATAATAATAATAATAATAATAATAATAATAATAATAATAATAATAATAATATATTTTTGAACTTTGTATTTCTTCTCACTCATCATCTTATGTAGTTACTGTCTTTGTTTTCCTGTTTCTGTGTTTCCACTCACTCACTTCACTTTCACACACACTCTCCTCTCTGCTGCTTCTGTCGTCACTCTTTAATTTCGCTCCATGAAATCGTTGCAACACTAAGCTTGTTCTTCTTCATACAGTCACTCAAACCCTGTTTTGTGACCCTTTTCAGGTTTGATCCTCAATCTTTATTTTATTTTGTTTTTAGTATCTCGGGTGTGTGTTAATTCACCAAAGTTTGTAAATTTCTCTGTGATTTTCTGAGCTATTATGTTTTCTCTGAGTGGCATTTTCTGCAGTTTGCTTTAATTTTGGAACTAAGGTTTGTCAATTATTCCATGACACTAACTTGAAGTAATTAACTAGCCCTTTAAATTATTATTATTATTTTGAAAAAAAATCTTTTTTTTGGGTGAGCTTGATTTATGTTGTTTGTGGTGTTTGGCTTGAAATTTTGCTTGGTGTTTAAGGTTTTATAATGGGTTGGTGTGTGAGTGGACATGTTGCAGTTCATCCTGATCTTTTATCTTTAATGTGAAGCCTTTTAGTTGTTTTCTATAAAGTTTGGTAAGCTGTGTGAAACCAGCTTCTCTTTTTGTCTTTGCTGTTTTTGTTGATTGGAACTATTATAGAATTTTTTCGCCTTTATTTCGTAGGGTTATTGTCCCGGTCTATGGCCAATAAGTCAATAACCCTATTGTAGAATTAAAAGTAGAAAGTGGAATTAAAATTCAACAAAATAATATTGGTTAGTCTTCCCTCATTCTCAATCAAATTGGTCATTAATTCATTATTTTGCACTCATAGAATTTCAGCATCTTGCCTATATTAGTCAGCCAAAATGTTGTATAGACATCTACCCTATTATATATCGGCATTATAACTGCTATTTGTTATTTTCAAACTCAATGTTGTTTTCACTGCTCTGATCACTATTATTCCTTGAAGCAAAAGAGCAACCTTTGATCTTCTTGTGACTTGCTCTATGACCCCCAAGAGCTTGGTTGTACACTTAAACTTTCCTCTCTTGTGATTATGAGAAAAACTGCTCTTGTGATTTTCATTTTTGTAGAATTTAGTGATTGTCATTGTCATTATCTTGTTTTATGTACATGACAATTGTAAGCGGTTTCCTTTACAGAACTCAACATTGATGATTAAGTTTTTGACGGTTTAGAATTTCACTAATGAAATCTCGTTGTAAAGTATAGTTTCTAAACCAACAATAACCCTTTCATACAAAAAGTTGTTTGTCACAAGTACAAACCCCTAAATTTATAAACTGAAGTATTGGACCTCGGGTCGTTCTCCCTAGGAATTACAATAAAGTGTCTTGTTATTGGTTATGAGTTATTTTGGGGTTTTGGATAAGGAGCATGAAAAGTAAATGGCAATGAAAATAAACTAACAACTAACAAAGCTCTTGGCAAGATATGAGAACTAGAAATCCTATCCTAGTTACCTTTCTCAATTGTGATGAGAATTGTTCATTGCTCCCACTTAGTTAACCTCTAACCATGGAGGGAAGTCAAGTGAATGAATCAAATGGATTCCTCAAGTCCTAATCAACTCCTAAGGGAATGACTAGCTTTAGAGACATTCAAATCAATTAGCAACTTCTAATTATCAATCAACAAAGGAATTAGATAACTCAAGAGTCACTAATTACTCTACCTAGGCCAAGAAGAACAAAACCTACACTAGAACTCAACCAAGCATTTCATCAAACACTTGGAAGGCACAAAAGGAAAGCATAGTAAATCAACAACAAGAATGAAATCTAACAACAATTATTGCCAAGATTTTAACAACAACAATCAAGGAGATCACAACTATCATGAATTACCTCAAATTGCATTATTGAAAGAAAACAAAGGAACAACAATCTATCCAAAACAAAATGAAGAATTACAATTATTAAAGTACATAACTAGAAAGAGGAGGAGAGGAAGATTAGAACTTGATGAAGGAAAAGTGAATTGAAGCATGAATTAAACCTAGATCTAAGAGGAGAGATTAACCTAATCCTAATCCTAGAGAGAAGTGAGAGCTTCTCTCTCTAAACTACTCTAAACTAAAGCTATGACTAATGGTAACTAACTTCTCCTCCTTCCCTCCTTCAATCCTTGATCCTTTTATTCCTTTCTATCAGTGATTGGCGCCAAAGTGGGTCCAGAAACCCTCTCAAATCGCCAGGCACGTGTTGCTTTAATGAAGTCATGTGCGATCATCGACGCGTGCGCACACGGTACGCGTGCGCGTCCCTGGCCGATTCTGCAATGTGCGCGCGAGCGCCTTCTGCGCGTGCGCGTGCTTGGTCAAGATCAATTCTTTGGTTTTTTGTGCTTCTCTCCACTTGCATGCTTTCTTCCTTGCTCCCTTGATCCATGTCTAGCCTATTTCAACCTGAGATTACTAGCAAACACATCAAGGCATCTTATGGAATCAAAGAGGAATTAAAATTATCAAATTAAAGGCTTAAAAAGTATGTTTTTACACTTAAACACAATTACGGGAGAGATAACAAAACCATGCCAATTCATAGGCTAAATGCGAGAAAAGGTCATCAAAATACTCTAAATTCAGTACAAGATAAACCTTAAAAATGGGGTTTATCAATCTCCCCACACTTAAACCTTAGCATGTCCTCATGCTAAAATAAGAAGGAACTAAGGGGTATGACATTTATTGAATGCAACTAAACTATATGATTCCTATCTAAATGCAACTACCTAAAGTGAGTGCAAATGCTTAGTTCAAACAAATCAATTCCCAAGAGACATGTATAAGCACAATAGCTAGGGCAATAGGAGTTAATTCCAAACCACAATTGTATTGAATTATCAAAAGAAATTCAAGTTTGCAAGAATATAGATAATATGGGTGAACACATGTGATTGAACTTTTGAACCCTCACCGGATGTGTATCCGCTCTATTCACTCAAGTGTTTTAAGGGTTAATTCACTCAATTCTCCTCTAATCATGCTTTCCAAAATTTGATCTTCTTCTAACAATCAATATTTATTCAATGCATGCATACATTCATCATGAGGTCTTTCTTTAGGTTGTAATGGGGCTAGGGTTAAGGTAGGATGCATATATGGTTAAGTGAGCTTGAAATTTGGATCTTTGATAAGCTTAAACTTCCCACCTAACCTATGACATTCTATACAATTTCAAAGCTAATCTAACTACCCATTTCTCTCTTTTTCACATACTCATGCATTTTCTTTTTCATTTCACAACACTTATGCATTGTTCTTATTGAGCTTCACTTTGGGGCATTTTGTCCCCTTTTATTATTTTTCTTTCTTTTTTTTTCTTTTTTCTATTTTTTTTCTTTTCCATATTATTTTTCTTTTTCTTTTTCTTTTTTTTTTCATTTCCCCCTTTTTTATATACAAGAATCTCAATGCATAAGGTTTACATTCGATCAGTACATGAGTATGTACCCAATTCCCAATATTTTTAATAACACTACAAAACTACCCCTTTTATTTATCCAATGTCCCAAGATTCCCACACTTGAATGATACTCACACATGCTAGCCTAAGCTAATCAAAGATCCAAATAAGGACAATGATTGTTTTTCGCTTTAAGGCTTGTAATGTGCTAAATTAAGAACAAAGTGGGTTAAGCGTAGGCTCAAAGTTGGCTAACAATGGAGGATAAAAGGTAAGGCTATTTGGGTAAGTGAGCTAATGAAATGATGGCCTCAATCATACAAATGCATAAATACAAGAAATAAATGGACATATAGAATCAAGCAAATCAAGGATCACAATCATAGAAAGAGAACAATTTCACACAAGAATGGAAAATAAGTGGTTATAAAATGTAACCACATCAATAGGCTCAAGTCTTACAAGCTTGTGTTCTTAATTCAATACATGCTTCACAAAGTATGAATTCAAGCAAGTTTCACAAAAAGTTTTCTTCAATCAATTGGGTTAGTGCCCTATAATTAAATTTCTTGAAAAATCTCAATATTTGACTAAGCATTATTGTGATTGAAAAATTCAAAAATTTCCTTAGTTTCCCTTTTCTTTTCTGCTTAAAACCAATTTCTTATGCAAAAGGGGTGACTAAGTTTTTGCAATTCAAAGTATGTTTTCTAATCACAACCACAAACTAAAAAGAAAGATATGCAAAAATGTATAAAGAAAAGTCCAACTAAAAGCAAGGTTCAGAAAACCGGACCGGTCATCAAACCGTTCTAGTCACTGGTTCACTGGTTTACTGGTCTAACCGGTGGTTCAACCGGAAAACCCGTTTTAGAATAGAATAATAAATAAATTATAAATACACATCCTAAAATATAATTATAGTCTAATATAAATCTTAAAATATCTTCGAAATTTAAAACACTACATAAAATATCATCAACCAAATACATATATATGATCTTATCAAAATCCAAACTCAAAAGTTAAATAGTAATAAAAGCATATCTAAATATTAAATCCCAACATCATGGTTTATCAATCATCAAAATCCGCAAGAACTTGTTGCAAATCTGCTTCGGTGGGATGATCTTCACTTTCATTCCCACCTTTGATATAAAGACCACTACTACTACTGCTACTTTGATATAAATCAGCATCAATTTCACCTAATAAAATAGACATGTTATCATTATATTATAAGCTAACAACATTCTAAAAAATCAATTTCAGCCGATTGCTACATGCCAATTAGGGAGTTAACAACAACAAAATATAGAATAAGAATGCTTATACAGATGAAGATCCAAGGGGAAAAAATGACATGTTCTACTGAACAAAAAACGAGACAGTGGGATGCGGGTATACCTGTACCAGAATAAAAGGTAAAGATACACCACTGGGAGGGTTTTCTGAGCTATATAATTGCTCATTTCTTTTCATAAGGTTCTGAATACCTACAAACTTGATTAAACAATACAGGTAGTTAGCACACAGAAACTAAACATAACAGAAATTAAACCATTTGTTCACAAATTGCAAATTGGAATTCAATTGAACAGAGGAAGTTCACAAATTAACAATTTGGAATACAATTAAACAGGAGGAAGTTTACAAATTGAACAACAATTGAACAGATTTCAGATTATTTATTTCTTATACAAACTGAACAGAGGAAGTTCACAAATTGAATACAATGGAATAACAATATTTTTCAGATTATTTATTTCTTATACTAACCAATGATGAAGGGTTCCTCTCTTCAAGCTTGTGGGGGACTAGAATCAATCAACAGAGTAGCTGTTGGGATAATCTTCCTTCTTAATTCTTATATACCTCAAAAAATTTCCTACAAAATGAAAACTGAGCACAAAATAAGGCCTTAAAACAAAAACAAAACAACACTCACAGAGCCAGAAATCAGAACATTCACACAGCCAGAAATCAAGAACAATCAGCACAATATACTAAAAAGAGTCAGAAATCAAGAACAATCAGCAACTAAAATTAAAATACAGCAACAAATAATCACCCTAAATACTAAAATCGATAAATCTATCAACAAAAATTCAAAAACAGTTGATTCAAAAGTTAAAAAACACTAAAACAGCAGCAGCAAGTACCAAACAGCAACAAGTAATCCCTAATCACACTAAACCTGAAATTTCAACAGCAACAAGTAATCCCTAATCACACTAAACTTGAAATTTCAACAAACATTACAAACAGCAACAAGTAATCCGTAATCCCTAAACAAAATTTCCAATAATGATTTCATTTTCATTTTTAGCAGCAGCAAGAAAATTTTAACCAAAATTTCAGAAATCAAAGAAAGAGTAGCAGCACAAAATCAGCAAAAATTATCAATTTCACAATTTCACATTAAAAATCAACAAACAGAGGCTCTGGGGAGAGAAGACGGAGACACGAACAAAACAGACAGAGACACTAACCTTCGATGGAGGCACGGACGGCGACCAGGGAGACAACGGTTACCGGGAAGACGACGGCGAGCGGCGATACGACAGAAATTTGCTTCAAGCCAACAAAGAAGCCACGGAGGTCGAACGGATGACGGGAAAGCAGGACGCCTAGCTACAAGAGAGGGCCAGGCCACGGATGGCGCCGACAGCACGGACGGCGGCAGCACTGCGGCAGAACCATTGCAAAATGCAGAGAGAGCCTAGGGTTTTGGTAATTGGTTTGGTGAGTTAAGATGAAGAGCCGAAGAGGACCTGCCGACTTACTGGATTCCGGACACAGGGAAGAGGAAGAAGCGGAGGTGCTGAGGAACTGGAGACGGCGGTGGCGCTGAGGAACTGGGAACGGCGGCGACGATGGAGGGCTAGGGTTCCTTTGCTTCAGAGTTCTCCAGGGAGTGAGTGTGAAATGAATGAATGATTGGGGGAAGAGAGGGGGTGGATCCGTTTCTTTTTTTTTTTAAATTAAAAACGATGCCGTTTTTCTGAACCGGCCGGTCACCGGTCCGGCCCAACCGGCCGGTTTTCGACTGGTTCACCGGTTTTTCAGCGGTTTTTTCAATTACGGTTTTTACAGGAGGACCGGACCGCTTGCATTGCTGGTTCGCGGTTAAACCGGTTGAACCGGTCGGTCCGGTCCAGTTTTCAGAACCTTGACTAAAAGTATGAAATCTATCATCCAAAACATCTAAAGATATCCAAAAGCATCAAAATATCTAAAATCCAAAATAAGCAGTAAAAGTATCCACAGCGAACCAAGATAGCAAGAGTATCCGAAATAAACTCAAAATGCATCAAATATATACAAAAGATATGCAAAGCAAGGTAACTAAGAGAGTGGCCAAAATATTCACCGGTCCTCTAATGATGCTACCGGTGACCTCCCCACACTTAAGACCAAGCATCGTCCTCGATGCTAAACGGAAGGATCAGTGGAAGGTACAACGGTAGGCTTTGGCTGTGGCTGTGGCTGTGGGACCGGCTACTCATAGGTCTGTGGTGCCTCTGTAGTGTCAGGAGCAGCTGGAGGTGCATCCTGCTGAGTCGGCACCTCCACATCCTCCTCCTGATGATCCTGCTCATCGGAGGCTGGAGAGTCGGGAAGCGGAGGTAACTCAGCACCGAGAGAGATGAGTGCCTGATCCATTCGGTCCAGTCGGCGTCTGACATGGAGCCTCTCGCGCTCCAAAAACCGAAACAGGCGCTGGACCAGTAGGTAAGTGGGCTCAGGTGCTGAAGGAGGAGCTGTCGAAGAAGATGGAGCTGCTGCTGTAGAAGAGGATGGGGCTGCTGTAGAGGCTGAAGGTCCAACTGCCCCCACTACTGCTCTAGCCCTGGAACGGCGTCTAGCTGGTGGCTTCTCGTGTACCCAACCACCCCAAGGAATAGTAACCTCCTTGTCATCGTCATCTGGGGGTGGTGGTATCACATCATCATCCAACCAGGGTACCTCAGCTAGGGCGGCCATACTAGTGACCAAAGTAAGGAATGGAAGTAGGCCACGAATATGCGCTCGCCACATACACTGCCGGATCAGTCGAGGAAAATAAACATCCTTCCCTTCCATAACACACCCAATCAGCAGTAGCATCTCCATGGGGATCTCAGAGAAGTGGGTGGTGGGCAAGACATAGTGGGCAAATATCATCTGCCAAGTCTTGGCCTCTCGAGTCAGCTGAGCAAAGAGCATCCCCTTAGGCTTAGTGTTGTTCGCATCCATGACCCATGTAGCATCTGGTAAACCGATCACGCGCCTAAGCGCCTCATAGTCAAAGGTCATGCTGTGAATAGCCAACTCGGCCTGCTGATGGGCGCAGGTGCCATCAGGAAGATGTCGGCACTGCAATGCCTCCTCTATAGCAGTCTCAGTAATCATGATCTCTCTACCCCTCAACTGAACTGAATCCAATGTGGGACGGAAGAAGTTGCAATAAAATTCCTTCACCCAAGAAATATTGATATCCCCCAAATCTCTGTCAACAAAATCCATACCTAACTCTAGGATCCGACTAGTAATGGAGCGTCGTACATCATTGGAAAGGACAAGCTTCTTCTCGGTATTCAGTTTCGTCGTCCGATACTTGGAAAGACGAAGCTCACAGTAAAGATTGGGGAACTTAGTTGGATCAGTAGAAGGTAGCAGCTGATTTTCCTTTTCTTCGTCATTCAAAGGATTCTTAGCATAATTCTTGTAAATGGAGGGAATAGATGGTGTAGAATGTTTTCTTTTCTTGGAGGGAGTGGCTATAGCCTTTCCTTTATCCGACATCCTGAAAAAGACAAATATGATAGCAATTAAACATGTAGCAAATAGCAATTAAAAGCAACTCCAAGATGTAAGATGAAGTATTGAAAGCTTTGGTGTTCAAATAAGCATAGGCGGAAACATAAACCAAGATATCAACACATCCAACAAAGTACACAATTTTTAAAGAATAGGCATGTTCATCATCATAACTCAAAGGAATGGTTAATGAATCGAGTAAAGAGAAATAAAGTGAGTAGGTTAAACAAGTTAGTGAGTAAGAGGTGAGAGTGATAGTTAGTGTTATGATGAAAGAGATCTTGCCAACAAAAGGATTCACAAAATGCATACAATGTGATGGTTACTAAAGTCAACAACTCTTATTCATTAAGCAATGAAATCATCGTACCTTTGAAAGAATGGTTAAAGAGGGTTAAATGTGAGTAGAAGTTAAATGGCTAACGAAATTAGTGAGTTAAAAAAAATGTGGATTAGTGGCATGATGACATTTAGGCTCAAAGAGAATAGGAGTCGTGGCTCATATTCACAATGTTCAAGGCCAATCCCGGAAGTCAAAAGGAACGAGAATTAGTCCAAAAGTGTAATAAAGGCCAAAATGAAATTAAATTTCTTGAAAATTGGGCAGCATCTCGGCTTAAAATTGGACGTTCACGGATGGCAACATAGCACAATTAGCATGATTACAATATCAACTAATCACAGCAGCAATAAGACAGCATCCAAGCAACATAAATTGCATACAGAGCAACTCAAAATTTGCACTTATCAGACAAGTGATCAAACAGAATATAAACACAAACGGAGCACTTATCAGGCCTAGAATCCTCTATCCAGTCTTAGCTACCTAACCGCAATTATTTCTAACTAATCCTAACATGCAACATTTCAATTCAAACTAACTAACAGGATACTAACAGTAGCTAATAGAATCGAACATAAAAACAAACAGAAAATGAGCAGGAACCTGGGAGTGGAGAAGAACTGAGAATGGGAAAGGAAATTAGGATTGGAGCAGGGGCAGCAGAATCAGAGGTTCGCGCCGCCGTGGATGGTGGCGGTTATGGCGGTGAAGCAGCGAAGACGGAGTGAGAGACAGAGTGCAGGGGAGGCTGGCTGGCTATCTTGAGAGAGGGCAAGTGAGATGAGATTGTGAAATGGGAGAAGAAAAGGAAGGAGCCGCCGCGTGCCTATCGCCGGCGGCGATGGTGGAGTCACGGCGGTGAGAAAGGAGAAGTGAGAGGTAGGAGCGGAGTGGATAAGTGAGAGAGAGAGAAAATGAAGGGGTTGGTTGGTGGTGAGAGAGAGAGGCTGGCGGTGGCCGTGCGGTGGTGGTGACGGCGGCGGGGGGTTGAGGGTGAGAAGAAGAGGAAGACGATGAGGGAGAGGAAGGAGTGCGCGACTGCGCAACGCCCTTCGCGCACTAGGGTTATTCTATTGTTGAATCGACGCGAGCGCGCACCTTGCGCGTCCGCGTACATTGCCCAAAATAAGGACCTACGCGTGAGCGTACAGCGTGCTCAAGCGTGGATTGGCAAACTACACAAGGGCGCGTGCGCGTACAGTGCGCGCACGTGTACATGGGGTTGGGCTTGAGGCTTAGAGTGGGCTTGACGCACGCCCAACTCTCTGGGCAAAGGCCTAGAGTGGCAGCATCATATAAGGGACACGTGCGCGGCAAGTGCGCGTCCGTGTATATTGAGGAATTGGCGTAAGGTGCGCTGGCGCGATGCGTGCGCTCGCGTCTATTCCACCTTTAGACATATGGGTGCGCACGCGGCGAGTTCGCGTCCGCGCAGATGGAGTTGGGCTAGGGGCTTAAGGTTGGCCCAGATCCAGCACAACTCTCTGGGGCTTGGCTCAAAATTTTGCAGCAGCAAATCGACGCGGACGCGGCAGGTGCGCGTCCGCGTGCACTTCCTTGTTCTCATGATTGGCGCGCACGCATGTAGTGCGCGTCAGCGTGCGTCATGTTGGGCTCAGGGCATAGTGGTTGCCCAGGAGAGGCCCAACTCTCTGGAATGTGGGTGATGATGCATCCGCTCAGGGACGCGTGCGCGTACATTGTGCGCGCGTGTCCACCCTCCCCCTTTCTTTTTTTTTTAGAGAAATTATGCTCAGGTGCTCCCCATACTGCTCACAACTCTTTATTCATCTACTACTAAACATAAAAATGCAATTCACAAAAATGCAATTTGATATTATTCATCTACTACTAAACACAACATACATGTGAATATACTAACAATTAAGTTGTACAAACAAATTTATATGAAACATCTACCTACAATGGTAACTCAAATCACTTATGAAGCAAAAATAAAAGAGAATGGAAAGAGTTTACCATGGTGGGGTGTCTCCCACCTAGCACTTTTAGTTTAAGTCCTTAAGTTGGACATTTTGAGGAGCTTATTGTCATGGTGGCTTATGTTTGTACTCATCCTTGAATCTCCAAGGATCTTTGCTTCTCAATTGGTTGACAGAAATTCCAACCATTTTCATCAAGCTTGGGCAAAGTTCTACCCAGGATATGAGTCCCCATAGTTGTTCTTCACATAGCGAACCGGGATCCCATATCTTATCTTCACACCCATCCGTTAGTTGAGTTTCATGATTTTTCCATACGGGTGGTTGACATAAGGGTGATTGACACATAGAATTCTCTTTATTCCACCAATGCTTCCTTCTAGACCCATATACGGAGATTTCCATTCCATCCTCATTCCTATACCTTAGAGTCTTGGCCTTTATGATTTTTATACCGAATTTCCAACCACTACACAACTCTCTCCTATTCCTAACTCCACAAAGAGCTCGAAGTTGACCATCATTTTCAATTAAACCATATTCAAGTGAGAAGTTAAAGCTTAGAGATAGAGATTTTACCCACTTAAATATTGCATTTGATGGTAACTTGGGAAGGGAGGCTTCCCCACACTTAGACAATGCAAGGTCCACTTCCTTGTGCTCTTCTTTAGTTGTTTCCACCTCTTCACAAGCTTCTTCAATTTCAACCTCTTTCCTTTTACTTTGCCTGGTGTTGTCTTCAAGAACTTCATCTCGCCCAATGGGAGGTGAGTCAATTTTGGATAGGAATTCATTGATGAATGAATTCATCTCTTGCTCAACCTCTTCATATTCTTCAAATTCAATATACACCATGCCATTTTCGTCTTCCTTGGGAGGTTGTGCACACTCTTTTATAACTTCAACTTCATGTCCAATGGGAGAGGGTTCCATTGTAGAGAGGAATTCATCCATGATTGAATCCATCTCTTGATAAGCCTCTTCCAAGTCTCCAACGATGATATGCCTTGGAGGTTGCGCACCCTCTTCAACATCAATATCAAGCTTCTTGGAAGAGTGCTCCATGATGCTACATTCCCATGGACTTTCAACATCTCCTAATTCTTCAACCACTTCTTCCTTTTCTTCAATGATCATAGGTTCCTCCAATTGTTCCAACACAAAACTTGGTTCTTCCTTCTCCACCGGATTTTCCAATTTCTCCTTCATGCTTTGCTCTTCTTTTGACCTTTCAAATGTGGTCACGGAAGTACCTTGAGTATTCAAGCATTGGTGGGCTAAAGTGTGCACCACCTTGGTCAAATTGGTCACAAACTCAAGTGTATCCCGCTTCATGGCTTCTTGTCCTTGAAGTAACAAGGTGAGAGGATCGTCTATTGGGGCTTGTGGTGGGTAGGAAGGCTCATCATTTTGGAGAGAGGGTTCATAATAGGAAGATGGTTCTTCTTGGTAAGGTTATGGAGATTGTGTGTATTGAGGTGGTTTTTGGTAGTAGTAATCTTGGAATTGTGGTGATTCTAAAGGTTCTTGCTCGTAATGGTTATAGGAGTATGGTATGGTTGCTTGGTCATATGATGGATATGGATCATAGGAAGGTGCTTGGTATGGAAAGGCTTGTGAGAATGGTTGAGGTTCATGTTGAGGGTGAGGTTCATAGGCATATGATGGTGATTATTGAAAATCACAAGGAGATTCACCATAGCCATTTGATTAATATGCATCATAGAATGGCTCTTCTTCATAGTGCATTGGTGGGGGTTGTTGCCAAGAGGATTGATCATATGCATATGGCTCTTCCCACCTTTGATTGTCCCATTCTTGATACACATTCTCATTGAAGCTCTCATCACCTACAACATAGTTGTAATCACACTCATAGCCAAAGTGAGAATTCATGGTGGAAGGGGAAAAATAAAATTCTACAACTAGCAAATAAAGCAAAAAGCAAGATATTCACACTATTCACATATGTACAATAACCAATAACATAACACCATTGCAATCCCCGGCAATGG
This sequence comes from Arachis stenosperma, assembly GCF_014773155.1. Taxonomy (NCBI): domain Eukaryota; kingdom Viridiplantae; phylum Streptophyta; class Magnoliopsida; order Fabales; family Fabaceae; genus Arachis; species Arachis stenosperma. Next base: position 131,002,393 of record NC_080380.1, read on the forward strand.
CGCCATTTTGATGATTAAGTTTTTGACGGTTTAGAATTTCACTAATGAAATCTCGTTGTAAAGTATAGTTTCTAAACCAACAATAACCCTTTCATACAAAAAGTTGTTTGTCACAAGTACAAACCCCTAAATTTATAAACCGAAGTATTGGACCTCGGGTTGTTCTCCCTAGGAATTACAATAAAGTGTCTTGTTATTGGTTATGAGTTATTTTGGGATTTTGGATAAGGAGCATGAAAAGTAAATGGCAATGAAAATAAACTAACAACTAACAAAGCTCTTGGCAAGATATGAGAACTAGAAATCCTATCCTAGTTACCTTTCTCAATTGTGATGAGAATTGTTCATTGCTCCCACTTAGTTAACCTCTAACCATGGAGGGAAGTCAAGTGGATGAATCAAATGGATTCCTCAAGTCCTAATCAACTCCTAAGGGAATGACTAGCTTTAGAGACATTCAAATCAATTAGCAACTTCTAATTATCAATCAACAAAGGAATTAGATAACTCAAGAGTCACTAATTACTCTACCTAGGCCAAGAGGAACAAAACCTACACTAGAACTCAACCAAGCATTTCATCAAACACTTGGAAGGCACAAAAGGAAAGCATAGTAAATCAACAACAAGAATGAAATCTAACAACAATTATTGCCAAGATTTTAACAATAACAATCAAGGAGATCACAACTATCATGAATTACCTCAAATTGCATTATTGAAAGAAAACAAAGGAACAACAATCTATCCAAAACAAAATGAAGAATTACAATTATTAAAGTACATAACTAGAAAGAGGAGGAGAGGAAGATTAGAACTTGATGAAGGAAAAGTGAATTGAAGCATGAATTAAACCTAGATCTAAGAGGAGAGATTAACCTAATCCTAATCCTAGAGAGAAGTGAGAGCTTCTCTCTCTAAACTACTCTAAACTAAAGCTATGACTAATGGTAACTAACTTCTCCTCCTTCCCTCCTTCAATCCTTGATCCTTTTATTCCTTTCTATCAGTGATTGGCGCCAAAGTGGGTCCAGAAACCCTCTCAAATCGCCAGGCACGTGTTGCTTTAATGAAGTCATGTGCGATTATCGACGCATGCTCGCACGGTACGCGTGCGCATCCCTGGCCGATTCTGCAATGTGCGCGCGAGCGCCTTGTGCGCGTGCGCGTGCTTGGTCAAGATCAATTCTTTAGTTTTTTGTGCTTCTCTCCACTTGCATGCTTTCTTCCTTGCTCCCTTGATCCATGTCTAGCCTATTTCAACCTGAGATTACTAGCAAACACATCAAGGCATCTTATGGAATCAAAGAGGAATTAAAATTATCAAATTAAAGGCTTAAAAAGCATGTTTTTACACTTAAACACAATTACGGGAGAGATAACAAAACCATGCCAATTCATAGGCTAAATGCGTGAAAAGGTCATCAAAATACTCTAAATTCAGTACAAGATAAACCCTAAAAATGGGGTTTATCAACCATGCCAAAGGTTTTAAAACAATTGTCTCTTGCACGCCGAATTGACAAAATAACACCAAAGGATTCGCATGTATTAGGATTCAGCTGTACAGTGTATTGAATTATATAACATTTTGGCATTTTTTCATGTAATCAGTGTTAGTGTCAAGTATGCTTGGAATTTATCATTTTTCTATTTATGATTTGAAGTGGTTTTGAATGTAATTTGCTTGAGGTAACCTCCATATTCAAGAGGTTTTCCTTATTGCATATTTACAAACGTACACAGTAATTTCTAATAACAGACTTTCAGTCTCATGTATTTTCTTACTTTTCCGGTTTGACTTAAAATTTTGTTTTGCTTTATTTCTCCTTTATGTTGAGTGGATATGGATAATTGTGTCTTCAAATTCTATTTCTCTTTGCTATTTTAGGTGAAAGATGAGAAAAACTGGTTTGATCGAAATGCTAACTCAGTTGAATTAGTTACTGAAAATGATGACAGTGAGGAGGAATAAGTGAATGAACACAAGCAAATGAAAGCCAGTTCTAAACAATTGAAGACATTGCAACAAGTCTGATGCCTTTATATATACCTGAAACGATATATAGATATTATTTCTAGTTTATTTAATTCTTCTCAAATGTTTCATATTGCAGGAGCTTATTTTTTTTTGTTTTATTCTTGCTTTTGCTCTTTTTTCTCCCCACAGGTGCCCATAGATGTCAAGGATTTTGGTCGAAAACAGAGAAATATAGCATGTTCTAAATTTTTGGAATGTTGTTGCTTCAGGTTTGCGAGAATAGTGAAGAAAGTAGAAGAGAAAGCTAAAGCAGGACAATGAATAGAAGTTTTGTCATTTGTTACTGGATAATTTTAAGGCAGGGACTATGTCCCATAGTTTTATCGTGATTCTGCATAGAGCTTTGATTTCTTGTATGAATAGAATATATCATGAAAATTTTAAAATTGCCAGGGGAAGCTTATGTCAATTTGATGTTATACGGAATTTTGTCTAGTCATGTTTCATTTAAAAGCAAGCTTATTCTAATGAAAACCGACAAGTTTAGGCTATGATATATATATATATATATATATATATATATATATATATATATATATATATATATATATATATATATATATATATATATATATATATACCTCTCTCCCCCCTCTCTCTCTCTCACTCTCTTAAAGCGTAGCCATATAAACCTCTATCAGCACGCTTTAAAAGCATAGCCATAATGTACAATAGCATCAACAGCGACGCTTTAAAAGTGTAGCTGTATCTCACAATTATTGGCACGCTTTAAAGCGTAGCCATATCTTGATATTGGCACGCTTTTAAAGTGTGGCGATCTTTAAAAGCGTGGCAAAAAAAGCGTGGCGATAGGTCACCAAAAGTGTGGCGATAGAGCAACTGGCACCCATGCAATTGTGACCCTTTCAAAAGCGTGCCGGTAGCTCAAAAAGCGTGAAAAAAAGCTATCGCTACGCTTTTTTGGACTTTTTGTCACGCTTTAAAAGCGTAGCAAAAAGCTTATTTTCTTGTAGTGAGGGATGTGTGAGGGAGATATTGTACAAACTGATGTGGGGAATAAAAAACCTCAAAAAGGCAAAGATCTTGGAAGAGTGGAAGAAACAAGAAAGGTTACATCCGTCAAAGATCCGCATGGGAATGGTTGGACGAAGAAGGTCGAAGTCCCAGTAGCGAAAGATAATTTTGATTGGTTGTTGAGAAGTTTAGTAGGAGGAACAATGTCGGCCATCAACTTCAAATCGTTACAGAGAGCGATCAGTAAGAATCTCCCTCAGGTCGCTCTACTAGTTTTTGATAATATAAAGAATATGGATGAAGCATTTACTTTCAAAATAAATAGTCTCTTACAATTCTTTCAAAATGTATGGAGATGGGAGGAATCAGAATGTAGTGAGACTAGAAGAGTATGGTTAGAATGTTATGGAGTACCTTTACATGTGTGGTTAGGAGAGAAGTTCAATAAAATAGGGAGTCTATGGGGAAAAGTAGTCAAGTGTGATGAGGTGACAAAGTCCGCTTTATCGTTTAGTACTGGCCGAGTATTAATTGATACTTTTGTTTTTGATGTGATTCATGAATGGATTCATATCACAGTAGGCATTAGTGGTTTCGATGTCTTTGTAAAAGAGGTGGGACGTGAGTCATATGGAGATAAATGTTCGTTGAAAGATACAGGTAATAGGTCAACATGTGAAAGCTCTAGCTCAGTTGCCGATAGAATTTTGTTGAAGGCAGCAACTTGGGATCTGGCGGCTGAGCTAATCACACCATGGGCTATAGGCGACGTTGATGATAAGGGTAGAATGGTAACACAAGATATATTTTTGAATGAGTGCAATCAAAATAATTTAATTCCAAATTGTGTGAAATGGAATTTATAGGGGAGCAGATTGTAGGGAATTTGATGAGGGGGAGAGATTGATTCGGAAAGAACAGTTACTAAGGAGCTATTTAAGAAGGAAAATGGGCCTAAACATGTGGAAAATAAGTCACAAGGTGGGAATTATATAGGCTACGGTTCAAACAATAAAGAGGCTAACAAGCATTGCTATAAGGCCAAGTTTACTTTGGGCCATGAAGCTAGTGGGCCTATGCAAGAATGGGGACTAGAGGGACTATTGAGAGGAGATGGGCCATTGGGTGGAAATCAGCAGCAACCACAACATGCCAAGCACGCAAGGCCGGGTCAGGAACCTTCTGGCGGGTCGGGTCAAAGTAGGTGGGCCCATGCTGGATCGGTGAAGGGCTGGGTGGATCAACACTTGCTCTGCCATGTTCAAAGGTTTACGGACAGGTTCATGCTGCAATTGGAGATTTTGTTACGCGTTCCCAAGTGCGGTGGAGTGGCATGGTAGATCGAGAAGCCTGGAGAGCACCGAACGATGGCCAATCTCCGGAGGAGTTTCATGCTGAGAGCCTAACACGGCGGACTACGATGGAAAGGGGCTGAACGTGGGGAGAAACCGGAGGTGCAGGGTGGGAGTGAAGGCATTATTACTATGCAGGGAGATCAACGAATAAAAGACCATATAACGGAGATCAATATGTCAGGGGTAGAAGGTGAAGACGAAGCTATGGGAAATGAAAAATTTCAAACAACTGGTTATAGAGGATGCTAGATCAGAAACTGGAATGGAGGATACAACTCGAAGTCTTGATTGGAGGCTAACGAGAGAAGAATAGTTAAATGAAAATAAGAAAACATGGCAGTTGGCAGAGGAGTCTTGTGCGGTTTTGTATGATGAAGATTCACACATTATGGCGATTTTACAAAGTCAGAACGAATTTATTGCGGCAAAAAGAAGGATGGCAAAACAGAAGGAGAAAGCCAGGAGAAGCAGGCCCAAAAAACAAACCAAGGTGTGTAAAACTTTTTTAAAATGATTTATAGTTGTTGAAATGTTAGAGGTTTAAGAGGGGCTGGAAAGTTGAGTATGGTGAAAGAGTTGAAGAAAAAGTATAGATTGAATATGTTAGGACTTATTGAAACTAAGCGCGAGGTTGTGACTAAGTTTGGTATAGCACGATTGTGGGGTTGTGACACTGTGGGTTGGGATTATGTAGAATTAGTAGGTGCCTTTGGAGTTTTATTGTTAATGTGGGATAATTTGTTGTTTAAACGTTTGAATTGCTATAAAGGCGATGGATGGCTGTGCGTTAATGGTTTGCTGACAAAAAATAACTTTTATTGTGTATTCTGTTTGGGGTATGGAGTGCATGGGCAGAATGAGAAACTGGTGATGTGGAAAGAGTTGAGCTATATTATGGGCTTATGTCAGGTTCCATTTTACTTTATGGGTGATTTTGATGAGATACCACGGTTAGAGGAAAAGAAAGGCGCTGCTAGTTTACCAGTATGTACAGAAGACTTTAAGGATTGGGTGATTTACAGCTAGTAGAATTACCGCTATCAGATCGGAAGTTCACATGGTTTTGAGATCGATCTTGTAGTCGCATTGATAGGATCCTTGTCAGTTTAGAGTGGCTAGAGGAGTTCCCAGAAACTCGGTTGAAAGAGGGACTTAGAGGTTTGTCAGATCATTGCCCGTTGATCTTAGAAGATACAAGGGTAAGTGCGGGGCCTACACCTTTTTGAAGCTTGGATTCCTGGTTTACTCCTAAAGGATTTTCGAGGATGGTAAAGGATGAATGGAGGAATTTAGGGGATGATCAGTTCACTAATAAGCTGAAGGCCTTGACGGTACCGCTGAGAAGATGACATAAGGATAACTTTGGGTACATGGACAATAGGATAAAAAATTGGAGGAAGAAATCAAGAAGGTTGATGATATGGTTAGTGCTGGTAATTATACGGGACGGTGGAGGCTAGACGGAAGGCTCTTATGACTTGCTATGCGAAGTGGTATACCAGAAAGGAGATTCATTAGAAGTAGATGTCTCGATCTTAACATGCTAGAGACATGGACAAGAACACGAGGTCTTTCATAACTTGGCATCGGCTAGAAGGAGGAACAACCGAATTGACTCCCTGTTAATTAATGGAAGGTTAGTGCGAAATTAGGCCAGAATAAAGATTGCGATCAAAGGTTTTTATGAGGAACTATATCGGCAGGAATATGCTCCTATGATTGGGTTCCATGATGAGTTGGTAAAGCAAATTGATGAAGAAGAGGCAGCAGGGTTAGAGGTGATGCTATCGCCTGATGCAATACGGAAGGTAGTTTGGGACTGTGAGTCTAGTAAAGCGCCAGGTAGTGATGGATATAATTGAACTTCATAAAGAAATGTTGGGCGAGATTGGTCAGGAGTTTACTACAGTTGTATTGGGGTTCTTCCAAAGTGCGAGGTTACCAATGGATACTAATATAACATGGGTGGCGCTAGCTCCAAAATTTGTGGGAGCCAAGGAAATAAAAGATCTACGACCGATTAGTATGGTTGGTTGTGTATATAAGGTGATATCGAAAGTGTTGGTAAGAAGAATGCGGGTAGTGATGCTAGGTTTAGTAGGAGAGACTCAATCTGCATTTGTAAAGGGTCAAAAAATACATGATGGTGCTCTTATTGCTTGTGAGACGGTCCAATGGCTGAAGTTGTGCAAGAAGAATATGGCGCTTATCAAGTTAGACTTTCAGAAAGCATACGACAGGGTGAGATGGAGCTTTGTGGATATTATGCTACAAAAGATGGGATTTGGTCTTAGATGGAGGACATGGGTAAAGGAATGCGTGACTACAGCGTCTATGTCGGTGTTGATAAATGGGTCACCATCCAATCCTTTTATAATGGAGAGAGGTCTTAGACAAGGAGATCCTCTTTCACCCTTTCTGTTTGTTCTGGTTGTTGACGTCTTGCACAGGATGGTGGGTAAGGCAGTTAGGAATGGGTGCATCTCTCTACTACTGGTTGGAAGGGACAACATAGAGTTGTTGAATCTCCAGTTTGCAGATGAAACAAATTTATTTTGCACACAGGAAAACGAGACATTCATGAATTATAAGAGGCTTCTGCATTGTTTTGAGTTGATGTCTGGCCTGAGTATTAACTTTGATAAGTTGAACTTGATTTCAATTAGCTATGAGCAGGAATGGGTGACGAATATGTGTGGCTTGTTGGGATGTGCGGAAGTTACTTTACCTATCAGGTACTTAGGAATCCCTCTAGGCGCAAACCCTCAGTTGGTGAAGACCTAAAAATCGATCATAGATAAGGTGGAAGATAAGCTCAACTTATGGAAAGCGAAGTCTCTCAACAAAGCTGGCAAGCTAGTTCTCATAAAATCTGTTCTTAATAGCTTGCCAGCTTACTACCTTAGCTTGTATAAGATGCCAAAGTCAGTGGCAGAAAGACTAATTGGGTTACAAAGGAGTTTCTTGTGGAGTAAAGAAGATGGGAACAGTGGTATACCACTTGTGAAATAGGAGGTAGTGCAAGCTTCGAAAAAACTAGGGGGTTTAGGGGTGGGTGATGCATTGATAAAAAATATTATGTTCAAGTGGTGGTGGCGCTTTTCGAAGGAGGACTGCCCACTGTGGAAGAAGGTTGTATGTGAAAAGTAACCAGTTGAACCCAAGTATAATGTTATCTAAACAGCCACTACCGACAAGAGGTGGCCCGTGAAAAGATATCTGCCAGCTTAATATTCAGGAGCAACAGGAGAGAGATAAGATTATCAGTGGTCTATCTATGGATGTGGGAAATAGAAGACATATTCGGTTTTGGGAAGATGATTGGTTACAAAGTGGCTCTCTTAAAGTAAGTTTTTCAAGGCTCTTCTCTATTCCAAATAAAAAAAGGATCTGTCATAGGGGACGGTGAGTTTTGGGATGGGCTAGAATGGGTTTAGAAATTTCAGTGGAGGAGAGATTTATTCTAATGGGAGTTAGAGCTTCTCAATCAACTTCATGACCGATTAAGACTAGTTAGAGTTTCGTCTGATAAAGAGGATACAGTTATATAGAAATTTGATAAAATAGGTGTTTTTTCTACTAACTCATTTGTGCAAGTATTAGAGAAAGAGACTATCTCGAAGGACATCACGAGTTACAGCTTCACTAGTACCATATAGAGAGGATTGGTTCCTCCAAGAGTTGAACTATTTGCACGGTTTGTCTTAGTAGGTAGGGTTAATACTAAATAGAGGTTGAGTAGGCTAGGGATTATTCATCATAGTAGTAATATTTGTGTTTTGTGCAAAAAAGATGTAGAATTTGTACATCATTTATTTCTTGGATGTGAGTTTACGTGGCAGGTGTAGTGCGCTTGGTTGATGTGTGCTGATAGAGTTTGAGTTATTTCGGGGATTGTCAAAGGGCTTTTTGAGAGTTGGACTGGAGTGCCTGGTCGTAAGAAGTGGCTGATAGGTTTCTTTGCAATTATTTGGAATATTTGGTTGGAATGGAATAACAGAGTGTTCCAGAACTCAGATATAGGTGTTGATGGAATTATAAATAGGTCATTTTTGAGCTACAAAGAGTGGTGTGGTGATGATCCATTTAGTTGTTGATGACTATGTCAGAGATGACAATGGATTATACTTCTTTTACTGTGTTCATTATCTTTTGTTTTTAGCTGTATTTTGTACTTTTTACCTGCTCCACTTTATTGTGATGAGCTTTCTTTGTTAAAAAATCATTAATTTATAAATTTTTAGTTTGAATATACAATTAAATATCAAAATAAAAGGAAAGAAGAACATAAAAATATATTTGTAATTTTTTTTGTGGTGGAGGAAATTTGAAAATTCGACATTAGTAAAAAGAATTTAAAATTTTGGTTTTTCTTACTACAAAATATCTTAATTTTAAAAATAATTTTATAAATTAAGACAAACCATTTAAAAAAAATTAATTGCTTTTAAAACTTACATTTCCTTCTAAATTAAAATTTCTTTATCCAGATATACTCTGATTTCATTTTATTTCACATTAATTGTCTATATAAATTCTTAAAAAGCTCATATATATAGACTTTTGATATATTAATTATAAACATTTTATACAGTCATATAACTAATGAGGTATTATATAATTGTATATATGTATAAAAATATTTTATATTGATAATATATTAAAATTAAATTCATGAACTAATTTCATAAAATTAAAAATATAAATAAACAAATTCTTCTTAAGTTGGACCTAACTTTTTAAGAATTGGTAATTTTAAAATATAAAAATTAGATGTCTCTTTTCATGTGAATTACCATTTACCACCAACATATTTACCCAATTACACTTTATATTAGAACTTTGCAGCAAAGCTCATGCGCACTATGCACCATCCAATTGAAGACTTTACATTGTCTTTGTGATTGTAGTACATTCGGAATTCACTCGGCTATTTCAATTTTCTTCTCTGCAAGAATTTTACTCCTTGAGAATGGAAGATGGGATTGCAAATTAAATATGGGAATTTATTTCGTAAATAGTCAAATTGAGTGAAAAGTGAAGATTTTTATTACATTTATAAGGTATATGTATATTTTGTATGTTAAAAAAAAATTTTATAATTTTTTTTACTAAAAAAAGTAATATTCACTTTTCATTAAAGTTTCATTTTTCGCGTTTTTATTGAAAAGCATCACATCACTTATCTCATTTATAATGTAAATGAAATAAATAAACACGTATCTTATTTACATTAGATAATAAAGCTGAAAAAGACGTAGTCGTATCACGTTTATACATGTGTTGTATAACGGTCTTATCTTGTTTACATTATGTGTTGTGTAACGGTCTTATCTCATTACAATGTAAACAAGATACATGTTTACTTATTGAAAAAGTATGAGGAACCAATGACTTTAATCTACAATGTGTACAATAGGGGTCAAATTAAAATTAATATCAAATTAACTTAATTAATTTCAAAATTAAAATTTTTTAAAAATAAAAAAAATCCAAAAAAAAAAATTGTTCTGGCTGTTTACTTAACCCTAAACCCTCTCTCCCAAATCTCCAACGCTGTGCCGCTCTATCCTACTCCTAACAACCCCATGTTCCGTTTCTTCGCGCCGTCATCACACCATTCTCGTCCTCATTGCAGACCACGACAACCACTGCCGTTGACGCAGGTGACCGCCATAATCTCGCCGCCGGACATCCGCATGTCGCGTGGTCCTGTGTCGTACCATACTCATCTCTGAACGCCGCATCTTCTTTGCTGCCTGTGGTTTGCCGTCAACAAATCCAATGCCACCGTTCTTTCTGCCTGACCGCAACGCTTCTCTTCGTCCCCCGTCAACGTCCACTGCGTCTTCTTGGTTGACTCATTTTTTGCTATTGATGCTTCTCACTACAAAGACTCTAAGGCCTTTCACAAGGATGTAAACCTCCTTCCTAGTGAGTTTCAAATTTTTAACTTTTTGTCTCCCTCTTTATCAAGTTTGTCTTTCTGTCTTTTAATAGAATTCTTTTGTTCTGCCACCATTGAGTAATCAAATTGTGATTATTGACTGCTATGTCTTAATTTCGGGTAATGGCTTGAAAGATTTAATTATTTCTCATAGAATTGTCTTGCTTATTAACCACATGATACTAGCATTGAACAAAGTTTTCTATTTTATGTTTATTATGATCACAAATTAGGCTCTAATATTTTATTTTAGTATACTTAAGACCCCAATTTATGTTGGATGCATAATTGCACATTATTGTTGTAATGTTTCATGTTTCTATTAATGAATTTGGTGTTTCTTGAAGAGTTTATTATAATTTCTTACTATGCTACTCGCAGTTGAATGTTATTCATATGCTATTGAACAATTCTTTCTTAAAATTTGTAGAGAGCTTAAGAGGTATGGTAGGCACAGGGGTAATTGGATAAGAGATTACATGTCATATTATGAACTTTTTAGTTTACTTTGTGCCCCAAAGACATCTCTCGTAGCTGCATTTTTATTTTTGATGCTCTCTTCCCTTTAAATACATGGTGTTTTGGTGCAAGTCTGACATTTGTGATTGAACATTATGTACAAAAGAGATAAAATTAACTGTGTCAGAATTACAAAATTTCTTAATGGGTTAACCATGATTATTTCATCTAGTGTCATTTTGGTGAGTAATAGAGGATTTATGCTGACAATCTAACATGTTGATTCAGCAATAATGATATGAAGAATAAATATTTTTCATATGATATATAATAAATAGTTAAGTATAACTTTGATCTTATTTTCTATAGTAGAGTAATTAAGCTTAAATTTGATGCTTTTAACTATAACATTGTACATCTGTTGAGAAACACTTTAAAGCATACACTTATGGCATGCATATGCATGTACATGTAAACACAACTTTATAATATAATGGATGCAACTAATGTTTTTATCCTATTAGTAAAATTTTTTTTCTTGTCTTTCTTATAGTTATATGACTTTCTTTATGGGCCATTAACAGTAATTGATGTTTCTTCTTCTCCAAGAGATGGATCAAAGGTGCGAGTGGCCTATCAAGGTTCAAGTAAAATGTTCATGGCAATATTAAATTTGTTAACCTGTTAATTGCTTCATACGGGGTCTTCTAGGAGCATATAGTGAGGACGCAGTATTAAAAGCATATCCAAAATGTGAGACTGTGCCATGTGACAAATTTAAAGAATGTCAGAGATTTGAAATATAATTATTAAACTTTTAGTTGGTTGGATTGGATTCAAATAAATACAATTAAATTATGTTGGATGTTCATTTTATTAGGTATACGAATAAGTATTTTCATTGTTAAGTGGATGTTTGGTTGTTAGTATTAGATTCAAGTAGATACAATTAAATTATACTGGATGTTTAGTTTAATAGGTATGTGAATGGTTATTTTTATTTTCAGGTGGATGTATGTTTTTTTGTATTAATTAATTATTATGTACCTTATGTGAATATATAAAAAGTAAAATTTTCTTATATCGTTAAGGAAATTAATTTTGATGCACTGATTGTATAAAACGTTTTACCTAATCGACTAATCACATCTATTTTTTTAGATAATTATTCACGCAATCAAAGTAAAATAGTAGTAACAATAATTAGATACATGCATTAGACTAATTTACACTGACAATGTATTAAAATTAAATTAATTTTAGTCGTTAAAAAGAGTTACTAGAAAATTTTATCATTCTAAATATATATAAATTTTATAGATAGTGGCGTAAATTAAATTATGACAAAGATTAAATAAGAGTGAACTCACCTTTGATTTTAATATTTTTCTAAATTAACTTGCATCTATGTATGTGGTTCATACATTTGCATCATTCAGATGGTTGTAATCCCTTTTAAAGTATAATATATTCGTGTCATCAATGCTTGAAAGGTAACAATAACAAGAAAATGAAGGGTTAAGTAATTAATTTTTACCCTTTAGAACCCAAAGAAATAATAGAATAATAAAATTCATTAAACAAAAAGAATAAGTTAGTTTTGTCACAAAATAGTTACCTTGCTATTGCTAGCTAACTGGAGTGCATGATAATTGATCACTAGTGAAATAGTCAATTCTAAATCATATTTTAAAATTAAAATATGCCGCATGTTCATTTTACTAGGTATTGAATTTAAGTAGATACAATTAAAATATGTCAGATGTTCAATTCACTAGATATGCGGATGGTTATTTTTATTTTTAAGTGGTTGTTTATTTGATTGGATTGGATTTAAATAAGTACAATTAAAACAAGCCGAATGTTCAACTCACTAGGTGTGCGGATGATCATTTTTATGTTTAAGTAGATGTTTATTTGATTAGATTGAATATAACTCAAATTTATCCGATTTTGCAACACTAGAGTCATACAAGTTCAAAAAACGAACAGAACATCTATATGTTTTTTTTTGTGACTTGAACATCTATATGTTTGAGACTAGAAAAACACCACACTGTCTTATGAATAAAATGAAATATAAAATGTTGTAGCGTTTAGAAACAATGGATTCTATGAACTCTTGAAAGGGAGCCAGCTCCTTCTTGTTAATCAAACCAAATTCCTGTTAAGGAAAAAAGATACCCTTAATAATGCTCCATCATGATGACAGTGTTAAGGTTGTCAAGGTAGTCGTAAGTTAAAGAAGCTTGTCAAGAGCTCTCTACTTGTAATCTTTCTCCAACATTTTGGCTGCTAGAGATTATACATGTGATCCTTCTTTCTCTTCTTTGCTATTCTCTTTTATAACCTGTGCGATAGCCGATGTGTACTGGAAAATAAAAGCATAGCTCGATTTTCAGGCATATCAGTTACTAGTGTGTAAAAAAATATTTAGAATAAGAAAACCCAACAAATAAATTGACATTTACTTTAAAACAAACATTAAAAAGGCAAATATAAAAAATAAAAATATAAAATACTATGCAAGATAAAAGCACATTTCTTTTTCTTAACCAATATGGTGATGTACTTTGAGTGTTGCATGTCATCTGAATATGACTATCTGTATACTTAGATTTCACTTAAGATTTGTTGTATTTCTAAATTTGACAAGAAAATTTGAAAAGAGACAAAGAATGAAAAAACAATAAATAAGTACCAGAGTCAATTACAATCCACTTTCCTCCTGCTTGACCTTCCACACTAGGTAGCATCATTTGGATTGCACATTTTTGCTTCTGCTTAGCCTGCTTATAACAAAAACGAACAAATGAATAAATAAATAAACAAATTTTGAATTATTTTAAAAATTAATAGATGAAAAAAAATATGCAGCAGCAGTTTTATTCATAAATCATGACATAACAAAAACTAAGCCTAGAAACTACAAAATAATACATATTTGGTTTCTTATTTGGCAGCATTAAATCCATGAAAATGGCCAATTCAAGTATCAAAATTTTCAGGTTTCAACACCAAAAACTTTTTACTTTTTAACCTAGTGAAAAGTAAATAGGGATGAGAAAAAAATCTTAAATTCATTAAAGCATAACTACATGATTGCTTTCACTTTAACTAATAAAATAGAGTGAAACTTAATTCTAACCCAGAATAAAATGAACATCCGCATACATAGCAAATTGAACAACCACTATAGTTGATAATAAATATCTAACAAATTATTCAAATAATAAAAATGGTATACAGAAGAAGAAAAATCCAGTAACTTAACCAAAGCCGTTGAATAAACATCCATTTATCAAATAAATTCATAGCCATCAACTAACCTATTGAAGCAGCGATGAGGGAGGTGGTCAACGTTGGGCCAGTGCGAGAGAGTGTGACGCCGGGTGCGGAAGTTTGGTGGCCCGGCGACAGCAACCAGGAGCTCCTCTGCCTGGATAAACATAACCCAAATTAAAAAAGTATATAAACAACAGCGGTTAAAAAGCAGAAAATCAGCATCAACCACAGTAAGTTTTCTTCCAAATCAGTAGTGCAATAAATCAAACATATACCCCTTCACGCAGATGTAGCACACCCATTTCAATCAACCATCAACTAAATTCTTTGCATGAACATCAGCTATTCATGAAATAAACAACCAACAAGCAACTAACCTTTGGTAGCAGCGAGTAGGAGGGGAAAACTACGGCATTGGGGGGCGTTCATGCCAAAACAGCGGCGGTGTGAAGAAGCTTTGGCGGTCAGCAATAGGTCAGGTGTGTGATAAACCACTATTTTATGGTTTATAATGTGTTTAATTGTGTGATTTTATCATGATCTTTACCCACTTATTCATATAATTAGCATGCATTTATATTTCCTTCCTAAAATTATTACATGATTGAAAACTTACTTCCTAGAGACTTTTTATTAGGTATTTTAATTCTCCTTTATTTCATTCGATGTCGTGATCTGTATGTTAAGTGTTTCAGGCTTTATAGGGCATGAATGAGTTGGAGATTGGAAAGGAAGCATGCAAAAATGGAAGGAACACAAAGAATTGAGGAGATAACCAGCGAGAAGTCACGCGGTCGCATGGCTAACGCGACCGCGCGAGATAGAAGAAATAACAATGACGCGCTCGCGTGCCTGATGCAACCGCGCGGATTGGAAGCTGCATGAACGACGCGAATGCGTGGACGACGCGCACGCGTGGTACAAGAATCGCCGAGTGACGCGAACGCGTGGATGACGCGGCCGCGTGACATGCGCGATTTACAGAATTTCAGAAGTCGCTGGCAGAATTTCTGGGCCGGATTTCAACCCAGTTTTCAGCCCATAAACACAGATTAGAGCCAGGGAACATGTAGAGATAGAGAACATTCATTCGGCATAATTTTTAGTTTCTAGATCTGAAAATTGCTCCTCCCCTAGGTTTTACTCACTTGAACATTCATAGTTAGAATTTTGAAGGTTTTGGCTTTAGCTTTTGAGAAGAGTCTACCTCCGGTATTAGTCATTATATTTTGTTATTTACTTTTCATTTATTCTTCCATATTCTTAATTCCCCTAGAGTTGACATTGGATTATTTTCATGAGTTATTAATATAGACTATTTTTATTTTCAATTAATCCCTTTCATTATTATTCATCATGTCTTCTTTTATTTTTCCCATTAATTCTGTGAAGTTTATAATTATGATGAGTGAGTAGTTCCATAACTTGATTGGGAGATGATTGAAAGAAATCCTTGAGTTGAATCACTCAAGAGAGAAATTATAATTGGAATTATCGTTGGATCAACCTCTAATCA
Organism: Arachis stenosperma; assembly: GCF_014773155.1. Lineage (NCBI taxonomy): Eukaryota > Viridiplantae > Streptophyta > Magnoliopsida > Fabales > Fabaceae > Arachis > Arachis stenosperma. The sequence goes on from NC_080380.1 coordinate 131,017,970, forward strand.
TTGACACTAGTCCTCCCCAAGGGAGAGGATCAGGACTTGTGACTAGAAACAGCTTTCCAACTTGCTTGACTTTCCTTTACCTAGTAAGGGATAACTAAGTAGAGCAACTTCCAATTATTAATTAATCTTGAGAGTACTTCAACAAGAATAGGGCTTCCAACTCATCTACTCCCAGTCAAGACTTTTATTTAAGATTAATTAAATTCTCTAATTTAATTTCCTATTTATCAACTCAACCATTTTTTTTGAAAATACCTGATTGATAAAATAGCACATTTCTCTGCAACTCGTTGGGAGACGACCTGGGATTCATACTCCCAGTATTTTAATTTCAATATTGTGACAACCCTTTTAAATTGATAAGCGGATTTTCGGCTGGTTAAGGACTGTACTTGCAACGTATTTCTATTAATAAATTCTTAACTCGCCAATTTCCACCACGTCAGTGTGCCACCCCGGATGCGTACGGCTGGAGGCGCGGCAACGGCTATCGGTAGCTCCTCGGCGACGTCAACGTTCGACGGTGGCGTGAGGAAGGCGCGCGGGAAGAAGGGAGCAGCGCGCAACCTCCGTGAATGGCCGACCTTGATTCTTGCGGGAGGAGCGTGTGGGTGGTGCCGAATGTCCAGTTTGTAGTGGACTACCACTGAAGGTCCTGTTGCAGCGCCGACAGTAGGAGATGTGGGGGTGTGGCTGTTGTATTTTCGAATTTGGGGGGGTGTAGGTGGGTGGGGGGAGAATGGTTAAAACTTGAATAGTCAAAGTTAGGGTTTTGTGGGTGAAGGATGTGTTTTTACTCTGTTGGGCCAATTCTAAAGCTCATTGTAGCCATTGTATAGATACTATATTAACTCCCTAGCGGGACTCTTACTTATTTCGTTTACACTGTAAATGAGATAAGAGGAACAGAGGCCTATATATGTATCTCATCCATAGTGAATATTTTAACCCTTTGACTTCTCTTTTTTTTTGCTTTTTCTCCCACTTTTAACCCTTTTCTAATCATATTTTCGAGTTACTCAAAGAATATGGTGCACGCTGATAACCACAATGGATACATTAGAAGACTCAACGCGACTTGGCACATTGTAGGGATAGAAGACTTTGAGGTTAGTATTGATTTCCATTTATGTTTATGTTAAAGCATAGATGTAATTCCCTAATTAAGGTAGTTTTATGTAGGTAGTATGCAGTACATGCCAGGATTGGTTTAAATGTTATGATACGATGTTAAGTACAAGTTAAATTGGATGTTATTGATTTAGTTATTAATTAAGGTTATTAACTAAGATTAGGATTTGTTTAAATGCTAGGATATGATGTTAGGTTTAAATGCTAGTATGCTAAATTATTATTAAGCATATCTTTGTTAATTTAGTTATTAATTTAGGGTATTAATAATTTATAATAAACCTAATCATGAAGCAAAATGTTTATGTTTAAATTATTTTTTGTTAAGTTTTCTTAAGTAAACATTTTCACTTAATTTATCATATATAAGAGTTGTGAAATGAATTTTATTATTCACTATTTTACTAAATAATTTAATTTAAATTAATTAAATAAAAAGTGTAGTCATTAGTTATGTCAGGAGACATTTTCATTTGCATTAAAATAGACGTTAAAGTTAATTATTTATCTAAGCATTTCTATTATTCAAGTAAATTTTTTTTTATGTAAATAAATTTATAATTTAAGTGTTTGTACTTATTTGCTTGAATAGTTTACTTATAAGCTAAATTATTTCCTGATTCGGTATTCTTATTGTTTACCAGATGTCTCGCTTGCTTCTTCCGAGGAGAGTGGGTCACACACTCCCATCACCAGACGCAATTGTCCCGTGCCTGAGAGAGGCCGGGTTCAGTGATGCATTGTCACTCAGGGATTTTGTCTTCGACAACTCTCTGATCACGGCATTCGTTGAGCGTTGGCGCCTAAAGACCCACACCTTCCACATGCCGTGGGGTGAGTGCACGACCACACCTTCCATGATGTCACATACTACCTTGGGTTGCACGCTAATGGAGTGCCCATAGGTGGTTGCTTTTGTGACTTTCACATGTGGTACGGTACAAGGGCCTGGGAGTTAGTTGAGAGGCTACTCGGAGCCAAGTCTCTTCTAGTCTAGCAGTAGGGAACACAGAGGAAGGAGTCTTTCTCCTTGAAGCTGCATGGCTTTAGGATTGTGTCTGACAGATGCCCCCGGGTACTGATGACCCAGCCACCCTCTGACAGTATGCGAGATGTTACATATTGTTGATGATCGGAGGTTACCTGATGACTGATAAGTCCAATAATCAGGTTCATCTTCGGTGGCTCCCACTACTAGGCGACTTTGCGAGGTGCCGTAGTCGGTCATAGGGATCTGAGGTGCTAGCATTGGACATATCACTCCTTATTCTCAGTGGCACACCGATCCACCATAGACATCGCCGGGTGTACTCCTCTACTTGTTTCTTGGATATACCAGAGGTTCCCTAAGTGGTGTCCACCCGAGCGACAGATTCACATGTTCCATATAGCTGCGAGATAATTGTTTAAATTAGTTTTACTATTCTTCATTTTCTCTTAACATTAGTAATATAGATTGACTGAATGGTGATTAATGTTGCAACTGTCCACAGGTTGATTGGGATGACATAGTAGAGTAGGAACCAGCACGAGCAGAGGGTCCACAGATGGCATCGGGAGTTGGATCAATTACTTTGGGATGAGGTAAGCCATGTGTCATTTTATTTTGTTCGGTTGCGTAGATTAGTCAAATTTTTTATAGCATATGTTACTGACACCACTTTTAATGCGTCCATTGTAGTTTACGTGGATGCTGTACAACGATCCTGCTCTGCAGGATATTTGCCCCCTATGGCTTAAGAAGGAGGCAGAGTGGGGTCATGGATGTGTCCCCTTCATATGCATCAACATAGTGGAGTTCTACTATCCAGACCGTATAAAACGTCAGTTCAATGACGAGTAGCCAGTGCATGGGGGCCCAGTGAATGTTGATAAGTTCCTGACAACCACTAGCCGAGGTGACGATGTGTAGTGGCCGACCAAGCTGTGTGATTGGTACGACCGGTGGTGTGCTCTATTTCAGGAGGGACACCGCATATCCATTCAGTCGTGCTTCGACTATCGGCCAATACGGGAGTATTGGGACTGGTGGAGAGTGATATGCCGTGTTCGACACTTGTCAAGGCAGCACGTCCTAGATGACCCCAGGTTGGTGGATTTACTGGGAGACGTGTAGCCATCAGCAAGCTAGCTAGGGGACGTCCTAGACCTTCCTCGAGACGTCCCTAATCATCGTCGGCGAGCTAGGGAGGTTTGGTCAGACATGAGGAGGCCCACCAAACGAGATAGGGGTGTTAGAGAGTGTGAAGGTGCTACAGAATACCGTAGAGACAGGGTCAGGTAGTGCAGAGAGTGCTTGAATGTGGAGTCCGACGAGGAGGCAGAGTATCACCGACATGAGGAGTATGGTGATATCCCGTAGGACCATGGTGACTCGCCTCCTCCTCCACCACCACCCCACCCCCACCTCCTCCACCACATCCCCCATCCGGGTTCGGATTAGGGGCTGGTTGAGCTGATTGGGACGTTGCCCCTCCTGGTTGGCATGACATGGGTCCATCCAGCAGTCGCATGAGGAGTCGCTGATCGATGACATAGACATTGATGAGGCCTTTCAACTTCACACCACCGACCAGCCCACCATACAGCGCATTGCGGACCAGTTCCAGACAGGTCGAGAACCGAGCATGGGTTAGCCATACCATCACCCTTCTGTCCCCTGCTTCCACCATTGTATGGGTCCCCTACATATCCCTGGGCTCTAGAACATACTCCGGTTCACATCTGGGACCTGGTGCTCAGTATGCGATACCACCATCGATGGATTACGGCCAATTGATGACGGCGTCCCAGCCGATGCTGCCACCACCTCTTCCTCCGCCTTATCACCCTTCGTACCTGCTGGTGTTGTACTCTGACAGCTATGCTGCGCCGTACCTTCCAAGTCCATCGCATCTGGAGGCACATCCACAGGCACCCGAGTATTACCCACATCCTCAGACGGACTCATGTCCGAGCAAACCTCAGAAACAGGCGTAGCCTCCACCATGTGGCACCGGCCATCGGCGACATTTTCAGAGTGATCACCGCCGATGACCTTAGATAGTTTCTAATGTATGCTGTTACTTTTGTTATTACCATTGCTATATTTTAATGCACTTAGATGTATTTATATAAGAGTAGTTACAATTTGATGTACTTTGATAAGGTGAAATTCGATGTATTTTGGTTTCCTAGTTTGTTATGAATTCATCGCTTTGTGCATGTTAATAAAAAATGTCGTTATGGTTTGTATTGTAATAGTTATAGTTCAATCAAAATTTGGAATGAGAAATTTTAGAATTCATTGTACTTAATGATTCAAATTTGGAATACAAATTACTGCGAACGAAAATAGAACAAACAGAAACATTACACACTTCCACCTAAACATGTGGACTACAATGAAAAAATCCTAAGCCAAACACATACAAAGTAATAACCGTCAACTAAGTCTCGTCCGTCTGCTGGTTTGGACAACCTCTTCGAGTATGACCAGTTTGCCTGCATAATCCGCACCATTTCTCTTCGTGCTTGCCCTCGTCCATCCCATTCCGGAACCTTGTGGAAATCAGTCTGTCAATGGACTTCTTGCGTATGGCAGGATTAGGTCAGAGGCGTGTCCCATACCACTCTGGCCAAAGTTTCTCATCTAGTATTGGTAGAAACTCCTCGACTAGTATACTATAAACACAGCCTACTGTGTGTACACCGGATGGACGTATGGTCTTCATTCGATACTCGCGGCGGCGCATGCGGCCAGAGCATAACGACATGGAAAATGGAGTGACTGGAAAAGGCCAGAGTCACACGTGCCTTCCGTCAGGTGAACACAAAATAACCCCTGTGACCAACCTTCGAATGGCTCCAACTCTTCAACCACAAACACAGAAGCCCGTCTATCGCAGTGAGTGCGCGCATCTTCGAAATTCCCTCTCTATTCTTTTTAATAGCCGCCATGAGCCACTGCGTAAACTGATTACTCGCCACTAGGTGTGCGTGTGCCTTCCGTCCCTTCCTCACGAACAACTGCTGCAGTGTCTCCCGTCCCTTCTTGTTTATGGGACTATTAAGATGAAGAACATGATTAGTTTTTACAATAGAAACTAGAATAGTTGTAAAAATATTTTGATAATGGTCAAGATGACTGTATAACTTTTATGTCAATCTACGCCGACATTTAACCTTTACATGAACAAATTAACATGGCACGTAAACAATTTGCGATAAACTTAAAAAGTCTTCGTTAACCAAAAAATCAGTCTTACAACGTCAAATAACAAATATCGAGATGAGTATTTTTTATTTTTAAGGATTTTTGTAGTACAATGAAAAATTTGTTAAGAACACATATTGAATATTTACAAAAAAGAAGAGGATAAAAACTTTATTTTACCTCCTTAAAAGAAGAATAAAATAACAAATAAATTTCTAAAAATTTATACTTCAAATAAATTAGTTTTTGAAAAAAAATACCAATGAAATCCTCTACAATAACAAATATGAATATATTAATTTTAGATTAGTTCCTATAATCAGGATAGAAGATTATAATTTAAGAGTAAATACCCATTTTACGGCCCTGTTAATTTCTTTGAAGGACTACGAGGTCCTCAATAAAAAATAAAATCCATTTTGGCCTTTGATATTTAATTTCTTGAGACTGATTAGCTCTTCTGTTAATGATGTCTTTTTAGAACTTACTTATGTAACACGTTAATCACTAATATATCTTTTATTTAATTTTTATAAATAAAAATAATTTAAAAATTACTAACATTTTTTAATTTTACAAAGTAAATTTAGCCAATATATTTGAAAAAGATAACAAAAAAAAATAAATAGCCGTGATAATTACCTTTAAAAGATAATGAGATTTCTAAGAAAAAGAATTTATCAATCCTAGTTGACTCTTAACGGATAAATCAACAGTTTAACATATTATGTAGGACTTATTCTGTTAATACAAAAAGACTAATCAGTCTCAAAAAAATAAAGATCAAATACTAGAAAAAATATTTTTTTATTAAAGGTTCATTATCTTTCGAAATAATTGTCAGAGACTATTTAATAGATTTTTTCCCCTTAATTTAGACATGATTTGTCGTATGGCTTCATTTGTTTCTAAGAATAGAACTAGACAAGACAAGACATTGAGAATAAAACATAAAGAATAGAGACACAAAATTTTGTGTTCTTGTATTCTGTTTGGTGATAAACTAGAACAAATTATGAAAATCTAATTTATTCTCATTTTTTTCATTCAAAAAATTTGAGATAAAAAATATAATTATGAAAAATTAACAAGAATCATAAAAGAAAAAGGGTTAAGTATGATTTTGGTCTCTAGGGTATAGGTCGAAATTTTTTTTGTCCTGAATCTTTTTTTACATACAAAACCATCCCTAAGGTTTAACTTAATTTTAAAATCGTCCTTATCGTAGGGACCAAAATCGTATCGAGGTGATGATGAAAGCGGAGGCAGAAGTAGACTTCATCTTCTTCTTCCCTTCTCCCTTCTTCTTCTTTCCTTTTCCCTTTCTAGAAACACTTTCTTTATCTTTTTTTTATTTTATAATTTTTGTTATGGATAATTTGGTCCATAATTTTAATATTTAAGTAAAAAAGACGATTTTAAAACTTGGTTTTAAATCTAACGAAAAAAATTTTCGACCTATACTTTAAAGACCAAAATTATACTTAACCCAAAGAAAAAATAAAAAATAAGCTGTATCTTTTATTACTATCTTCGTATCTTTTTTAATAAGATAGACACAAAATATATTAATTTTGTCTTTTCAAATACATTAAACATAATTTTATATCTCTATATTTCTATTTCAGTATCCCATCTCTATAAACAAACGCAGCCTATATATTTTTTTTTTCCTTCCTCCAACATGTAAATAGTGAAGGATTTATTTGTCAGTAAAAAGATATAATGCATCAGGAGCGTGGGCTAAAAGGGGGAAAGGCAGAAACGATCAAACGAAGAATGAAAAACTGTTCCTCGGGTTTACCACCATCGCGTGCTCCACTCCACCACTCTCAGCCAACAAGCACTAAACAAACCAAACGAAACAAATCAAAACAAACCCCTTCCCCCATCACCACCGCCACACCAATCCCCCTACGACGTCGTTTCTTCTTCCCCAAATACTCATAAAAAACACACACTCACACAGCCAAACACGGTCTTCCTTGAATGGGCAATTGCGGCACCAGAGAAGAATCCGCAGTAGTTTCCAATGCTCAAGGTCCTTTTTCAGATCTACTCTTAATTCCTAACCCAATTCATTATCCCTCACATGCACACACTTAATCTTAATTTTACATAATTAACCCTCTCTCTAATTAACCGTACCTTTTGTTTTTCAGTTCAGCAGCTCCAGACGTCGTCCTTGAGCTCCAGGAACGCCGGCGCCGGCGCCGGTGACAGGAAGCACAGCCGCTCGGTGTCGGATCTGAGCGAGTCTTGCTCCACGCCGCGCCACTACAACATCGAAGACGTGAGGAACAACACGCTGCTCTACACGCACGTGATCGCGTTCACGCTCTACGAGCTTGAGACGATCACCAAGAGTTTTCGCTCCGATTATATTCTCGGAGAGGGAGGGTTTGGGACTGTGTATAAGGGGTACATTGATGAGAATGTGAGGGTTGGGCTCAAGTCGCTGCCCGTAGCGGTTAAGGTTTTGAACAAGGAAGGGCTTCAGGGACACCGAGAATGGCTTGTATGTTTGCCAATTGCAATTGCATTGTGTTATATTGAATTGCATTGTAGTGTATTTCTTGTTAAATTTGTTTAATGTAGTTGTTAGTTAACTAGGGTTGGTTTGATTCACTTGCTGATCATGGCTTAATGTTTGATTCCGTATGTTGCTCTATAACTTCTCATTGACTTTGGATTGGGGTGAAGGAATGTGAGCCATTACATAAACCTAAATCATTGTGAACTGAGAAACTTGTTGTTTGGGGTTATTTGTTGTTCTTTACTCTTTATAGTAATTGTTTTTGTGTTGGTTGTTTGATTGATGACTTGGTTGTTGATGTTGTGGTGGTGTTGTTGCAGACGGAAGTGAATTTTCTAGGGCAGCTTAGGCATCCTAATCTGGTGAAGTTGATAGGGTACTGCTGTGAGGATGACCACAGGCTGCTTGTGTACGAGTTCATGTTTCGAGGAAGTCTGGAAAATCACCTATTCCGAAGTATGCAAACTTCTTCTCTAATCCCTTTGGATTTGATGTTCTTGTAGTTGAGTAAGGAAAATATAGTAAGAGGAAGACCAATCCAATTAGAAGATAGTGTGGACTTTTTGCCTTTAGACGAATTTTATTATACTTCATGATGAATTTAAGCCATTGAGCATATTACTCTCAAAATGCATAAAATACAAAGTGGATATTCTGCTACACTTTGGGGCAGGTCAAAGTCATTTTAGATTCCAAGATATGCATTGGGACCCACACATGCTGTAGACTGGTTATACATGCTGGCTTTGGGGAGCTATACATTGTTTCTAATTTAAGTATTAAGACTTGCCTAATGTCTTTCTAGTCTAGAAATGATAGTTTTTGGGAACTTCATGTTGTGTCTGCCATTTGGTATGGCTTTGAGATGTCATGTGAGTTATATCTTGTTCCCATTGTTTGTTGGATTATCTTGATGCTTGCTAGGGTAGTTTTGAGACAGTATAGAAGTTGTATGTATACTCTGAGGAACTTCATTTTTGCTTCCTGTTTCATACTTTATAAACTTGCATTTTTAATCTGTATTTAAACTTGTGATTATATTAGAATAGCATTTCTCTCTGCTTTGGCTGGTTTTTATGAAAATCTTTTGATTCACTATACAACAAAAGACAACACTACTTGAGTTTTTCTAAATCTTGCATCATTAGTAGTTGTGATTTGTGAAGAAAAGAATTCTACTTATACTTAAATAAAAAATAGTTTATATGCTAAAACTATTCCAAGTTCCTTGTGTGTTTTTCCAACTCAATTTGATATGACCTTTCCTGAGGCTTCCAGAGGCAACTATCCCTTTACCATGGGCTACAAGAATGATGATTGCTCTAGGAGCTGCCAAAGGGCTTGCCTTTCTGCACAATGCTGAAAGGCCAGTAATCTACCGTGACTTTAAAACGTCTAATATATTATTGGACTCTGTAAGTTTCTATTGTTTTAACTTGATTAATGTTTCTACTACGGCCGTGCATTAATGGATTTTTCCTTCACTTGGTCTTATCAATAACTACAGGACTATACAGCCAAGCTTTCTGATTTTGGTCTAGCAAAAGCAGGACCACAAGGGGATGAAACCCATGTATCTACCCGAGTCATGGGTACATATGGTTATGCTGCCCCCGAATATGTAATGACTGGTATGATCTCAATTTTGCAAACATGCTCAATTTGCAAGTAATTCGTTTGTTTAAGCTCGAACATTTAGAAGTATATCAGCTCACATGTGATGTAAGAGTTAGCTAGGCTGGTGTACTGTGGGTTGGGTGAAAGACAGTTAAATGCTGGTCCCCTTTTTCAGGACATGGCCTTAGGTATATAGCAAATTAATATGCAACTCTTACTATCTTTCTTGGGCTTAGCGGCTTAACCGATAGGAACATGTCCGTTTATCCGGGGATTAGATATAAAAATTCTGGTCTCCTGGAATTCATGTTTTTATCATTGCATGTCATTATTGATTCAGTACGTACAATCTTGAAATACCCCATTGTTATCATGGCTAGAAAACAATTTATATTATCATCTTTAATTTAACTCAGATTATTTTTTCCTATTTTATTTTTGTCGTTTACTACAGCGGGTTCTAATATACTACTGTCGCCCACAGTTCAAACTGGTTGTGATGGCTTGCATGTAGACATTGAGCATGTTTCATAAATCATAATATACTTCTGACCCTAATACACGTTGAGCATTCTTGCATATGTTTGTGTGGATACAGTTCTAATAAGGCATATTTGAAAATTGTCAGGCCACTTGACAGCTAGGAGTGATGTGTATAGCTTTGGGGTTGTTCTTTTGGAGCTTTTGACGGGAAGGAAATCTGTTGACAAGACAAGACCTGGGAAGGAACAGAGCTTAGTAGATTGGGCACGGCCAAAGCTTAATGACAAGCGCAAACTCCTGCAAATAATTGATCCTAGATTGGAAAACCAATATTCAGTGAGAGCTGCACAGAAAGCATGTAGCTTGGCATACTATTGTTTGAGTCAAAATCCGAAAGCCAGACCACTAATGAGCGATGTGGTTGAGACATTGGAGCCCTTACAAAGTTCAAGTATAGGTGCCGGTGAAGTTTCATTAACCGGCTCAAATAGTGTAAGCACAGGGCACTTTCCGATGACCAAAATCTCCGACTACCGAATGCGTCCCAAGTTCTCAAACAATGTTGGTCCTGGTGCTGCTTGCCGGTCTCCTAACCCTAGCTGCTCGCCGGGTGCTGCAGCAGCATGCCGGGTAAGATAATCGCATGCAATGTATCCCTTATTTGGTGTGCTTCTCAAATCTCCCCTTAATCTCGAGAGTTATTGATTGCCAAAAGTGTGGGTGGCTTCCATGTATTTATTGCTGCTTTGTACATGGTGTATGGTGATAAGAAGCCATGATAGATAAATTTATCAGTGGTTGGTCTTCTGTTCATCTCGATGCAAGTTATTGTGTGGAAAAATGTATGTATTTATAATCATCGAGGCATCAGAACTGCTAATATAACTGGTTGCTCACAGCCTCATCTACATGGAGAGGTTGGAACTTAAGCAAGCAAGCTACCTGGTGAGAGATTATTAGGTAGATTGGCTGTAAGATAATCTTATCACATCTAACATGCCTCTACTGCAACCTCAGTTAGTTTGACTGCACTCTCCTGTTCTGCTTTTTTTTTTTTTTTTTCAAGTGGCTTTTTTTTGTTGAAGAGGAAAAAAAAATAAAGACCAAGGTCATTTTCAAGCTTGCAAGGTTGTTTAGTTATGGCTGTCTTGCAAGAAATGTTAGCTTCTGCATTTGACAGCATCAATGTATATTTTACAATGTAAAAAGTATAAGTGTTGGTGCTGTGTTTGGGAAGTAGTTTTAAAATGTTTGAGCATTTTTCTTATTATTTTGACAAATATTTCACAAATACCCCGGCTGTGAAATTTTCAAATTTATACTATCAGAACATGTGTAAATAACCGATTTTTCTTGAAGTTAAATGCTACTATATAGCAACGCTGGTTTATCATACTTAATTTTCATTATAACATATATAAGGAAGATCTTTCATGCTTACTAAAATAAGAGTTCAATGTATTATATTATAACTACAGTTGTCCAATGTAATGTAACATAAATATTATGGTATATAGAATTTATCACAATGCGAGTATTAAAATCATAAAGCTCAACATAAAACAGGTAAAATGATAGACGGACCTTAATTTTTATTTTATTTTTTGCTGGTGATTATTCAATAGAAATGGAAATGAACTATAGTTCCAATATATCTTGTTCAATGAATATATCTTTACTAATTTATCAAACAAGAACAAAAGGAATTCGACCAAAGACGATCAATCCTCATAAAATTCACATACAGCAATAATACAAATGTAACATGTTATTAAAAAAATCTAGGCGATAAATATAGATAAGAGACCAAAAACCAAAATAAAGTGAAAATGATAGCTTTGCTCAGCTTGAATCATAAAGTTGGATCGTTTTTCCAAACTAATTCAGCCATGATTTACTTAACCATGAATTTATTCGGAGATAATATTCATGGTTAACTAGAAACATATCACTGGCTAAATCAGTTTAGCAAATGATTAATCATATGCAGAGATCGCAATGTCCAATTATGGTCCAAACTGAACGATAGTACAGAACTATCATTTCATTTTACTAACAGAGAGAGAATAAAATCAGGCCTAAAAATTTACTAAGCTGCCATGTCTAATTCCGAGAACAATAGAAATCATTCAGTCTCCATGGACATGAGTCTTACTCTCGTAGTATCTCTTCTCACTCTCCCCCTTCTTTTCATTCCGTTTCTGAATCAAAGATAAAATAAAATAAAGCGGGTCAAAATAACTGAGAGCGCATTAGATAGGAAATCATGGCCAAAGGAACAAGAAAAGTTCAAAGAAAACCAGCTAACCATAACAGACATTCCACTGGATAATTTTCTTCCTATTCTTTGTATATTATGTCCTCTCATCCAAGGGTTGAGTTGTCCACTTTTATGTTCAAATAAATTGTTTTCTTGAACCAATCAAGGATCTAACACTAGCTTCTTTTATTGGGTAAAACCCACCAGTTCATCAGGGTTTATTACTAGGAATCCAAAGAATTCAGCTCAACTCATAGAAATCCAAAAAGGTTTAAGTATCTCAAAGGCTAATTTTTGCATTCTTATGGTTCGAACACAAGACACCCGATTTACTGGTCAAAACATCTAGCCATTTCAACGAACCCTATGTCGGTGATCTAGTCATTAACTAATTCACATTTTCCTTTCTTTCTTTTTTATAAAAAGCTAATTCACTATACTTATCATTGACTATTTATAAATATGCTAACATTTGAACAAGAATTGAAAAGAAAAGAAATGTGATAATGATGATGCGCAATCAGACCTGGAATGCCTCGTGATTTGATACAATCCTTCTAATTATTGTAGTGGTTGTTATCCCTAAAGGACTAACCAAGACTCTGAAGATGCCCATGCTAATGGGAACAGCATATGGGTTGGATTCTTCCTGTACAAGAATCAATTTCACAGGAGTTAAGGAAAGTCGTGCTGCAGAAGGAGTATTAGTGCCTGTAATAAATATTGTAAATCCATTTGCAGAAGAAAAAATTACCTTCTGAAAATCATCGTTTTCCGCAATGGTTCCATGGACAACTAATGAGATGTTAAATGTTGTGATCTGCACTCAAGATTTGAGGAGTGTCACGCCAATCCAAGAATGCATAAATACTTAAAAAGCAAAACAAGAAACAGAATATATTATTGGAATATATACAAACAGAAACAAGCTAGAAATTATCACTAAATCTTGCTAGCATGCTTTTCAAATAGGAGAAAGACCAAGCTTAAGCTGGTCTCGACATCGTCACAAAGCCGCTATTATGTTACGAGTTTTGATCTATGATGATTGATGACATCACATCAAAGCCTACATCATATCAAAGACCCTGAGCAATTACTTAGGAGTTTGATCCTTGATATATCCATTAATCATTACTAAATAGAGTTTTCAGCATGTGGTAAAGTGGATGCATGTATTATCCATAACTCAAGTGAATATCGTGACAGGGAGTTTGACAAATATATATATAAAGCTCCAGGTCTCCACCTTATCTCCTAATCTTCTTGGAGAATTACTAACAGTAACCGAAATAATGTCACAAAGGCTAGGCTCAGGTATATATCTAGACCATAATATCATTATGATATAACTCACCCTCCTACAAACACAATACTTGCACATGGCAATTGTGCAAAGTAGAAAGATTTAGAGAGTAAAAAACCATAGACAAGCGTACATAGCATCCCAAGCTCGCTCTCCCACATCCATTTTTACCGATGAATTGGGCATGGCTTGTTCAGTGAAATCTTCATTAGTCACTAGTATTGGTTAGCATAATGGCAAAATTAGAACATACTTTTACCACCTCATGGCTCAAGAACGGTTATTGCAGCAGGAAAGGAAGATCACAGCATGCAAAGTCAATAATAAGAATGAATTAACTAAATAATACTAACCATATCCCTGGACACCTCCCACGGCGCACCGATTATAACTTCATCCACATAGCGGCATGCTAAAACACTTAAACTTCTTTCATGGAGATTCATGATAGGACGATGCGGTCCTCTAGTTTCACTATAAAACCAGTGTGGAAAAAAGTTAATAAAAAATATGTAAAACAATAAACATTAGTAGTATAAACATCAATGAGAATAGATACTCGGATTGTTTTATGTTGAATACATATTTATAGCTTTTTATTTGATGCAAAATAATGCTACTATAGGAATAGTTTATCTTTAGGAAATAAAATAAAACTGGGGAATAAAATTTATGAATGACAACAACCTGACTGTCTGATCAGTGTGTATTCCAACAAGAAGAAAATCTCCTAGTTCCCGAGCCAGCTTCAAGATCTATCGAACATAAAAGTGCAATGTCAAGCTGAAAAATCACACATTAACTTTGACACAGGCAGGTAACTGGAACAATATGAATGAATAACTTTCTAATAGATACATAACCATTCATGTACCTCTTATCTAATAGCTTAAGCTTTTGGGAAAGTGGTCTCATGACACTTTTCTGGAATAAATAGTACAACTCTTAAATGCATCACAATCATGTAAAAAAGAAAAAAGGCACACAAATGAAAAGTATGTCATTGTTAAACACTCACTCATAAACCCCATGAAAAGCTAAAGGCCTATTTAGTTTGGGAAAACATTTCTCTTTTCATTTCTCAGGTTTTTTATTTTCAGAATTTCGTGAAGAAAAAATGGAAATAGAAATGGAAATGTTTTATTGTTTATTCTACCTATTTATTTATACCAGTAAATGGTGCAGATGCAGGCCATACCAAATTTAGTCTGTAAAATGCATTAAGGAGGCAACCGGAAAAGGACATTTTGATTTTCTTAGAAGCCAATGGCATCAATTAATCCATATAGCTGACTCTGACTAGTGGTATATTCTAGTAGTTGGTAGTAGTGCGGTGGTAGCTACAATTATATATGGCCACAAAAGCAAGCACACAACAAAAAGGGTATCATATCAGTGTCAAAACATTTTAATATTGATTGCAGCAGATAATAGTTTAGTAAAGGCAACAAAATATTCGATTGAAAAAAAAAAAAAAAAAACCTAAAACAGGAAATTAAGCTACCTTCCACTCCATTGTTCTGACATAACATTTAACAGTGCATTGGTAAGCAATTATGTTGAGAAGGTAGTATAAAGTTATAAACAATACCTCAACATGACCAGCATGAAAGAGATCAAAGGCTCCATCAATATATACAATGCGTGCATCAGGTCCCGGGCCCTGGTATAATAAACATGAATCAATATTACTGAAGCATGATGTAGATAAAAGACAGCTTGTCAAAATTATTTCAATACGGGGAAATACATCATATTAGAAATGGAGAGAAAACCTAATAGTGAAGGTTCAATCATAGCAGTAGATACATTTAAGAAATTGATCTTAGATTTTGAGCGCCTTGAATATGTTTCTGCTATCACCAGGTTCAAAATTATATCCTGCCCAATCTGCCATAATCCAAATTCTGTCTGACACAGGTATACCTAATTTCAATCCTGTGTCATTCCTTAATCCCTTTGCTACCTAATTAACAGCCAATTGGGACATACATTCGCCACTAACTTAATTCACAATAACCAGCTTGAATTACATTGTTAAAAATTTTCCCCCCCAAGGGTTTATCCAGTTGGTTGATTCCTAACAGAAACAATTTCCTGCTCTTCCAAAACTTAGGTCTATTAAACAAGTGTAACGACACAAGCTAAATTAAATCCTCAAAAGTGATCAATTGAGCAGGAAACTAGCAAAGAATAATGAATTAGTTGACAGGTAAATTCTCAAACGCGTATTACGCGTACGGTTTCTTGCTTCAAACCGTGATTGGGGTTTACAAACAAAAAGGAAACATCCTCTCATGCTTATAAAGTATAAACTAACACCATGGGTTCAAAAATATGTGATTCAAGATTCAGAAAGTCTAAACAATTGGGAAATGACAGAGAGAAGGGGTAATGAAGTTGAAAATAAGCATATAAGTAGTCAAAAATCGGAATTGAAATTAAATGTACATACCCTTCCATTTGAGAACTGAACAATTCTACGAGATGTAGGCATAAATTGAGAAATACGAGTTCCACGATCTTCAAATTTGTGACTATGACCATGGCTGAACTGTCTTTGTAAAGAAGAGTGGTTAGGGTTCTCACTGGCAGACCTTTCTCTCGTACAGAGAAGCATACGACCTGGGTATAAAATTATTATATAACATCAGTTCTCCATTTTCCACAATCACACGAAATTATTACGAGACAACACTGAAAAATAAATATAAGCACAAGGGAAAAATATAAGACAGGCTAAAGACTGAATATGCTCACAGGATGGGAACTTTCAACTGTACCAGATAGGAAGGAAAACCGACAAAAAGCACTGCTAGTTTTGTGAGAAAAGGCCAAAAGTTTTGATATCAAACTTACTAAGGGCGGAAATGCAGTTCAAAGAATAAAAATACGGTATGGAGGAAAACGACAAAACGTTAAAGCCTCAAAGGTCTGTTAATAAATATCATCAATTGATGAGTTGGCTTATTGCTATAACCAAACAAATCATCTCTTTGTAAACAGGGTTTCAACTGTTTGCCAAAATTCCATATTAAGCTTCAGGAGAATTGCATAAAAGTATTAAACCAGAGAAATTTTCCATAACTGCAACAACATAACAAGTAGAAACCCGGTATAAAATACTACCAAATGAAAGGGGGCACATCCATTTATATGGTTTATATAGTGAAAAATAAAACTTATTCAAGTTCTTTTTTTTTAGAAAAAAAACAAAAGCAGCTATGGGAGGAAAAAATATCATCAGCCGTGATAAACAAACACAAGAACATCACATGCCAACCAAACATGACAAAGGACTTCACTTTAATAATTTCCATAAACTATATCAAACAAGATGTGCATGCCCAATTGCGCCAACTAAATAAGGAAGTCTTATACTACAAAGAAAAGTAAGCAAATCCTAACCAACGATATCAGTGCTAGAAACTCCTTCGGTGCGCTTTATCTGCTTGTAACGGCCAGCTTTCTTTGCATGAGCATAAGCATCAGTGCCGTCAGGAAGAATACAAGGATCGTCCCCGTGAATAATGTAATCTATATTGTACTCATTAAAGAGCTTCTTCATGAACTCCTCAGTTATGGCATATGGAGCATCAGTAATAACCTCATCAACCCACTTTACAGCATTCACCATAATCATCCTACAACACACATCAACACCTCATAATCCGAACAATAACAACAACAAAGCCTTATCCCTCTGGCTACATGGATCAAACCTCATAATCCAAACGCAGAACACAAAAACAACCCCGCCAAAATAAATAAAGAAACAAAGAGATTCCATAACAACTATAACTAAGCATTGTCCCATAAGACAACTCAACTACTTGGATCAAACCGACATAACAACTGAATGCCAAAATTTCTGCATGGAAGTTAAAAAAACAGTAGCTAAACATATATTTGCCAAAACAAGTATCAGTGTATCATTGCAACTACAACTAAGCACGGTCTGTTAGATAATTCAACTACATAGATCAAATGCCAACACAGTGCTAGAATTGCTGCATGAATATTAAAAGAAATATCTAAACATATATTTGTTATTACAAGTATCTCTGCAACTTCAACTAAGCATTGTCCCATTAGATAATTCCACTATATGTATCAGATGACAGAATACCATGCTGCATGGACATTAAAAATATACATAGATAAAAAAAAAAAAAAAAAAGCTAAGCATATGTTTTCCTAAAAAACCACATTTTGATTAACTTATTCTACATTGCTTCCCTGATTCTTCTCATAAGAAAAAGGCAATCAAATCCAAACATATGATAAATCTAGAATCAAACAAAGAACACAACACAAAAATGACACAATATAAATCAGCATGGAATGAATTGAGCTCCAAGAAGAAGATCAAAATCCTAGAAAAAAGTGAAAAAAGTTGTGACCTTTCTTCAAGAGGGGTGACAGGGGGACCCTTATTTGCAATGATTTCATCGTCGCTAACAACACCAACAACAAGCTCATCACCAAGAGCACGTGCCTGTCTAAGAGCATTGCAATGGCCATAATGCATCATATCAAAGCATCCATCCATGTACACCCTAATTGTCTTCTTCTTCCTCCTTCTCTTCCACAAACCAAGAGGCTCCAGATTCTTCTGAAGCCCTTCTGAAGACTGCAGCAATCCGTACAGTGACACACCAACGATCACGCCACCCACCAGAACCGTTGCAATGAACTTCGCCGTTGCGTTCTTCTGCATCATCACCGCCTCAAAAGAACCCATTTTTCTTTTTCCTTTTGGTTTCTCTCAGTTACTTTCTCCCATAAATGAAATTAAAACGAAGAAGGGAAGGTGGGTGCAAAATGAGGTTAGAAAAGTGGCCACCACACAGAATTTGGAATGCCAATTTTTTATTTTCAGCCAAATATATTCCGTTTTTGGTTTTAGAAAGAAGCTAGCTTCTGCTTTTTCCCCTTTTTTGTGTCAAACCAATAAAGTTAGAACCTTTTGTGTTTTTGAATTCATATATTCTTTTGGACTTGTAGAATTCATAAAGTTTGTATTTTTATTGGTATAAGGAAGATGGATTTGTTTTTCTTCTTGGGTCGGAAGCATTTAGTAACGTTTATGTTTGTTGCAGAATATTGGGCCTTAAAGGCCCATTTAAGTCCAAAAATTGTATTGGGTTAATTTTTTGTTTTTTAACTGAGTACAAGTTTTCATTGGGCCTTTCTAGACGTTCATTTATTGCAAAATTACTAAACAGAATATGCTAGAAAGTTTTAAAAGGCAAAAAAAGATAAAGAGAAAAAGACTGTCCTCATGTAATCATATTATATGTGCAATGAATTTGGTTAATTTTTGTTTTCAATAATTTATTATTCTCTTTTTAAGATACAATAATAAGTTGTTATTCTTGGATGAAATATACTTTTGGTCCTTACAAATATTGTTAGTTTTGGCTTTAGACTTTATGAAGAAAAAATATTAGTTCAAACATTTCAAAAACATTTAGTATCTTTTTATCCTTATAAAGTTTCATTTTAATATAAGTCTAAGTTTCATGATAAGTTATTTTCAAAAATATCAAACTATTATGTGAATTTATCTTAATAAAATTTATTATAGTTTTCTAGTGACATAAAAAATATATCAATTTGGTGCAAGAACAAAAATTCAAACATTACAATAGTATAAACTTAAGACGTAATATCTTTTATAATAAGCATGCAATGCTACATGATCAACAAAATTTCTCTTCATATATTGTTAATTACTAGTATTTTTTTTCCACGTATCCCCCAATTCGACAGGTCAAAAACTAATCCGTCATGGATCTGAGTGAGTTGACCACTCGACCAACTCAAATTATTGCTAGTGTTTTATTATAAGATTTTGTGACACTATATTTTCATTTAACCATTATCATAATAAAATTTATGTTATTATCATAACTATTTTAATTTTAATTGATTTTATAATTGAGATTTAAAGTCCCAAAAAGTATTGCAAATTTTAGTGTTGGTTCTCATATGGTGATCTACAACTCAAAAACTATGACCTGTACGATTGAATTTTTAGGTTAGGGTCCATAAAAAGTTAGGGATAAAATATGTTACCGAACAAATAAAAATTAGAGTATTGTCATATGTAACCTAGGCGGATTAAATTAGAGATATAGCTAAATTTCATTGAGCCACTTAAACATGGGTTCAAAGTCTGTATTATTTTAGTGTGTAGGGTAGAATCCACCCTAAATTATTATAAATCATTAAAATACTCAAAAAGCAGATCTTGGTAGAGGAAAGCCTCCTCAATGCTCACTTATTGGTGAACATCACAATGTTTGGCATAGTTGGAGATTGTATTGTTAAATACTATAAATAATATATCCTAGGTCAACTTATAATTTAGAGGGTTCAATTCAATGTTACTCCCTTCTATGGAAGATGAAGTTCTGCTTTTTTTTCGCTTTTAATTTTAACTCAAACAACCCTCTAATAATCTAATATAAGGGCTCATAAACTGCCACGTTGCTTCTAAACACATATCACCAATAAATTTCTTTAGGGCTTAGTTAGTTAACATATATTTTTAAAGATACATAATAAAATTACAAATTAAAAAAATCTTTATAAAAAAATATAAAATTTAAATTCTCAATATATTTATTAAAATAAAATTTTTATTATCAACAATCTTAATTTATGTTTTTAGAATATAAATTAACTAAACCCATTTCTTAAAATATAATTCTTGTGATTTTGTGTTTTTCTTTTCCTTCCTTTTTTCTGAAATTCAACAAAAACGTATTAAATTAAAAAAAATCAAAGCAAATTCTTAGTTGTTAGTATTTTAATAGAAAAATAATAATATCTCTCCTATTTCTTAAAATATCACTCCAGTTAATTTTTTATTATATTTTATATAATTTATAAAAAAATAATATTATCAAAATAAGAGTAGTAAAATTAATTTTCTTTTATTAATATCATATCATCACTTTCTTATATTCTCAGATTTTATTATATATGTCGGTAGATTATCTATAAATGGCTCCATAAGTAATTATTGATGATGAATTGAGCAATATTATTCTTTTAACTTTAAATAGCTAGGAAACATTCTATACTTTCCTTTACGTTTTTGGGAAAAAGTACCAAAGTGAGATTATGCCAATAATTAGCCCATCATTATTATGTAATAATTGTACTCATTACCTGACGTTACCAATGATTAAGCAGTTTTTACAATAAAAAAATAATATTCTCTGCTTAAATTAAATAAAAAACTGTCAGTTAAAATCAGTTTAAAAAATTGTTAAAAATTAAAAATCAAAATTTTCTATTAAGAAAGAATACAATATACACACTTTTTCTTTGAAAGAAATGAATTTGAAATATCAAACTCTAGTAGTTTACCAAATATATGTTTGAACAATTTATTAAAAAATAAAAAATAAAAAAGTAGACAATAAAAATATTATCAACAGAAAAAAAAGAAAGATAACAGCAAGCCATATCCTATTGTGTTTACTTTTTAGGTAATTGACAAAGAGGCGCCAACATAGAAAAGAAAGACCCACATGTGATTGACGCAACTATATCTTTGATTAATTTTCTTTAATTAGCCTTAAATGTATAAATTAAGTGAAATGTAACAATAATATATACGAGGAAGTATAGGAAGTCAATAGAGTATTTATATAATGTGTTAATGGGGGTTTAAGAATGTTCGATTCAGTAAGATATCAGGTGTTTATTATCCTTAGTATCCGGATGGTTTTTCTGGATAGTATGAGTGTATTGTATTTGAAAAATTAGTAGTGTTTTATATTCGATGTTCATTTTTTAACTCATATTGTGCCAAATAAATAGTTTATTGTACATATTGTACAAATATTCTATTAATTCCCTAGCGAAAATTAATTTCATTCCATCAGCTATGTTATCACCATGTTATCAATATCACAATCATTTCAGGTCAAACGCAATACACATACAATCATTTGAGAGAAAAAAAAAGTTCAAATATTATTTTTTTTAATCTCAGAAAATAGTTTTGGAAATGAAATATATAATGCGCTTTTTTATCTTACTAATGGAGATTGAGTAGTTGGTTTTATTTTAGAAAGTCAAATTTTAGATGCAGAGCGGAGTTGGATATTCTCTTCTTAGGATTATAATCATGCTTACGAAAAGGATTTAAATTTATTACCCTAGAATATTTGTTTAATGATCAATAATCCTTTTCGTAAGATCTCTTTTCTTCATAAGTAGTGATTGTACTAATTCATTTTAGTATGGTGCTATTTTTATATATTGCTTGTCTATCAAAATAAAATTTGGGGTATGAATATGATTATTAAGTAATTGGGAACTTAAGAAGAAAAAACCAAAGGGAAAAAATAAGGAGGATGAAGTGGTGAAGAGAGTGTGTTGGATTTGATAGGAAAAAGACAAGAGAGTTAGTAGAGAAAAGTGAAAATGGGTGATAGCTTAAGGCCAAAAACGTGCCGCTAAAGCAAAGACAAAACATGTATCTTATCAATCTATGGAGAACTTTCTCTCTTATTTTATTTGTACTACACCAATACTAGACCTTAGACAAGGCTCCACCATGGTCTTCCATTTGGAGTCTTGAACCCCAAATTGGAATCTTCCTCTTATATGTCTTAACGATATGACCCTTAGCTTGGACCCTAGGCAAAAGCTTTCATTATGTTCGGTATCTACATTTATTTTATTATATTAATCTTTTAAAAGACAATTATAAGTAAATTTAAACTTTTAAATATTTGTTTTTTCATCCCTACTGTTAGGATGGAAATCACAAAAAGAATTGGCACTTACGGATACTTACGGAAATTATTCATCACGAAAAGATTGATAAAACTTGCAAAATTTTTACGAAAATGAAAATTCACTTCCGTGAATAAATAGAGACGGAGGCGGGATTGAAGTATCTGTCTCGTAGAAATCTGTGAAAAAAAATTTATTTAAATGTTCTTTTATATATATATATATATATATATATATATATATATAAGTTATGTAAGTATATTAGTATGTTAAATTTGTGTTTAAATTATATTTTATTTTATACATTTGGTTAAATTGTATTGACTTTTATTATAATTGTGTTAATTTATTTTTTATTTTTTAACTTAATATCAATGGATACTCGTCGATATCTGCTTTTTTTTGTGGGAGAAAATAAACGTGACCTGCGATAAAAATGGAGTAGAGACAGAAAATATTTTATTAAATAGGGATGAGAGTGGCTACAGAAATCAATTATCATTTCTACCTATGGTATATATTTTGTTATATTTTTTTCTCGATTTAGAAGGACAAAGAATTTATTATTTCATTTGGCTTGCTTCATCTGGCATCGTTATTAACAATATAAGTCCCGATTTAAGTTATATATGCAAAAATATACTACTAGTAATTAGAGGGTTAAGCACGATTTTAATCCTTAAGATTTAAGTAAAAAAAAATTTGTGTCATCAATTTTTTTTAAATACAAAATCGTCCTTAAGATTTAATATAGTTTTAAAATCGTCCTTTTTAAACAGATTAATTTTTTAAATAACAAAAATACTCATTTCTCTTCTGACCACTACCACTATCACCCCACCTATTACTGCTCCATCACTATCTGCACCATCCATCCATTATCACTCCATCAGTATCTGCACCACTCCACCCACTACTATCCCATCACTATTTGTTTATGAATTCAACAAAAAAATTCAACCTTCAACAACAATCTCAAATAAATCAAAATCAAAACTACAATCCCTCACCAAAACCATAATCATTAACAAAAAATAAGAATCATCATCATCTTCAAAATAAACATTAACAAAAAAAACCAAAAAAATTAATCAATTAATTAATTAATTAATAAGATAAATAAAAGAAAGAAAAAGAGGCAAAGTGAATACCTATCATCAGAAACAAAGCGCAACAAGACCCGAAGGAGAATGGTGAGGTGATGGGTAGAACGTCAGCGGTGCAACGCAAACAGAGGAAGGCCGCTACCGGCGGTAGCGCTAACATGACCTCAAGCGACAACGATGACAACACAAATCCAAGCCAGCGGAAATGCTAGTAAACTGCGGTGATACTAATGCGACGACGGAAAGGAGCAGCAGCGATGGTGAACGGTGGTTTCGGTGGTAATTTGTGGCAGGTATTCCTCTTCATTGTCTTCCCTTTCTTTTCATTTTGCTCTATGTGTTCATCTTTGTGTAACTGTTGTGACAATGTGAATTATATGATACGAATTTATCGCCAATGTGATTTCCGACGAGGGCAAGGGCCAAGCGATGGCGAGAGCAAGGTGCTGTGATGGCGAGGGCGAGGTGTTGTGAGGCTAGGGAGCAAGTCTCTGGGTTTTTGCTTCGTTCTCCTTCTCTCCTTTTCACTTTCTGAGCTTTTGCTTCGTTCTTTCTCTCAGTCTCTGCTTCTCTCTCTTATGAAGGTGTGATAAAGATGATGATATTGAGGATATAATGGTCTGAAGGACGATTTTAAAATTATGTTAAACCATAAGACGAGTTTGTATGCAAAAAAAGGTTAGGAACAAAAATTTTTTTAACCTAAATTATAAAGACCAAAATCGCACTTAACTCTAAATTAGACTACTTTTATATATATATAACTTAAGTGAATAGAAAAAGATACATAAATAATTATAGAATAAATTATTATTTTAATTCCTAATATTTGAATCAAGTCTTAATTTCATACATAATATTTGAAACGTTTTATTTTTATCTTAAACGTTTTATTTTGTCATATTATAATTCTATTATCAAATTTTTTTTTTCAAAAATAATCTTTTGTTTTCACAATAATTTTCTTTTGGATAGTGACAATAATAATAATAATTATAGTGATTATAGTAATTATTGTAGTAATTTGAGGATGAAGATTATTAAATATTAAGAAAAAAAAGAAGATAATAATAAAAAAATAGTATTTTTTAAAAAAATTAATTTTAACCAGAAAATTGAAATATAATAAAATATAATATTTAAAATATAATATTTCTAATTTTAAAAATAAAATTAAAATTTAGTCTAAATATTAGAGATTAAAATAATATTTTATTCATAATTATATTTCTACATATTTTTTAACGCATGCAAGAGTTTCTCTTTCTTTTTCTTTTTGCATGGGTCTTTTTCTTTTCTTAGTTTGCCTTAGTTTAGGCCTAATTTCTTTCTTTTAAAGAGGCGATGAATATTGAATTCTAAACTTTTGATTATAAAAGTTCGAATATTAGGTTATAAAATGAATTATTCTAAACATTTAAATTAATAGAAGAAGGCAATTAAATTTTTATATCTCTAATAAGTATATTAATTTGTGAATATATTTAGGATAAAATATTATTTTAATTTCTAATGTTTAGGCAAAATTATAATTTAATTCAATATTCTCCTACCTTTAAATTTTATATGAATAATTTATGGAATAAGTGACGTGAACGTTAATAATATTTTTAGTTAAGTCATATATTCTTATTTCTGTATGTTAGAAAAACATAACTAAAATCTTTTTGTAATACTTCATCTTTTTATTTTTTTTTTTGATATAAAATTTCAAACCCTAACAATCAATCATCAAACTCTAAAATCTAAGCAAAATGATTTATATTGGTGATTGTTAGAGGATCAATTTATTTATGTACTGAAATTAAACATTACTGCATGTATGTATGTAATATATTAATTATTTTTGTTAAATTTAATAGTGAGACAACATTGAAGATTAAACCCGTTTAAAACTTAGTCACAAAAAAAAAACCGTTTAAAACTTTTTGGATTTAAAATGAGATGTTTAACACGTTAGTGACAAAATTAAAATTTAGTTAAAACATTAAAAATTTAAATAATACTTTATCCATATATTTTTTTTGGTAACACTTTATCTATATATTTAATTATTTGTTTATAGATCTTAGTATTTGTTATTGATTATTATAAAAGATTAACAAAATCGTGATCTCTTGTAATACTAATTAATCAATTAACAATATTTATAAACACTACCTAAAAACGTTCCATATAATTTTCATGAAATTACAGACATGTGACCATCAAGGTAATCACACACATATATATAAAAGAAAGTGCTTTTATATATTCTAAATAAAGTACAAAGAGGACCACAAAAAGGTCATCCGTAACAAGAAAAAGGGATTGTTCAAAAAGATTACAACAAAATTTAATCCAAAGAAAATGGAAATTAAATAAAAGAACAAGAAGAAAATAAATGCTTATGAATTAGAAATGATAGAAATTTCTTCCTAGACCAATAAGACAATAATAATATGCGAATTATCGTAATTATTTTAAATCGTCTACGATGTTGCTTCTATTGCACCCATTATTGTAAAACATCTGTCATCAGGAACGATAAGTTCAATTAGATTTTTTTTTTTTGTGAAATTAGACAAATTTATGAGGTAAAAATTCACGTACGTAAATTAAAAATTATTAAATAATTTAATATGTGTAACTAAATTATTATTTAATAATTTTTAACTATGTAATGAAGACATGAGTTTTCACCAATTTATAATATTTTTCGTAATCATCGTCTTCTTCTTCCTATGCAAAGACAAAATTTCGAATTACTTCCACCAAATATGTTGTTATGAACAAGAGTATATTAATAATAGAATTAACATGCAAGAAATAAGACAACACAAAAGACAAATAAATGAAATTGACACCATTTATTTACTCCACGCAAAGTACAATCATATTGCCATTAATTGCCTGGAACATAGCAACTTGAAACTTGAAAGCACAAGAGACTAGCTTCTTTTTTTCCCTCTTTCACAAGAATAGAAATCATTGTTGGCGGTAAAATTTTCTTCATTAAAAAAATAATGTAAAAAAATATGTCTTAAAATTTTCTTCATTAATATGTCTTAAAACTTAAAGTTTGTGAAAAATTTAGGATGAGTCTAGATAAACAATTTAAAATTTTGTTATAGTATGTTTTAAAGATATATCTTAAATATATTATAAAAAATTTTTTTAATATTATTTATTATAATTTGTTTATATTTTTAATACATAAAAATAATAAATAACATTATTTTTTTTATAGTATGCTTAACCTATATCTTTACGACATAGGATAGCAAAACTCACAATTTAATTAAATTTTTTTGAAAAAATATCTTATTAAAACATAAGAATTTATATTAAAAATAATTTAAAATATAATTTATTTTGTATCTGAAAAATTATTATAAAAATTACTCATTTTAAAGTTGTATAATAAATAAGAATAATAAAATATCTTTTAAAAAAATTAAAAAAAAACTCTTAAACAACTCTTTAAAAAATAAAAAATATATCTAAAAAATTATATTAAACACTGTTAAAATAATTTTTAATAAGTCAGTAATTTAAAAATAATTTTTAAAACTTTTCAAACAAATTCTTATTCAATTGCTAATTTTGAAAAATAAATAAAAACCCCACGAATTCGCAATGCTTACTAGAACAATAAATGGAGCCTCAAGCCCTCGATAGTCGCTATTACTAAGACTAGATAGATGAAATTGATTGGTCATACAACATAATATAGTGGTTTCATTTTTGTTGTATGCTGCAATTCTGACCCTAGTTTAATCTTAACTAAGCAAGCTACTTTTGATTGTAATACTAGAGAAAGTACAGGGAGCTAATGGCTTAAGTTTATAATGTGTATAACGAAGGTTTAGAAAGTATTAGAAATATGATCATTAGTATTAGGTTACGCTTTTGGAATGAGTGGGTTCATGATATGGTATTAGAGTTCTAGATCCGAAAGGTCAAGAGTTCGATCCTTGGTGAACCTTAAAATTAGTATCCGGATGGTTATTCTGGATAATATGAGTGATGTTCATTTTATTCATAGACAAAAAATTTAGCCCATTATATACATTATATGTTTAGGCTATTGGCTTCCTAACACTACTCATTACACTATTATACTATCTTAATTTGTTCACATAAAAATATATTAATATAAGAATTACAGGTGCATTATATTGTAGTATCAATTTTCAGGGCTTTTACCAATACATATTGATATAGATAGATAAGGGTCTGTATTCTTTAATTAATTTTTTTGAGGGTAAAAAACCATATTAAGCCAAATGAGTCAAAAAATAACGTAAATACGCCAAAGCAAAAATCGTTTCAGCAATAAGTCAGAAGCTATTTTTATATAATTCGAACCAGCTTGGTTCGAACTCCATTTCTACATAATTCGAACCAGCTTGGTTCGAATTATATACAAACACATACACACACATAATTCGAACCAGCTTGGTTCGAATTACACATAATTCGAACCAGCTTGGTTCGAATTACACACAAACACACGCACACACTAATTCGAACCAGCTTGGTTCGAATTACACACAGTAATTCATGGTATAATTCGAATTATACTGTTAAAAAATTAATAATTTATTAAAAAAATTTATTAAAAAATTTATTAAAAAAATTAATAATTAAAAAATTAAAAAATATATATTTTTATTTCATACGTTAAAAAAAAGTTAACAAAATATTTAATTACGAGACTTCTTTACAATATTAATGAGCTATCAATTTGAATTCCATACAATACTTTTCTGTCCATTTTTAATAGTTCATGAATATTTTTTAATAAATTTTTTTAAATTATACTACAAAAAATATTTTATCCTATGCAAAACAATTTAAAAAAAATGGCTTAAAAATGTTAGGAGTACTATAAAAATTTGTAATGTTATAATAACTTAGGTAAATACATGCATGTACTCAAATTTTAAATAAAATACTCTACATAGTCAATAATAATTTAAAAATGAAAGAAAATATTTTATTCCATACAAAATAATTAAAAAATATATTTTATTCTATACAAAATAATTTTAAAAAATGGCTTAAAAGATGTTATGAGTACTATAAAAGTTTGTAATATTCTAGTGATTTAGGTAAATACATGATAAAAATATTTTTTCTTTAATTTCTAAATTATTAGTGACTATGTGGAGTATTTCTTTAATGTCCTAAGTCATTAGGACATTACAAATTTTTATATTACTTCTAACATCCTTTAAGCCATTTTTTAAATTATTTTGCATAGAATAAAATATTTTTTTGTGGTATAATTTAAATAAATTTATTAAAAAATATTCATGAACTATCAAGAATGGGCAGAAGAGTATTGTATAGAATTCGAATTGCTCACCATATAATTTGAATCAGAGTAATTCGAACTTCCCTATGCGTAATTCGAATCATGTAATATCTCACCATATAATTTAAATAATTTTATTAAAAAATTATCATGAATATTTTTTAATAAATTTATTTAAATTATACCACAAAAAAATATTTTATTCTATGCAAAATAATTTAAAAAATGGCTTAAAGGATGTTAGAAGTAATATAAAAATTTGTAATGTCCTAATGACTTAGGACATTAAAGAAATACTCCACATAGTCACTAATAATTTAGAAATTAAAGAAAAAATATTTTTATCATGTATTTACCTAAATCACTAGAATATTACAAACTTTTATAGTACTCATAACATCTTTTAAGCTATTTTTTAAAATTATTTTGTATAGAATAAAATATATTTTTTAATTATTTTGTATGGAATAAAATATTTTCTTTCATTTTTAAATTATTATTGACTATGTAGAGTATTTTATTTAAAATTTGAGTACATGCATGTATTTACCTAAGTTATTATAACATTACAAATTTTTATAGTACTCCTAACATTTTTAAGCCATTTTTTTTAAATTGTTTTGCATAGGATAAAATATTTTTTGTAGTATAATTTAAAAAAATTTATTAAAAAATATTCATGAACTATTAAAAATGGACAGAAAAGTATTGTATGGAATTCAAATTGATAGTTCATTAATATTTTAAAGAAGTCTCGTAATTAAATATTTTGTTAACTTTTTTTTAACGTATGAAATAAAAATATATATTTTTTAATTTTTTAATTATTAATTTTTTTAATAAATTTTTTAATAAATTTTTTAAATAAATTATTAATTTTTTAACAGCATAATTCGAATTATACCATGAATTACTGTGTGTAATTCGAACCAAGCTGGTTCGAATTAGTGTGTGCGTGTGTTTGTGTGTAATTCGAACCAAGCTGGTTCGAATTATGTGTAATTCGAACCAAGCTGGTTCGAATTATGTGTGTATGTGTTTGTATATAATTCGAACCAAGCTGGTTCGAATTATGTAGAAATGGAGTTCGAACCAAGCTGGTTCGAATTATATAAAAATAGCTTCTGGCTTATTGCTGAAACGATTTTTGCTTTAGCGTATTTACGTTATTTTTTGACTCATTTGGCTTAATATGGTTTTTTACCCTTTTTTTGAATTTGATATTCATTAAAGGATGAAAATAAAATTTATTTGTTTGAGAGAATTACTCTATTTGTATTTTTACAATATCTGAGAGATTAATCATTAAAAGATACCTGATGCAAACAAAAAAAAAAAAAATTTAAGGCTTTTTTTTCTAATGAAAAATATTAGCAAGCACGGTTTTAACCTTTTTTTCTCAATTAATTAATGTTGAAGGCACACCAACCTTCCTTCCCAAAAAAAAAAAAATAGGATGTAAATTAGAAGTTCATTTGTTAATCAAGTATTCAAGTTTAATGTGAAGTTTTTAAAATTTTAGATTAATTGTCTTAACTATATATCAAAATACCTATAAAGCAACAAAATATTATTTACTAAACTCAACGGTAGAAAGCAACCACTAATAAAATAAAATAAAATAAAAATTAAATTGGATAGAGCTGCATAAATAACGTTAATAATTGGGGACCAATTAAAGATATCTGTGGTCTCTGCCGCACATTAAGGTCTCGTGACTTTGAAAACTGTATTGAATTTGAAGCTATCCACCAAACTTCACGCTTTCTGCTATGGTTGTGTTTCCATCATTAACAGAAACAATTTAAAAAAAAAAAAAATAAAAAGAAGATGTTGATCCATTATATTGACTGGAAAAACATGCTTGTAATTTTTCTTGCCGACATATGTTAAACAAGATGCTTCAACCCCTCCTCCTCTCCCTTTTAATTTGTTGGAGAATCCTATTTTCTGTTTTTTAAATTTATATGTTGATAACCTCGGTGATCTACTATATAGTTTTCGTTTTACTTGAATCGAATTCTATTTACGGCGAAAAGAAGAAAAATTTAAAATTAACATGCTCACTATAATTCGACAATTATAATTTTTAATTAAGAGATTAGATTAAAAAAGGTAAAAAAATTTTATGATTCGTAAACGAACCACCATTAAGAAATTATTAAATAACAGATATGATATAATGGTGCGAAAATATGATAAGTAAGATGTTTTTTTAATTAACTCATTTGTGTAGGTGATGTAGGAGAAAATATTTTTAGAGGAAATAACCAGCTATAACTTTATTTAAACTGTTTGAAAAGGTTTAGTCCTACTAAGACTGGAGTTATTTGCCTAGTTTGTCTTGATAGGCATGATAAATACAAAAGAAAGGTTGAGTCGGTTTGAAATTATTAGTCAGGGAGATATTATATGTGTTTTTTGTAATAAAGATGTGGAGATATTATATGTGTTTTTTGTAATAAAGATGTGGAACATGTACATTACTTATTTCTAGAATGTGCATTTGCTTGGCAGGTGTGAAGTGTTTGGATTTCAGTTTTTGGCCGACAATGGTCTTATCGGAATACAATGAAAGAGCATTTTCTAAGTTGGACAGAGAAACCAAGGAGCAAGGAGGATCGTAAACACTGGTTGAGATACTTCTGTGCGATCGTTTGGAATATTTGACTGGAAAAGAACAAGAAAATTTTCCAGAACACAAGCAAAGGTGTTGAAGATATTATCAACATGACTTTGTCCAGTACTAACGAGTGAAGAAGTGTGAATCCCTTTTGTTGTTGATGGCTATGTCGGAGATGACATAGGAAATTGCTCGTGTTGTGTTTTCTTTTAATTCTGGGTTCTTGTGTCTACTTGTTCCATTTTTATTGTGTTGAGCTTTTTACTTTAAAAAAAACATCATTAATATTATTTTACATAAATCGACTATTATAACTATAACTCGAGGGTTTTAACCTATAATTCAAAGAAATAGTCAAAACAAAAGTTAAATTTTCAGCACAACTGCATGTATTGTGATCTTCACACACGTATTCATTAATATTTCAGAAAATTAGTTAAAGATCAATTGAAAAAATACGTATTCACCAATATTTTAGAAAATCAGTCAAAGATCAGTTGAAAAAATTAGCATTACATTTAACAATTGTCACTAAAGTTGTTACCCATAATCTGAAAATCAAATTATACCCTGCAATGATTATATCATTAGATGATTGTCTATATAAGGTAAATAAGATAAAAAATAAAACACATCTGAAAATTTAATGCGTATTTAAATTAAATCACTTCCACTAATTTTTTAAAATTATTACTGACTTAAGTATTGAAATATCTTTTACAAGTACTCATTTCTTTTTATATTCTTTGACATTCGGTGTATAATTTATCCGCAAAAAAAAATAACGTCTTTTCTTAAAATAACTAGAAATATTTTAGATAGACCTCGACATAAGAATAAAAATAAAAAATATAAATATAAATTCTATACTATATGTGACACCATGAGAGTTACCTATACTAGAAATATTCATGCATCATGGTTATCTAATTGTGTTTTATCATATTGTTAAAAATAATTAATTTTTAAATTTATTATTTAAAAGATCATCTAAATATATAAATCTAATTATATAATTATATTGTTTAATATATTAAAATGAAACTCGATATTATAATATATATTTTATTTTTGAGGCAAAAAAATTTTAATATGAAAAAAAGATGCGAGTTTTTGTTGAAAATTAAGTTTTTTGGTGTATATACAGGTGGGTAGATGTTGCAGATACAGCAAGTGCAACATGCAGGTCACGTGCTGACTCAGCACACATGCAGCGTGATGGACATGTTGCCCAATCAGCAGCAATACGCACCTTGCGTGCTGTCCACGTGGCGAACATCAAGCCAACACGCACCCTGCGTGTTGGACACATGTCAGGCATGCAAGCAACACACATCTTGCATGTTGGACACGACGTGTCAAATGCTGGTTGGATGACTTTGCAACACAGAACCTGCGAGGTGAGTCCTCTGCTATAAAAACCAAAGCTCATTACTATTTTACTGTATTGCGAGAGACGTGTTTTCTTGCAATGTTGGTGTGATGAAGGGCACTGCAAATATAGTGGTTTACCACACAATGGTGAGGTTATACGAAATACATATGAGAGCGTGAGCTTTACTTGTGAGAGTACATTTTCGTTTGTGGTTTCGGACATTATAACATTCTCGAAACTACAGTACGGGCTCTGTCAGAGCATAGAGAGTGATATTTTAAACAGGGTGAACAACATTCTCTATCGGAGTCCGGTTGTCGTATTTGGTGGCCTGGTACAGTTTGAGGTTATGCCGATCATTGATGAAACAAGTATTCAGCGGATGTTTCATATTCACCAGCAAACTCGGGTGCAACATTTAGGATTGAATTGTATGTTGAGTTTGAACATATAACTGCGGATGAGGTTCAACATGACCCAGATGTGCAAAATGACATAACTGAAGCGTACAAAAAAATAAACAATGATAGCGACGAGGAGTTTGAAGCTACGTATGGAGCCGGTGATGAGGATGAGAACGACGATTGGGGAGGCGAGGCATTCGTGGAAACTTTAGTGGTTCCACCCGCAGTTAGTCAACAGATGGACGTTCCACCTTTTATGTGTAGCTTGTGTAACACCCTACCACACATATTTTTATGCCTAGATCGTAAATCAAAGGTGGTGAGGCGCTACGACCTCTAAAAATAAAATAATACATATATCACAAGTATTATATATCTAGGAGCTTGAAGAAAAAAAAAAAGCAAAACTAAGACCAGACAAAACGTCACACTCGAAAAGCATTAACATAAAAGGCTTATATAGAAAAGCAAATCAAAACATACATATAACTAGAGTTCCAAAAGATAGCTACATATTCAAGTCCCAGACTCGACCTGCGAAACAAAGGCCGACCAGATATATATATATTTCTCAGAAGTCAACTTCTAAGAGGGACAAATATAAGTTTTTAAATAAAAGCGGAGAAAATACATATAAAACTAAGTACATAATGTAAAAAGCCCAAAAATACAAATCCTCGCTTCCAAGAAGATAAGCCCAGTACGTTCAGCGAGGCGTGTCGCATCCTGCATTTGAAAAATAACAAATACATATGGAATGAAAACCAAAGGTTCTCAATATGGTAATGGTGCCACATAATTAATACATAAGGTCCCGGGAAAGTCAGAGACATTCCTAGAACTTCTGACATTTGATTCAATCTTATAAAACACAACTAAACCAATAATTTAGGCGACTAACTAAGGATCTTCCTTCTAATTTAACACTCCCCTTTCCAACTTCTCCAAACCTCCCAACCTCCATTGGAATTATTTGTTTTCAAACACAGATATTACATGCAAAGAAATCACAATTAGAATACAGATACATCAGATAAACAGGTAGCAAGTAGTTCATGTGATCAGTGATAAATCCATATTTCATGGTATTTATTTGCTCTAATTGGGTGGATTTTATCAACTTTTTTTGCACTTATCCATTGAAATAGCATAGTTTCATGATTTCTTCCTAAATTGTGCTTGAAAGTAAAAACATGCTTTTTAGGCCTTTTAATTGCTAAATTTTATTCACTTTAATCCCATTTGATGCCTTGATGTGTTTGCTAAGTGATTTCAGGTTTCTAATGTAAGTATGGGTTGAAGAAATGAGAAAAAGAGCATGCAAAAGGGAAGAAACCATGAAAATTTTGAGTTTGGAAGTTCCAGCATTCGTGCGTGCGCGCACACAAGCGATGCGTGCGAGCACACAAGCGCGAGCTCGACGACGCATACGCGTGAGAATGATTTTCGCCAGGTGACGCGTATGCGTGACCCGTGTCACATGAGCTCATTAATTGCAAATCACCGGGAGCAAATTTTGGGCTTCCAAATTCCAATCCAACTCATTTTTGAAACTATTTCAACCCTAATTCAAGTGGAAGCAAGGAGGGCAATTAGGTTTAGCTTTTCTATGTTTTTCTCTTAGCTTTCTAGAGAGAGAAGCTCCCCCCTCTCTCTAGAATTAGGTTAGGTTTAGTTAATTTCTCTTTAATTTCAGCTTTTAGTTCTTGTTTTAATGTAATTTCATTTAAATTTTCTTACTTTATTGTCTTAGTTCTCTTAGTTCTTCTTCTTAATTTTCCATTTTTGTCACTTTTATGTTTATGAATACTCTTGTTACTTTTAATTTCAATTAATGCAAATTTATGTTTTCATGTTCATTTAATGCTTATTTGAGTTATTGTTGTTATTTTCTTGCTTTTGGTAGTTAGATTTTATTTTTAATGTAATTTAATATTATTTTATTTTCATGCACACTTGGCTTAGTTTTTGCTTAGTTTTTTTCACTCTTGGTTTGGATATGAGGACCTTGGTGACCCTTGAGTCATTGATGTTCATTCTTGTTTGATATATTAGAGTAGTTAGTTGATTTGGTTTCCATTGACTCTAAGTCTCCCATTAATAGAGTTGACTAGACCTTGTGGATTAAAATTAATTATGCCTATTTGACTTATCCTCGATGTAGGGTTGACTAAGTACGATTAACTCTTCATAATCATAATGTGTTTGTGGTCAATGGCTATGATAGGTAACCTAAGCTCTCAATCCATGCCAAGAGATTTTTATTGCATTTGAATTTCCATTCCTTTTTTATTAATTGCCTTGCATTTAATTGCTTTGACTTTTAATTTCTTGCATGCTTGTTTACTTTCTTACTATTTACATTACTTGCCTTTCAAGCCATCACAGCCAATAATTGAGCACTTAATTGTAACTCCTAGGAAAGACGACCCGAGACTTAAAACTCTTGGTTTATATTTGATTTGAATTATGATATCTTTGATTTAAACTTTGATTGATGGTCAATTGTTAGGTTTATACCATACTTGCAACGCCAATTCTATTTTGAGAAAAATTCCTGACCCACTTTTGGCCATCATCAAGTTTTTGGCACCATTGCCGGGGAGTTGCAATGTGTGCTTATTGTTGGCTATTGTGAATATTGTGAATAGCTTAATTTTGGTTGACTGTGAATATGTTGCTTGCTTATTTTGGACTATTGTAAATATGTTAATATGTAAATAGCTTGCTTGTTGGTTGTCTTTTGTTTTTGTTAATGGTTAGGATTGGGATCCCGAAGGACATTGCAAATTCAAGCATTGGTGGGGAAGTCAAGCACAACCCATCATAGCCAAGGCTTTCCCAATTGTCTAACTTAAAGATAATAAATAAAAGTATTAGGTGGGAGATATCCCACCATGGTAACATCTTTCTTACCCTCTCTTTGTATATAGTCTTAATTCATTGCATTTATATTCTTGTAGATAGCTTCTGTTTAGTTAATTTTAAGCTTAGTTAGGTTAATTTTTAGTTTGAATAATGTAGTTGTGCAATGTTAGATGTTTTTGGGTTAAAATCCTTTTGTTGAACTCAAGTTTGGTGCCTTAGAGCTCTATTTTTTTTTTGAAAAAAAAACAGAGCATGTGCACATGCGCACACCTGTGCGTGCACACAACCACACTAATTTCAGCACCTGTGCGCACGCACACACCTGTGTGTACGCACACCCCTTTGCACAGCTCCTGTTTGGAGTGCTCGCACACCTTGTGCGCTCGCGTCTCCCTCTTTTTTCCTTTCGTGCGTATGCACGGCCCTGTGTGCATACGCACAGATGGCGAATCAGGCGTTAATTTTTGACGTTTCATTTTCTTAAAAAAAAATGGCCTTTCTGTGCGTGGGTACTGGACTGTGCGTGGGTACACTTCAAAACAAGGCCTCTGTGCGAACGCATAATTCTAAAAATTTTCCCATTGACGCGTACGCATCACCTTGCATTTTCTCTCTTTCATGCGTACGCGTCGATCCCCTTTTTCTCACGCACCACGCGCACACGTCTGTCACGTGTACACGTGACTCCTTGTGCGTACGCACGCCCTTGTTTTCTCACCACTATACTTCTCTTCTTCTCTTCTCTCTACTTCTTTTCTCTTCTCCTCTCTCCCTTCTCTCTTCCCACAACCACTCACCACCATACTTCACCACCCACCACACCCACCTTTAGTTAGTTAGTTGTTAGTTAGTTAGTTATTTGCTTAGTTAGTTAGTTTAATTTTCTGTTTTGGTCCTATGTGTTGGATAATTGAGTTGATTTGTTGATTGTGTTGAAATATTGCT
This sequence comes from Arachis stenosperma, assembly GCF_014773155.1. Taxonomy (NCBI): domain Eukaryota; kingdom Viridiplantae; phylum Streptophyta; class Magnoliopsida; order Fabales; family Fabaceae; genus Arachis; species Arachis stenosperma. The sequence continues at coordinate 131,054,884 of NC_080380.1, forward strand.
GCTGAATTATTGATATTGTCATTGCTATTTGTGGTTGGATATCTTCATTGAGGTTATAAATTGTTGCTTGGTATTGAGTTCTTCATGTTTAATTTTGCACATAACAAGTACTTATGACATTTTCTTCATGATTTTTTTGAATTTCTAAATTGCATGTAGTAGCTACCATGTGATTTGATCACATTATCTATTATTAGGCAAATTGTATGTAGTTGATGCATTTTTTGTTGGATAATGCTTGTTTATGATTGATTTTTATTTAAGTCACCTATTTGATGTATTAACATTGATAATTGTTAAATTGGATCATAAGCTTACCTAATGACACTTTTTAAGCTTTTTAAACTTTGCAGATTATGCTTGCCATGTCTTAACCAAGCAAGTTCAAATACAAGTTTCAAATCTAATCAATGGAATGCCCTAAAAGAAATTTCTTGAAAATTCTTTGTTGTTTTAACCAAACTTATTTCATATACTAAGTAACATGCAAATAATTACTACTATAAGACTATAAGCAAACTAAGATATATATATAAAAGTAAACTAAGTAAAGTGCAATGAAATAAAATACTAACAAATATTCACAAAAGATATAACTACTAAAGACTAGAAAATAGTACAAAGTATTGAGAAAGAGAATTTTACACTCCGAAATTGCGAATCCTCCCCCACACTTAAACGTTGCACGGTCCTCCGTGCATACACATAATCTGGAGGTGAAGAAATGTGAGGCTCCCCTTCAGCTGGTGGGCACCGGGGCTTGGGCTGCTGGATAAAACAAATAAACAGAAATTAAGGAAAAGTTCATATGAGTGTGGTGTAATGAAAGACAATGTGTGTATTCTAAGTGTGCACAGTTTAGAACACACACATTGGCTGAATGAAAATGGCAACCACACAATCAAAAAGAAATAGCATATGTTCCTCAATTAAGTGGCATAGGTTTCAAGTAAAGAATAAGCAAAACTTAAGGCATAAGAAACCCTAGGAAACCACGAAAGTTAATTGAGTATTTAAGATATTGGAAATTGAAGTTGTGTAAGTGAAGGCGCAAAATAAATGTAAAATGGCACAATCAACAATAACCAATTCCATGATGAAAAGAAAACTACTTGTTCATCCTTAAACATAATGAAGTACTAACATGGGAAAGGTACTTGTTGCAAAAAGTGATAAGCTTGATAAGAATCAAGTTAAGTCACTCAAACAAAGGCAAAGCATTAAAAACATTGAGAATTGTGAAATTCCTATTTACATTCCTTCTTGATAAGCTAAAGTGGGTCACGCTTACACATCGCTGAGCTCGCGCTTGTGCGTGCGTACGCATCGCTTGTGCGCATGCACGGATGCTGGAACTTCCAAACTCCATTTCATCATGGTTTCTTCCCTTTTGCATGCTCTTTTTCTCACTTCTTCAACCCATACTTGCCTTGGAAACTTGAAATCACTTAGCAAACATATCATGGCATCAAATGGGATTAAAGTGAATAAAATTTAACAATTAAAAGGCCTAAAAAGCATGTTTTTACTTTCAAGCACAATTTAGGAAGAAATCATGAAACTATGCTATTTCAATGGATAAGTACAAGAAAAGTTGATAAAATCCACCCAATTAAAGCAAATAAATACCTTGAAATGTGGATTTATCAATCAGTTAGGCATTCCAAACAATGGACACCAAACAAACACATAGATGCATATGATGTCTGCCTGTCCTATGGCTGATGATTCTCATCTGTCTGTTATATAGCTGGTGCACGAAATTGTGATCAATACTTTTCACAACTCAAATAATCCCCGGTAATGAAACCAAAAACTTGGTGTTCAATACCATGGCATAAACACAACTTCGCACAACTAACCAGCAAGTGTACTGGGTCGTCCAAGTAATAAACCTTACGCGAGTAAGGGTCGATCCCACAGAGATTGTTGGTATGAAGCAAGCTATGGTCACCTTGTAAATCTCAGTCAGGCAAACTCAAATGGGTATGGTAATAAACGAATAAAGCATAAAGATAAGGATAGAGATACTTATGTAATTCATTGGTAGGAACTTCAGATAAGCGTATGAAGATGCCTTCCCTTCCGTCTCTCTGCTTTCCTACTGTCTTCATCCAATCCTTCTTACTCCTTTCCATGGCAAGCTTAAGCAAGGGTTTCACCGTTGTCAGTGGCTACCTCCCATCCTCTCAGTGGAAATGTTCAACGCACCCTGTCACGGCATGGCTATCCATCTGTCGGTTCTCAATCAGGCCGGAATAGAATCCAGTGATTCTTTTGCGTCTGTCACTAACGCCCCGCCCTCAGGAGTTTGAAGCACGTCACAGTCATTCAATCATTGAATCATACTCAGAATACCACAGACAAGGTTAGACCTTCCGGATTCTCTTGAATGCCGCCATCAGTTCTTGCCTATACCACGAAGATTCCGGTTAAGAAATCCAAGAGATAAACATTGGAGCCTCGTTTGCTTGTAGAACAAGAGTGGTTGTCAGTCACTTTGCTCATAGGTGAGAATGATGATGAGTGTCACATAATCATCACATTCATCATGTTCTTGGGTGCAAATGAATATCTTGGACAAGGAACAAGCGGAATTGAATAGAAGAACAATAGTAATTGCATTAATACTCGAGGTACAGCAGAGCTCCACACCTTAATCTATGGTGTGTAGAAACTCCACCGTTGAAAATACATAAGTATAGGGTCTAGGCATGGCCGAATGGCCAGCCTCCCAATGATCTAAGATAGCATAAGAATGAAGATAGCTACCAAGATATCTCAATACAATAGTAAAAGGTCCTACTTATAGAAAACTAGTAGCCTAGGGTGTACAGAGATGAGTAAAAGACATAAAAATCCACTTCCGGGCCCACTTGGTGTGTGCTTGGGCTGAGCAATGAAGCATTTTCGTGTAGAGACTCTTCTTGGAGTTAAACGCCAGCTTTTATGCCAGTTTGGGCGTTTAACTCCCATTTTGGCGCCAGTTCCGGCGTTTAACGCTGGAATTCCTGAGGGTGACTTTGAACGCCGGTTTGGGCCATCAAATCTTGGGCAAAGTATGGACTATCATATATTGATGGAAAGCCCAGGATGTCTACTTTCCAACGCCGTTGAGAGCGCGCCAATTGGGCTTCTGTAGCTCCATAAAATCCACTTCGAGTGTAGGGAGGTCAGAATCCAACAGCATCTGCAGTCCTTTTCAGTCTCTGAATCAGATTTTTGCTCAGGTCCCTCAATTTCAGCCAGAAAATACCTGAAATCACAAAAAAACACACAAACTCATAGTAAAGTTCAGAAAAGTGAATTTTAACTAAAAAATAATAAAAATATACTAAAAACTAACTAGATCATACAAAAAACATACTAAAAATAATGCCAAAATGCGTACAAATTATCCGCTCATCACAACACCAAACTTAAATTGTTGCTTGTCCTCAAGCAACTGAAAACCAAATAAAATAAAAAAGAAGAGAATATACTATAGACTCCAAATTATCAATGAAACTTAGCTCCAAATTAGATGAGCGGGACTAGTAGCTTTTTGCCTCCGAACAGTTTTGGCATCTCACTCTATCCTTTGAAATTCAGAATGATTGGCTTCTTTAGGAACTCAGAATCCAGACAGTGTTATTGATTCTCCTAGTTAAGTACGATGATTCTTGAACACAGCTACTTATTGAGTCTTGGCCGTGGCCCAAAGCACTCTGTCTTCCAGTATTACCACCGGATACATACATGCCACAGACACATAATTGGGTGAACCTTTTCAGATTGTGACTCAGCTTTGCTAAAGTCCCCAATTAGAGGTGTCCAGGGTTCTTAAGCACACTCTTTTTGCCTTGGATCACAACTTTATTTCTTTCTTTTTCTTTTCTTTTTCTTTCTCTCTTTTTTTTTTTCGTCTTTCTCTTTCTCTTTTTTTTCTTTTTTTTTTGTATTCACTGCTTTTTCTTGCTTCAAGAATCATTTTTATGATTTTTCAGATCCTCAGTAACATGTCTCCTTTTTCATCATTCTTTCAAGAGCCAACATTCATGAACCACAAATTCAAAAGACATATGCACTGTTCAAGCATACATTCAGAAAACAAAAAGTATTGCCACCACATCAAACTAATTAAGCTAGTTTTAAAGATGAATTTGAAATCCTGTACTTCTTGTTCTTTTGTGATTAAAACATTTTTCATTTAAGAAATGTGATGGATTCATAGGACATTCATAACTTTAAGGCAGAGACACTAAGACACTAATGATCATAAGACACAAACATGGATAAACATAAGCATGAAAATTCGAAAAACAAGAAAATAAAGAACAAGGAAATTAAAGAACGGGTCCACCTTAGTGATGGCGGCTCTTTCTTGCTCTTGAAGATCCTATGGAGTGTTTGAGCTCCTCAATATCTCTTCCTTGTCTTTGTTGCTCCTCTCTCATGATTCTTTGATCTTCTCTAATTTCATGGAGGAGAATGGAGTGTTCTTGGTGCTCCACCCTTAGTTGTCCCATGTTGGAACTCAGTTCTCCTAAAGAGGTGTTGATTTGCTCCCAATAGTTTTGTGGAGGAAAGTGCATCCCTTGAGGCATCTCAGGGATTTCATGATGAGATGGGTCTCTTGTTTGCTCCATCCTTTTCTTAGTGATGGGCTTATCCTCATCAATGGGGGTGTCTCCCTCTATGTCAACTCCAACTGAATAACAGAGGTGACAAATGAGGTGAGGAAAGGCTAACCTTGCCAAGGTAGAGGACTTGTCCGCCACCTTATAGAGTTCTTGGGCTATAACCTCATGAACTTCCACTTCTTCTCCAATCATGATGCTATGAATCATGATGGCCCGGTCTAGAGTAACTTCGGACCGGTTGCTAGTTGGAATGATTGAGCGTTGGATAAACTCCAACCATCCTCTAGCCACGGGTTTGAGGTCATGCCTTCTCAATTGAACCGGCTTCCCTCTTGAATCTCTCTTCCATTGGGCGCCCTCTTCACAAATGTCAGTGTGGACTTGGTCCAACCTTTGATCAAAGTTGACCCTTCTTGTGTAAGGATGTTCATCTCCTTGCATCATGGGCAAGTTGAATGCCAACCTCACACTTTCCGGACTAAAATCCAAGTATTTCCCCCGAACCATAGTAAGATAATTCTTTGGATCCGGGTTCACACTTTGGTCATGGTTCTTGGTGATCCATGCATTGGCATAGAACTCTTGAACCATCAAGATTCCGACTTGTTGAATGGGGTTGGTAAGAACTTCCCAGCCTCTTCTTCGGATCTCATGTCGGATCTCCGGATATTCACTCTTTTTGAGTGAAAAAGGGACCTCGGGGATCACCTTCTTCAAGGCCACAACTTCATAGAAGTGGTCTTGATGCACCTTTGAGATGAATCTCTCCATCTCCCATGACTCGGAGGTGGAAGCTTTTGCCTTTCCTTTCCTCTTTCTAGAGGTTTCTCCGGCCTTGGATGCCATAAATGGTTATGGAAAAACAAAAAAGCAACGCTTTTACCACACCAAACTTAAAAGGTTTGCTCATCCTCGAGCAAAAGAAGAAAGAAGAGAGTAGAAGAAGAAGAAATGGAGGGAGAAGGGAATGGCTTTGTGTTCGGCCAAAGAGGGGAAAGGAGTAGTGTTTAGGGTGTGTGAAAATGAAGAAGTGAATAAGGGTTTATGGGGAAGAGGTATGGAGGTGATTGGTGAATGGGTGAAGAAGAGAGAGGGTGGTGGGGTTGGTGGAGATCCTGTGGGGTCCACAGATCCTGAGGTGTCAAGGAAAAGTCATCCCTGCACCAAATGGCATGCAAAATCACGTTTTGAGCCAATTCTGGCGTTAAACGCCGGGCTGGTGCCCATTTCTGGTGTTTAACGCCAGGTTCTTGCCCTTTCCTGGCATTTAACGCCAGTCTGGTGCCCCTTTCTGGCGTTAAACGCCCAGAATGGTGCCAGACTGGGCGTTAAACGCCCATCTGCTAACCTTACTGGCGTTTAAACGCCAGTAGGTTCTTCCTCCAGGGTGTGCTATTTTTCTTCCTGTTTTTCATTCTGTTTTTGCTTCTTCAATTGATTTTGTGACTTCTCATGATCATCATCCTACAAAAAACATAAAATAACAAAAGAAAATAGTCAAAATATAATATTGGGTTGCCTCCCAACAAGCGCTTCTTTAATGTCATTAGCTTGACAGAGGACTCTCATGGAGCCTCAGAAATGCTCAGAGCTATGTTGGAACCTCCCAACACCAAATTTAGAGTTTGAATGTGGGGGTTCAACACCAAACTTAGAGTTTGGTTGTGGCCTCCCAACACCAAACTTAGAGTTTGACTGTGGGGGCTCTGTTTGGCTCTGTTTTGAGAGAAGCTCTTCATGCTTCCTCTCCATGGTGATAGAGGGATATCCTTGAGCCTTAAACACAAAGGATTCTTCGTTCACTTGAATGATCAGTTCACCTCCATCAACATCAATCACAGCCTTTGCTGTGGCTAGGAAGGGTCTACCAAGGATGATGGATTCATCCATGCACTTCCCAGTCTCTAGAACTATGAAATCAGCAGGGATGTAATGGTTTTCAATCTTCACCAAAACATCCTCTACAAGTCCATGGGCTTGTTTTCTTGAGTTGTCTGCCATCTCTAATGAGATTCTTGCAGCTTGCACCTCAAGGATCCCTATTTTCTCCATTACAGAGAGAGGCATGAGGTTTACACTTGACCCTAAGTCACACAAGGCCTTCTTGAAGGTCATGGTGCCTATGGTACAAGGTATTGAAAACTTCCCAGGATCCTGTCTTTTTTGAGGCAGTTTCTGCCTAGACAAGTCATCCAGTTCTTTGGTGAGCAAAGGGGGTTCATCCTCCCAAGTCTCATTTCCAAATAACTTGCCATTTAACTTCATGATTGCTCCAAGGTATTTAGCAACTTGCTCTTCAGTGACATACTCATCCTCTTCAGAGGAAGAATACTCATCAGAGCTCATGAAAGGCAGATGTAAGTCCAATGGAATCTCTATGGTCTCATTTTGAGCCTCAGATTCCCATGGTTCCTCATTGGGGAACTCAGTGGAGGCTAGTGCACGCCCATTGAGGTCTTCCTCAGTGGCGTTCACTTCTTCTCCTTCCTCTCCAAAGTCGGCCATGTTGATGGCCTTGCACTCTCCTTTTGGATTTTCTTCTGTATTGCTTGGAAGAGTACTAGGAGGGAGTTCAGTAACTTTCTTGCTCAGCTGTCCCACTTGTGCCTCCAAATTCCTAATGGAGGACCTTGTTTCAGTCATGAAACTTTGAGTGGTTTTGATTAGATCAGAGACCATGGTTGCTAAGTCAGAGGGGTTCTGCTTAGAATTCTCTGTCTGTTGCTGAGAAGATGATGGAAAAGGTTTGCCATTGCTAAACCTGTTTCTTCCACCATTATTGTTGTTGAAACCTTGTTGAGGTCTCTCTTGATTCTTCCATGAGAAATTTGGATGATTTCTCCATGAAGAATTATAGGTGTTTCCATAGGGCTCTCCTAGGTAATTCACCTCTTCCATTGAAGGGTTCTCAGGATCATAAGCTTCTTCTTCAGATGAAGCATCCTTAGTACTGCCAGGTGCATTTTGCATTCCAGACAGACTTTGAGAAATCAAATTGACTTGTTGAGTCAATATTTTATTTTGAGCCAGTATGGCATTCAGAGTATCAATTTCAAGAACTCATTTCTTCTGATTAGTCCCATTGTTCACAGGATTCCTTTCAGAAGTGTACATGAATTGGTTATTTGCAACCATTTCAATTAGCTCTTGAGCTTCTGTAGGCGTCTTCTTCAGATGAAGAGATCCTCCAGCAGAGCTATCCAAAGACATCTTGGATAGTTCAGAAAGACCATCATAGAAAATACCTATGATGCTCCATTCAGAAAGCATATCAGAGGGATACTTTCTGATCAATTGTTTGTATCTTTCCCAAGCTTCATAGAGGGATTCTCCATCCTTCTGTCTGAAGGTTTGGACTTCCACTCTAAGCTTACTCAATTTTTGAGGTGGAAAGAACTTTGCCAAGAAGGCATTGACTAGCTTTTCCCAAGAGTCCAGGCTTTCTTTAGGTTGAGAGTCCAACCATGTCCTAGCTCTGTCTCTTACAGCAAAAGGGAATAGCATAAGTCTGTAGACTTCAGGGTCAACCCCATTAGTCTTGACAGTGTCACAGATTTGCAAGAATTCAGCTAAGAACTGATGAGGATCTTCCAATGGAAGTCCATGGAACTTGCAATTCTGTTGCATTAGAGAAACTAATTGAGGCTTAAGCTCAAAGTTGTTTGCTCCAATGGCAGGGATAGAGATGCTTCTCCCATAGAAGTCGGGAGTAGGTGCAGTAAAGTCACCCAACACCTTCCTTGTATTGTTGGCATTGTTGTTGTTTTCGGCTGCCATGGGTTCTTCTTGTTTAAAGATTTCTGTTAGGTCCTCTACAGAGAGTTGTGTCTTAGCTTCTCTTAGCTTTCGCTTCAAGGTCCTTTTAGGTTCAGGGTCAGCTTCAACAAGAATGCCTTTGTCTTTGTTCCTGCTCATATGAAAGAGAAGAGAACAAGAAAATGTGGAATCCTCTATGTCACAGTATAGAGATTCCTTGAGGTGTCAGAGGAAAAGAAAAATAGAAGACAGAAGTAGAAAATTCGAACTTATCAAAGAAGATGGAGTTCGAATTTTGCATTAAGGAATAGTGTTAGTCCATAAATAGAAGGATGTGAGAAGAAGGGAAGTAATTTTCGAAAATTAAGTAAAAGATTTTGAAAACATTTTAAAAAACATTACTTGATTTTCGAAAATAAAAGTGGGAAAGAAGTAAAGTGATTTTTGAAAAAGATTTTGAAATTAGAAATTAAAAAGATTTGATTGAAAACTGTTTTGAAAAAGATGTGGTTAAGAAGATATGATTGGTTTTAAAAATATGTGATTGAAAAGATATGATTTGAAAACAATTTTAAAAAGATTTGATTTTAAAAATTAATGACTTGCCTAACAAGAAAAGATATGATTCAAACATTAAACCTTTCTCAACAGAAAAGGCAACATACTTGAAATGTTGAATCAAATCATTAATTGATAACAAGTATTTTTAAAATTAGAAAGAAATTGATTTTGAAAAAGATTTGATTGAAAATATATGATTTGAAAAAGATTTGATTTTGAAAAGATTTTGAAAACTTAAAAAAAATTGATTTGAAAACAAAATCTTCCCTCTTGTGCCATCCTGGCGTTAAACGCCCAGAATGGTGCACATTCTGGCGTTTAACGCCCAAAACTATACCCTTTTGGGCGTTAAACGCCCAACCAAGTACCCTGGCTGGCGTTTAAACGCCAGTCTGTCCTTCTTCACTGGGCGTTTTGAACGCCCAGCTTTTTCTGTGCAATTCCTCTGCTGAATGTTCTGAATCTTCAATTCTCTGTATTATTGACTTGAGAAGACACAAATTAAAAATATTTTTGGATTTTTAATAATCAAAATGCAACTAAAATCAAATAACAATGCATGCAAGACACCAAACTTAGCAATTTGTATACTACTGACACTAATGAGAATGCATATGAGACACATAAACACTCAAGTCAAGAGAATTCAAAGATCAGAGTAAGAAATCATCAAGAATTACTTGAAGATCCTTAAGACACATGAATGAATGCATGCAATTGACACCAAACTTAAGATGAGACACTAGACTCAAGCAAGAAACATAAAATATTTTTGGTTTTTATGATTTTGTAATTTTTTTGTGTTTTTCGAAAATTAAGTGGAAAAAGAAAATAAAGGTATCAAAATTCTTAATGAGAATTCCAGGAATCATGCAATGTTTAGTCTAAAGCTTCAGTCTAAAGGAATTAGACATGGCTAGCCAAGCTTCAGCAGAACATTGCATTCAAGAGCTAAATTGATGAAGATCAATCAGCTTTGGTGATGATAAGAACATCACCTTGAAACACTAGAATTCATTCTTAAGAACTCTGAAAAAAAAATACCTAATCTAAGCAACAAGATGAACCGTCAGTTGTCCAAACTCAACAATCCCCGGCAACGGCGCCAAAAACTTGGTGCACGAAATTGTGATCAATACTTTTCACAACTCAAATAATCCCCGGTAATGAAACCAAAAACTTGGTGTTCAATACCATGGCATAAACACAACTTCGCACAACTAACCAGCAAGTGTACTGGGTCGTCCAAGTAATAAACCTTACGCGAGTAAGGGTCGATCCCACAGAGATTGTTGGTATGAAGCAAGCTATGGTCACCTTGTAAATCTCAGTCAGGCAAACTCAAATGGGTATGGTAATAAACGAATAAAGCATAAAGATAAGGATAGAGATACTTATGTAATTCATTGGTAGGAACTTCAGATAAACGTATGAAGATGCCTTCCCTTCCGTCTCTCTGCTTTCCTACTGTCTTCATCCAATCCTTCTTACTCCTTTCCATGGCAAGCTTAAGCAAGGGTTTCACCGTTGTCAGTGGCTACCTCCCATCCTCTCAGTGGAAATGTTCAACGCACCCTGTCACGGCACGGCTATCCATCTGTCAGTTCTCAATCAGGCCGGAATAGAATCCAGTGATTCTTTTGCGTCTGTCACTAACGCCCCGCCCTCAGGAGTTTGAAGCACGTCACAGTCATTCAATCATTGAATCCTACTCAGAATACCACAGACAAGGTTAGACCTTCCGGATTCTCTTGAATGCCGCCATCAGTTCTTGCCTATACCACGAAGATTCCGGTTAAGAAATCCAAGAGATAAACATTGGAGCCTCGTTTGCTTGTAGAACAAGAGTGGTTGTCAGTCACTTTGCTCATAGGTGAGAATGATGATGAGTGTCACATAATCATCACATTCATCATGTTCTTAGGTGCAAATGAATATCTTGGACAAGGAACAAGCGGAATTGAATAGAAGAACAATAGTAATTGCATTAATACTCGAGGTACAGCAGAGCTCCACACCTTAATCTATGGTGTGTAGAAACTCCACCGTTGAAAATACATAAGTATAGGGTCTAGGCATGGCTGAATGGCCAGCCTCCCAATGATCTAAGATAGCATAAGAATGAAGATAGCTACCAAGATATCTCAATACAATAGTAAAAGGTCCTACTTATAGAAAACTAGTAGCCTAGGGTGTACAGAGATGAGTAAAAGACATAAAAATCCACTTCCGGGCCCACTTGGTGTGTGCTTGGGCTGAGCAATGAAGCATTTTCGTGTAGAGACTCTTCTTGGAGTTAAACGCCAGCTTTTATGCCAGTTTGGGCGTTTAACTCCCATTTTGGTGCCAGTTCCGGCGTTTAACGCTGGAATTCCTGAGGGTGACTTTGAACGCCGGTTTGGGCCATCAAATCTTGGGCAAAGTATAGACTATCATATATTGCTGGAAAGCCCAGGATGTCTACTTTCCAACGCCATTGAGAGCGCGCCAATTGGGCTTCTGTAGCTCCAGAAAATCCACTTCGAGTGCAGGGAGGTCAGAATCCAACAGCATCTGCAGTCCTTTTCAGTCTCTGAATCAGATTTTTGCTCAGGTCCCTCAATTTCAGCCAGAAAATACCTGAAATCACAGAAAAATACACAAACTCATAGTAAAGTCCAGAAAAGTGAATTTTAACTAAAAACTAATAAAAATATACTAAAAACTAACTAGATCATACCAAAAACATACTAAAAACAATGCCAAAAAGCGTACAAATTATCCGCTCATCAATAGCCAATCCGACAAGTCCTGGTAGCTAACCATTGGACCGTCTCTCTGTCGTGCATCCCCAAATCTCAAATCATACTTATTCATAATCATATAACACACACCGATGTATATCCATGGGGGAGAGCTCATCCGGAAAGGTATAAGTGTTCGGCTACACTTACGACATAGAGTCAGCAGAGTATCGAGTCTCAACTTGGAGCACGTGGTGGCAAGCCACTGCTTTCACCCAGGAAAACTCATATCTCAGATATGAAAGTGCAACAATTACATAATCATTCAAATTCATATAATCATTACCAGCCATGATTCATTATCAATATAGCCATCCGTCTCATTACATAAACAACACTTTCGCCATTATCATCGTTCACTTTACCTCTTTCTTCATCAACAAGATACTTCCTTCCATCATTATACCACACTCCACTACCCAAAAACCAATTATAAGGCTTTAAACAAGTGTTACAAGGATTTTGAAAGTTAGAGGAATATTTTAAAAAACTAAAGTTTATGTTTTGGAAAATAGGGGTCCGCGTACGCAGCCTTTACCCGCGTACGTGGGGGTGCGAACCCGAAGCAAAGCCCCGCATCGCGTACGTAACCCCTCAAAAATTCAATTCTCGTGATGCATACACCTACTCGCATATGCGAGACACCAAATTCGAAGAGAATGGCCGCGTCGCGTGCGAGGGTTCGCGTACGCAGATTTTATAGGATAGGAAAAATTTTGCAAGTGTTGCAAAATTTCAGTTTTACACACCGAATTTCTAACGCGCATAACTTTTTTGTTTTAAAATATTTTTCATCCATTCTTCAAACGGTGTAAACCTCTCGGACAAAATTTTCATTCTAGATAAGTTTGATAAAAATTGAAGGTTCGGAGGCCAAGTTATACCCTGCTAAATTTGGCCAAAAATCAAAGATTTCATTTAAATACCAAACCTCAACTTTCAAAATATTTAAATCTCAAACCCCGTTAAAACTTTTCAAATTTGCATCAACCAAGTTCAATCATTCCTTAACACCTCTCATTTACTCCATAACATACCAAATTCACAATTATAATCACTTCATACAATAATTCATATCCAAACAACTATATACATAATTATCAACATGTATCATTAATCACTCAAAAATCATTATTTCACTAACATCATCCTAGTTCATATCACTAATCAATTATCAACATGCACCACCAATCACCCAAAAACCATTATTTTACCAACAGCATCCTTATTCATATCACTATCCATTCATTCCACAACATACTGCATCCAAAACCTTTAATCTAATCAACTTTTGCAACTACAATTCTCACCAATTTCAACATCAAACATTAAAAATCCACATTTTATGCTCATACAATAACTAATCAATCCAACCAACCAATTCAACACCAATTTACATCAAATTCGATAATTATCCTCATTATTTACTAAACATAATAATTCACATATTTATCCTATTCTACGGTCAACTAGTCTAAGTTTTCACGATACATTAAATATTAATTACGAGATACTGAAATCATACCTTGGCCAATTCCTCCCCAAACTCAAAACTACCAAAAATTCAAACTTCAACACTCTCAATCAAATCCAATAAATTCCAGCCACCAAAACTTCATTCCACAAGCTCCAATTTACCGATTCAATCTCTAATTTAACATAAATTCAATCTAATTTATGCAATTCACTTGATTAGAACTAGGATACACAAAATAAGACAAACTACAAGGGTTTTAAGTTTTTTTACCTTATCCATTAATGATTGGAGTAAAATCCAACAATTATCTAATGTTAGATTGCACCTAAACCACCAAAATCATCAAAATTACTCAAAACTCAAATCAATTTTGTGGAAAAAGAGAGCACAGAGAACTGGAAATGAATTTGAAAATACATACCACTTTATTTGGATTAAATTGAAGAGGACTTTGAGACAAATGCGTGGCTACAAACGGCTCGTCAATCGGAGCTCCAGATCAAAAGTTATGGGTGATAGAAGTTGATGATGAATAGTATTTTTCCCCAAACCCTTTGTCACCTCCTCTCTTCAACTCAGCTACGTGGAACTCAAAATAAGAAGGGAAGAAGGCTAAATCTTGCTTATATAGGTTGGGCCTTGGGCCAATATGGGCCGCTCTGACTGGTTTAGCTCGTTGGTCTAATTTTGGGCCAAATTCTTTAAAATTAGTATCAAAATTCATATTTTAATTATTTCTATTCCATAAAACTATTTCCTAATTTTTTAAAATAATAATTAATTTATTGGCCAATTATTTATTAGTTTTGCGGGTTTTACAGCTTGGATCTTGATGCCATGTGTGCACCAGAGTTTTTAGAATATGTGAACATAGGTACATGAGCAGTGGGTAGTATGTTTCCTTAATTTTGTTTTAACGGATCGATGGGTGACAATTTATTTTGTTATAGGTGTTGCTGATGAGCGGATAATTTATACACTTTTTGGCATTGTTTTTAGTATGTTTTTGGTAGTTTTAGTTGAGTTTTTAGTATATTTTTATTAGTTTTTAGTTAAAATTCACTTTTCTAGACTTTACTATGAGTTTGTGTGTTTTTCTGTGATTTCAGGTATTTTCTGGCTGAAATTGAAGGTTCTAAGCAAAAATCTGATTCAGAGACTGAAAAGGACTGCAGATGCTGTTGGATTCTGACCTCCCTGCACTCGAAGTGGATTTTCTGGAGCTACAGAAGCCCAATTGGCGCGCTCTCAACGGCGTTGGAAAGTAGACATCCTGGGCTTTCCAGCAATATATGATAGTCCATACTTTGCCCAAGATTTGATGGCCCAAACCGGCGTTCAAAGTCACCTCAAGAAATCCCAGCGTTAAACGCTGGAACTGGCACCCAAATGGGAGTTAAACGCCCAAACTGGCATAAAAGCTGGCGTTTAACTCCAAGAAGAGTCTCTACACGAAATTGCTTCATTGCTCAGCCCAAGCACATACCAAGTGGGCCCGGAAGTGGATTTTTATGTCATTTACTCATTTCTGTAAACCTTAGGCTACTAGTTTTCTATAAGTAGGACCTTTTGCTATTGTATCTAGACATCTAAGACTTTGGTAGCTATCTTCGTTTTATGCTATCTTAGATCATTGGGAGGCTGGCCATTCGGCCATGCCTAGACCTTATGCTTATGTATTTTCAACGGTGGAGTTTCTACACACCATAGATTAAGGTGTGGAGCTCTGCTGTACCTCGAGTATTAATGCAATTACTATTGTTCTTCTATTCAATTTCGCATGTTCTTTGTCCAAGATATCACTTGTTCTTCAACTTGATGAAGGTGATGATTGTCACGAATCATCACCACTCTCACTCATGAACAAAGTGACTGACAACCACTCTTGTTCTACAAGCAATCAAGGCTCTAGTGAATATCTCTTGGATTCCTGATAACACGATGCATGGTTGATCGCCTGACAACCGAGTGCTCGCCTGACAAACGAGCCAGCCATTCCGTGAGATCAGAGTCTTCGTGGTATAGGCGAGAACTGATGGCGGCATTCAAGAGAATCCGGAAGGTCTAACCTTGTCTGTGGTATTCTGAGTAGGATTCAATGATTGAATGACTGTGACGTGCTTCAAACTCCTGAGGGCGGGGCGTTAGTGACAGACGCAAAAGAATCACTGGATTCTATTCCGGCCTGATTGAGAACCGACAGATGGATAGCCGTGCCGTGACAGGGTGCATTGAACATTTCCAATGAGAGGATGGGAGGTAGCCACTGACAACGGTGAAACCCTTGCATAAGCTTGCCATGGAAAGGAGTAAGAAGGATTGGATGAAGACAGTAGGAAAGCAGAGAGACGGAAGGGAAGGCATCTTCATGCGCTTATCTGAAGTTCCTACCAGTGAATTACATGAGTATCTCTATCTTTATCTTTTATGTTATTTTCATTCATCACCATCATACATTTGAGTTTGCCTGACTAAGATTTACAAGATGACCATAGCTTGCTTCATAGCAACAATATCCGTGGGATCGACCCTTACTCACGTAAGGTATTACTTGGACGACCCAGTGCACTTGCTGGTTAGTTGTGCGAAGTTGTGTAATGCCATGGAATTGAACCACCAAGTTCTTGGAGTTCATGACCAGGGATTATGAGAGTTGTGAAAAGTATTGTTCACAATTTCGCGCACCAGTTGCTGATCCTGAGGATGGGGAGTTCAGAATCAGAATGAAATACGGTTCTAGAAAATCAGTCATTGCGACAATTCGGAGTTGCATTATCTCCAGAGGAGTCGATTACGTTGTTTATCAAACCAAGTCACAGACGTTCTATGCAAAATGCAAGACTTATGGACGTGGGTGCGATTGGCTTATCTGAGTCAGCTTGATACAGAAGAAAGCTTGATGGGAGATTCGGAGATACAACGGGAGGCAAACATGTTCCATGGGAACGATCTCACAAGATCACACCAAGTTAGACTCGGACACGATTGCTGAGGCTATGAAGCCATTGGTTGAATCTGACCCATCTATAAAGGTGAAATCTATAATTGCAGATGTCCAGGCAAGATTCCACTACACTATTAGTTACCGAAAGGCATGGTTGGCAAAGCAGAAGTCGATAACAAAAGTTTTCGGTGGATGGGAAGAATCTTACCAAGCTTTGCTGATGTGGTTCTCTGCAATAGTTCAGAAGATGCATGGTTCACAAGTCCAAATAAAAACACAACCCCTGTATAATAGGAGTGAAAATGTGGAGGGTGTTAGGATACTTCATCGGATATTCTGGAGTTTCAAGCCAAGCATAAGAGCCTTCAAATATTGCAAGTCACTGGTTCAGGTTGATGGCACCCACCTATGCAGAAATTATAAAGGTTGCCTTTTAGTTGCAGTTGCACAAGATGGGAATCAAAACATTGTGCTTGTTACTTTTGCCATCATAGAGGGTTGAGACCATTGATGCGTGACACTTTTATCTTAGTAACTTACGAAGGCATGTTGTAAGAAAAGATGGTGTGGGTATAATCTCTGATCGTCATGAGTCAATCTGGGCAGCGATAAATCGTAGCGGAGGTTATTGAAAACTTTCGAGAGCATGGTGGATGTTTTGTATTCGGCACATTGGTAGCAACTTCTTAAGTGTTTCAAGGTTCCGTACTTGCAAAAGCTTGTGGTCAACATTAGGTATTCAAAGATGGTGGAGGAGTACAACGCCAACTACAAGAGGTTGCAAGAACGAGGCGAGGCATATGCCCGTTGGTATGACAACATCGAACATCCCCAGTGGGTATTGGCGTTTGATGAGGGACATCAATGGGGTCACATGATGACAAACCTTGTCGAGTGCATTAATTCAGTGTTGAAGGGCACCCAAAATCTGTCCGTCTTAGCACTCGTCCGAGCAATATATATCGGTTGAACGAACTATTTATGCGGAAGAGTAACGAAGCTCACCAGCGCCGGCGTGTTGGATTTACTTATTCTCAGTTTATCACTCAGCAGATAGAGGCAAATATGCAGCGTGCAGAAAACATAGTCGTGCACCGCTAGAAGAAATGAGCTATTTGAGGTATGCAAAATGCCAAGTGGAAGAGTGTTAGTAGGTGATCTTGCACTGCGGAGGTACGACTGTGGGCCTTTTCAGGTGGAGCAGCTTCCATGTTGCCATGTTATTGCGTGCTATCCTAACCAGCACCTCAATTGGCAGGTGTATGTCGGCGATGTATACAAGATGTCAGAGATTCGCAAGGTCTACACCATTGAGTTTGTCCTGTTAGGCGACACAGAGACATGGCCTGATTACCCGGGACTGACGATGGTTGCAAATCCTGCCTTGAGACAAATGTCAAAAGGTCGTCCCAAATTGACTCGCTATCTGAATGAAATGAATTTGCGGAAAATGCGTGGTCCCTGGGTATGCTAACTTTGTGGGAGACAGGGTTATAGTCATAGTAGATGTCTGCAATGTGTTGGACCGAGAAAAGTTGGTGGGAGTGGTGGCTCATAGGGTTTATTTTCAGTTGTAGAGGTTCATTGTTCATTGTGGCTGGATTCTAAATTTTTCAGTTCATGTATTTTACGGTTAATGCATTCGAATTCTGAATTTCTATGTTCATAATTTTATGGATTAAATAAACTGAGTTTGACTACACTAAAGATTAATACAATTAATACAAAGATTACATAAACTAAGTTTGACTAAATCGAAGATGCATACAACTAATACAAAGACTAAAAAAACTAAGTTCGACTAATCAGCTCATGGCTTCTTCTTAAAAAAATCCTATCACCTTGTTCGCTATCTTATTAACACTTGACGGAATAAATCTATTCGGTGGATGGACATTTGTCCGTAGGTTGTACTGATGACCAACTACCTGTCCCTCTACCGAACCTGACTCACCTGCTTCTGCCGGAGCAGAAAGATTAGGGATATATTCGTCAACAATCTGCGGTGTCAGTGCATTCAAGTCAAGACCGCTCAGAGCCTCTGTTGTCACATTCAGACAACCTCGATCGATCTCAAGATGCGGATCGATGCAACCACTCGCTCAACTATCAGGGTGGGGGTACGGTGGCTTTGACGAGATGAACCATCCACCGATCTTCGGTGTGACTGTGACGACGACTGTGATGGCACTGCTGGGATGAGAGCCTCCTCAACAGGTCCACCACTAGCAATGAAACGATGGATTAGCGCATCATCTGCAAACGTATCTGCCTGTGGTGAGAATGGGAGAAATTCTACGAACTCGAGTCCAAGATGGCTCTGCTACCTGTGAGGTAAGCTGTGGTGCTTGCTGTGGTGCTACCTGTGATGCGAGATATGACACGGGTTACAATGCGAGCTGTGATGGTTGAGATAGCTATGAGCGATGATAAGGAAATAGCTCAAACACTACATAAGGTTGTGCTGGCTGCTGGGGTAGCTGTTGAGGAATGAACTCCGACAACCTCAAGTACATCCAGAATAATCCAAGGTACCAACTACGATAATCAGCAGACGGGATAAAATTGACGATTAGTTGCAGGTTCCTATCTCGCAACTAAGTATTGTGGTGGTTCCCCCATTGTTGTATCTATACGTAGAGTATGATGCTCCAATCATAGCATTGTACTCCCCGAAGAGTGTAACAATGCTGGTCAAGAGGGATGGCCTGTGCAGGCAGAGGGGGACTGTGCATACCCATACTGGCGAACCACTCGGTCTGTAGAATGCCGTTCGACACACTCGAATGAAAGTAACGACCCTACTGTGTCACACACATCAAGGTGGGTATGTAGTTCGGCCAGGATGATGATGTCGATGTATGGCCTCTAGAAAAACTGCAAAATTGCATGGGCTAAGTTAGATTATTAATACAGTAAATTATTCTTATAAATTAATACTGATACTGACCTCATCCATGTAGTCTATATCGTGCTTAATAGACGACGCACTTCTCGACATCCACACTCTGGTTAGTGGATGATGACTCCATTTTGAAATAAATTACGTATTTCCAGTAA
This sequence comes from Arachis stenosperma, assembly GCF_014773155.1. NCBI lineage: Eukaryota > Viridiplantae > Streptophyta > Magnoliopsida > Fabales > Fabaceae > Arachis > Arachis stenosperma. The sequence continues at coordinate 131,074,087 of NC_080380.1, forward strand.
AACACAAATAAAATATGAGTCCAATTCCAATAAATTATGTACTGTTACCTGCGTGCAACTGATAAATTAGCCGGTGCAAGCTGCTGTCTTGGAATGGGCACAAGAAATGGCATTCGCTCCCACGTCCAAACAAACAACAAATCAAGTGAGTCGTCTATCTCCTTGCAATGGTACTGCAATGCACGACACAGTGATCTGTAAAGATATGTGAGAGTTGCTGACCCCCAACTGTTGGTGCTGATCTGCTCAAAATTTTGGAGCAGTGGTAGGTACTTTGCGTGGGCATATGCTGTCGACTTATCCACGAAGAGGGTGGTTTCCAACAGACAGAAGATGTGACACCTAACGTATCGCTGAACAAACTTCCAAGTGTCTAGAGGCTGTGTGTCTTTGATATGGCACAACCCAGACCAGTTTTATATAACTTTTAGGTGAACTACTCACAACGGGTTTGCTGCCAAAAATCGTCATGCTCTAATTGACCAAGAAGTCTTGACTGTTATCGGTCCAACCGGTTACAACCTCTCCATCAATCGGTAGGCCAAATATGTGTAACACGTCCTTCAATGTTAGTGTAATCTCACCGGCTGGCAATACGAAAAAATGAGTCCCGGCCTCCACTTTTCCACAAGAGCATATAGCAACGCGAAATGTCCTCCAATTTGTCCTACTCTCGAGACAGGGTGGAATCTTATTGTTCATAAGGCTTGGTCAACTGTTGGTTGCCACATCTCCAATGGATCAAATTTACACAGTAGAAGATTCTTGTTAACATGGTACATAGGACAACTAAAAACATAAAATAGAAAACAATTTTATAAACGTCCCAAATTTAAAATTAAAATTAAATCCAAAAAATAAAATATAAAAGCTACATAAAATTCGAAAAACTAATATAAAAATAATTACAGATAATTTGTCTTAGAGTTAATATTATTTATTCAAATTAATAAAATACAACTTACGATAAAATAAAATAAAACATTAAAACATAAAATAAAAATAATTATATAAAATTCAAAAAATCACATTTTTTTATATTTTCTTTATTTATTAATATTAATAACTACCAACTAGTACGAAATATAAATATTATAACATAAAATAAAATAAAACATAATTACAAAAATTTCAAGAAGGTCATTTTTATTTATATTATTTATATTATTTATTAATTTTAAAATTACATTGTAAATTATCTTATTTACTAATTTCAATAAAAATATTTTTTGACATAAAAGGAGATAAAAATATAATAACGGATGTTCTAAAAGAAATTTATCAATATTTTTATTCTTTATTAATTTTAATAACTACAGATTAACTAATTAAATTACAATAAATAAAATTATTAATATTATCACAGAAAAATAAACAAAAATATTTAAATTATTGGGTAAAGTATATTTTTTGTCTCAAAAGTTTGACAAAAATTTTAAAAATACTCTTAAGTTTTATTTTGTTTCAATTTTGTCCCAAAAGTTTTCGATTTGCATCAAATATACCCTTGACGATTAATTTTTCAAAAAATTTAAGACCAATTCAATAATAATTTCATAAGAACAACCCTCAACACAAGCAAATCAAGCATAATTTTCATGCATTATTGTTAGATTGGTCTTAAATTTTTTAAAATTTAGCCATGGAGGGTATATTTTATGCAAATCGAAAACTTAAAAATATTTTTAAAACTTTTGCCAAACTTTAGGGACAAAAAATATACTTTACCCTAAATTATTTAATTTACTACAATTGCTAATAATAATATCAACTAAAATTGCTACGCTAAAAATAATACATTCTAAATACTAAGTTTTAAATTAATTAACAAAGATAATAAACTTATCACATTAGAGTGTTTTAAATAATTAATAATGTGTTCTGCTGCATCAATATAATCACCAATCATAGTTACTAAACATACTACTTATTCTCACTCTTATCAAAACTCACCTTCTTGAGTCACCTTCTTCCACTCTCAACCTCTCTCAATCACCTTCTGTAAATTTTGAAATGAAAAATGAAAAATGTGAAATGAGAGGTTGAAGCCACAAGAATTTCTCCCTCCCCTTTAAAGGCACCATTGTTCCGTTGCAGCATAGCAGTTTTCGGAGCATTCCTGTCGAGTGCATGGAGATCAGCTGGAATAGTGGTTAACACATAGGGTACGTGTTACCCGTTGCTCAACACGTGACGAGAACGCCTGGAAATGGATTCTCAGAATCTTTAACACGCAGGGTGCATGTTACATACAGCACGACATGTGGCTAGTAATCACACACAAAGGTGTCTTGGAATCAAGCAAGGAATCTTTGCTCTTTCAACATGCAGGTAGGGGTGGCAAGCGGGGAAGCCCGCCCCGCCCCGCCAGAAGCCCGCCTTTTGGCGGGCTGCCCCGCTCCGCCCTGCCTAGTGAGGCGGTCCTAAAATCCCACCCCGCCCCGCCTAACATTGGGCTGGCAGGTTGGCGGGCTAAGCCCGCCGAAGCTCCTCTTTTTTTTTTTTTTACTATTAACTACTAAACAATATATATAATTTCACAACCATATTAATAAATTTATAATTTCTAAAAGTATAAAAAATTATATTTTTTATATTCATAAACATTAAAATATTTGTAATTATAAATATCTAATAGACATAATTATAAACCAAGTTTTCATTCAAAACATAAGTATAAATATTCTCTCCAAAACAAAATAAACATAATTTAAATCATAATTATAAATATTCTCTTCAAAGTAACATAAACATAATCCAAACCACTCAATTTTTATCTTCATACTCTTGTATGTTAGGTTGGAGGAAGTTAGGTTTTGGCCAAAAAATTGTAAAAATACCCCCTCATTAAAAAAACACTAAGCCCGGCGGGAAAGTCCGTCCCGCCCCGCCAAAGCCCGCCAAAACCCGCGGTTTAAGCGGTGCGGGTTAGGCAGATTTTTTCTATTTGGCGGTCCTAATTTTCCAGCCCAGCCCGCCTTTACCCTACATGCAGGATACGTGTTGCCCCTTTGCTTGACACGTGACGAATATTTGTTGGAATTCTTGTGAAAGTATCTCAAAACTCTGCGCAGAATATGCAACACATAGGGTGCGTATTGTGTCAGTCTCTCTGCACCTCCACCTTTTTTGCAAAACACTTCAAATAGTAATATTTAATAAAAATACAATATATTTATCTGTATAGAAAATCATTTTTGCATTTTTGACATTAAAAATAGTATTTAATATTTGATGTATTGACAGTATAAAACGTTTTACACAATTATATAATTACATTCGTTTTTTTAAATAATCATTCAGATAGTTAATGTAAAAAATATTTATTTTTACTTATGTGATATTACGTAATTAAATGTACATGTAAAATTATTTTATATTAAGATTTGAGAGGGCATCAAAATTAAATTTTTAAAACAATAAAAAAACTAAAAAATACAAAATAATATAGTATGTTAGAAAAGAAAAATACATCTTCAGTGGTGTAATAAAGAAATAGAAAAATATGAAACTTTTTTTTTCTAAAAATATAAAAGGTCGGGATGAAATGGGGTGGAAGCAAATAATGCAATTATGCAAATATGAAGTGTGACAATGACTATAGATAAGAAAGAAACTTTGATAAGAAAATGTGGCTACTTCCGAGTGTTTGTCTCTCACGTGTTACAACTTTATCTCTTTCTTTCACTGACATTGTCATGCCCACATTATATTCATCTACAGAAAACCGCTGGGTAATAATATTGTGGGTCACTGCTCAGTACTCACTAACGATATTATCATGCATGCTATTGTGCAACTATTTCAGATTAAGTTTCATATTATTTTTAGGTATATGATAAAATATTTGTAATACGTACACTTATTTTTAAATAAAATTAATAAATGATTCTTCTAATAATTTTTAATTATTTTTATATGTCGATAATTATATATCAGTATTCATCTAAAAAATAAATTGCCAAAATTATATTCGGATTATTTTGGTATCAATAAAAATATGATAAAAATACATATTTATAAACCAAAACATTTTATATTAATAAAAAAATTGTAATAAATATTCTATGTGAAAAATAAGACTCTAACATTAATAAATGAATTTATATTACGTTTTTTGTCAACAGAACATTTTTTTTTATCACAATAGAATATTTTTATACGTTTTTAAATTATTTAAATAATTTTAACAATAATAAAATTTAAAAATATTTTTATCAATACAAAGATAATTTGAGTATAATTTTTTGTAGTCTATTCTCATTTAAAATATTAGATGTTCTCTATAAAGTATGTAATTTCTTTTGAAAACGTTAAGAGGGCACGCGTTGCGAGAATGAATGGTTCGTAAAATGATGAATCCAGGTGCTATGCACCACCATTCATTATTCAACACAAAAGATGTTTACCTTTTTCGTTCACACAAAGACACTCACCTTTTTAACTCGCTTAAAAGTTTTAAAACAATGCTTAGTTTTCTATTGGTTCGAGAATGAAAATAAAGACAAACGGAAAGTTTCAAAAATCGTTTCATGCAAGATGTGGCTCAATAATTTGCTTATGGAAAAGTTGATGGTGAATTGGCTAGTAATGGGAGAACCATGTGTATTACTATGTTGTGGACGTTTGTAATTCAAAGTCAACATGCAGGGGGCGTGTTGCCTGCTACACGCAGGGGGCGTGAAGAAACGTGGCGATACGACGTTGGCCGGAGCTCGAAACACGTCGGGGGCGTGTTGACTCAGCACAGATGGGCGTGCTGACGTGGCGTAATCACGCCGGGGGCGTGTTGACTCAGCACGGGGGGGCGTGCTGAGTTGGCCATAGCACGTGGGAGGCGTGCTGACTCATCACGCAGGGGCGTGCTGACACGTGGCGACCTTTGATTGGCTGCGACGGGCAGCACGGGGCAGGCGTGGTGAATCCTCTCATCTATATATAGGCAGTGATGGGCTGCATTTTCATTTTGAGGAAGAGTGTGTGAGTGTTCTTTGAGTGTTTTGTGAGTGTTGGGAGTGCAATGGAGGGTACTGCAAACTTGGTGGTGTATCGCAACGGTGAAATAATACGCAATACTCCTGAGGGCGTGAGGTTTGTCTGTCAGAATCCATTTTCGTTTGTGGTTCCATGCACCATGACGTTAATGGAGCTTCAGAACGGTCTTTGTCAAAGCATGGAGAACGGTACGTTAATGAGAGTGAGCAAAATTTTGTACCGGAATCCAGTTGTAGTTTTTGGTGGTCTAATACAGTTTGACACCATGCCCATCACTGACGAAGGGAGTATGCAGAATATGTTTCAAATTTACCGGCAAACTCAGATGCGACAGCCACATATTGAACTATATGTTGAGTTTGAAAGCGTAGAGACGGAAGGGATTCAAAATGTTTTAGATATAGAGGATGATAGAGCTGCAGTGTACGAGGGAATGAATAGTGACAGCGAAGAGGACTTCGAAGCCACTTACGAAGCCGGCGATGAAGACGAGGATGGTGATGTGGGAGTTGAGACAACAACGGAGAATATAGTGCTTCATCCCTCGAGCAGTCAACCGATGGAGGTGCCACCATTCATGCGTGAGTTGGATCTCGACGCCATGCATGCACCGGAATTTCCGGAATATGCAAACATAGGTACGTCATGCATGAATAATACGTTTTTGGTAATTGATACGTTTGGAATGATTAGTGAACGATGATTTTCCGCTTTCTGTAGGCGTTGCCGATCCTGAGGACGGAGAGTTCCGGATTGGAATGGAATACAGTTCCAGGAAGTCGGTGGTTGCTGCAATTAGAAGATACACTATCGTTAGAGGAGTTGACTACGATGTGTATGAGTCTGAGCCACAGACCTTCTATGCAAAATGCAAGATGTATGGGCGTGGGTGCGATTGGCTTATCCGAGCCAGCTTGATACGGAAAAAAGATTGTTGGGAGATACGCAGATACAATGGAAGGCACACGTGCACAATGGGAGCGATTTCACAGGATCATTCCAAGCTGGACTCGGATACCGTTGCTGATAGTATAATGCCGTTAGTCGAGACTGACCCGTCAATCAAGGTGAAATCTATAATAGCGGAAGTCCAGTCAAGGTTCAACTATACCATCAGTTACCGAAAGGCTTGGTTGGCAAAGCAGAAGTCCATAGCGAAGGCTTTTGGTGGTTGGGAGGATTCGTACCAAGCCTTGCCATGGTGGCTCTCGGTCATGGTTCAGAAGATACCTGGGTCAGTTGTGCAAATAGAAACACGCCCACTGTACAACGGGAATGAGGAGGCACAAGGTGTAAAAATACTTCATCGCGTATTTTGGAGCTTCAATCCATGCGTTAGGGCATTTAGGCATTGCAATCTGATGTGGCTGTGGCTGCTGAGGGACGAACTCCTGTGGGGCAGGTGGCTGTGGTACAGGTGGCTGTGGATCCTGAGGAACGTACCCCGACAATCTCAGCAGATGCCCATATGAGCGCACATACCAATCCCGATACTCTGCGGACGGACTAAAATCCCAAGTCGGAAGGGGGTGCAGATCACGCAGCCGAGTGTTTTGCATGTTGTCCCACTCTCCTATCCATGCCCCATGAATAACTGTCCAGTCATGAAGCTGCACTCCGCGAAGAGCCATGCAATGCAGGTCTACTGGAATCTCCCTTGCTTCTTGCGGGGGAGGTTGTACATACCCAAACTGACGCATCACTCGGTCCACAGGGTGCCATTCGATGCCCTCAAACGACAACAACGGAGCAACGGTGTCACACACATCAAGGTGTCCGTGTAGATCGTCTGGTATTACCAATCCGGCGTACGGCCGCCACTCAAACTGCCAATCATAATTCGTTTGTCAGAAGCGTAACGTTAATATTTGGAAATAGAATTCACAAGAATCATAAATGTTTACCTCCTGCATATAGTCTATATGATGCCTAAATGTCACTACGGTGTTCGATGACCACGCTGTGGTGCGCGCCGAATGACTCCATCTGAAACATAATTCGTTGGAAAAATTTACATATTTAACCCTTAATCAAAGATACATCGTGAATATAACACATGACTAAAATAATAATTATTACCTCTTTGCAACTGGTATCTCAGCGGGTGGTAGGGTGTTCCTCGGTACGGGCGCAATACAAGGCATTCGCTCCCAAGCCCAGACAAACAACAAATTAAGTGGTCCATCCATCTCCTTCGTATCAAACCGTGATGCACGGCACAATGCCCTATAAAGATGTGCAAGACATGCTGACCCCCAACTATAAGTATGGATCCGGTCGAAATCTCGAAGCAGTGGTAGATACTTCGCGTGGGCGTATGCGGTCGACTTATCCGTGAATAATGTCGACCCCAACAAACAGAAGATATGACATCTGACATATCGCCTCACAGAATCCTCAGTGTCTAACGGCTCCGCGTCTCTGACACGTCTTACCCAACCCAGCTTTATATAGGATTTTGAAGAACTACTGACTTCGGGCTCTCGACCAAATATTGCGTGGCTCTGGCTTTGCACGAAGTCACCACTACTGTCTCTGGCCATAGACTCTGGCCTCCACCTCTCGACCAGAGCAGCTAATAGCGGGTGAAATCCACGTATTACCCCAATTTTAGAGACGTGGTAAAATCCCATGGCGCGTAGGTAGTTTTCCACCATCGGATTCCACGTCTGTGGCGGATCCAATTTACGCACCATCAAATTCCTGTTAGGCTGCATTAAAAAAATGTTAGTTTAAATAGGTTATACATATTATTGAATTAAAATAAATAAATAAATATTTCTAAATAGTTTTATTTATTCACTAAGCTACATATTTTTTTTATTTACTGTCAAGCAATTTTTTTTATAATAAATAAATACATATATATATATTTCTTTTTTTTAATAAGTAAATAAATAATATTTTTAATATCATTTATTTATTTATTTGTCAAAATCCATTCATATTTTTTCAATGAAAGTGCACAGATCCGATTCTTCATACAATGTATGTATCTATTTATTTTTATTAATCTTTTAAAAATACCGAAAATTATTTTATCTTAAAAACTTCAACATAGTCGTAAAATACAAAATAAATTGGACCTTCTTCTTTAAATTTATAAAATATTAACAACAACAATATTTAAAAAACTTTAGCATATAAAAAATTAAATTTTATCAACTTACATAAATTGGATGCTCCAAATAGTTGATAATATGATCTTCAGGCGTCGCATAATTACGTACCATTTTTTTTATATTTCTACAGTTTTTTTTATAACTACCCCAACTGATTACACCTTCACTTCCACTACTATTATTCAAACTACCCACACTCTATTTTAACACTCACACTCCCTCAAACACACGGCTCACAGCACACTGCCTTTTTTTTTTCCCCTCTCTTGCTTCCAGATTTCATTGCACACCATTTCTGTTCTTCAATGGAGGAAGCTCATCAATATATAGGGAAGCTGGGCGCTGCTTACCGGGGAGGGGGGTGTTCCCTGCATGGAGGCAGGCCTGCTACACGCCCCCACGTGAAGCTGCACACCTCGGAACTCAGCAAGCTTCACGGACTTCACAGCATCTCGCCCCCCCCCCCCCCGGTGTTGCGTGGCAGCTGTCTTCTCGCCACTTCATCACGCCCCCGGCGTGTTGCTAGGGCTTCGCCACGTGGCTGACCGTGCTCAGCCATCACGCCCCCGGCGTGTTGCCCCTGACACCATCCTCCCGCAAAATACCCCTCTCACCCATATCTGCCCAATACACCACCCATGTTTCCATATAAAAAATAATTTCCGGCAAGATGTTTTCTTGTTTTCTTTTCACTTTTTAATTTAGATATAAAAAGAGGAATGATGTAGGACGTAGTTATAAAGTGTATGAATATTTTATGTAGTTATAGTATCAAGAGCAAATCGAACCTTTCAATTTGTATTTAAAAAATTAAAAAAATTTGCAGTACACAAATTGGACCGTCCGATTTGTGTTTTAGACAATTAAAAAAATTTTAATATCAAAATCGAACCATCCGATTTTTATTTTCAAAAAAAATAAAAAATACAAATCAGACCCTCCGATTTTCTCTCCCACACAAATCGGACCATCCGATTTGTGTTCTTAATTTTTTAATAAAGAAATCGGACAGTCTGTTTTCTTCACTTCATAGTTCAGAAAAAACTGTCCCCGCATTCATGTCTAGCACTACCCACTTTCATAACCATGCACAACATACATAGAATTTACATATAAAAAAAATGAGCCTCTTCTTTCTTGCTATAATTATGAGCAATATCTCAAATTAATTTATGAACAAATTTGCACCCAATATTTTAGTTCTCAAAGATTTAAAATAAACAAATAAATTTTAACGTTGGATGTCGTTGGCCAATGCAGTCTTCGTTCATTTGCCTCCAATGTCTGGTGTTGATGTGTATCGTTAAATCTCACACGCAACTATTAAATGCTACGTGAAAAGACGAAGACAGATAAATCCCTGTCAAGCAGAGTAAACAACGTCATTTTATTGGAGACAAAATAGATCATTTTGAGAACTTGAGAGAAGAAGCTTCTTCTTCTAACCTAGTACGAAATTCCTAACCAAAACAAAACCCTAACCTGTGAGTCTTCACCTCCTTCTTAGACAACAACTTTTTTTTCTTTTTTTTTTCTATCTTTCTCTTCACAATCATACAATCCTCTTCACTTTCATCCTCCATTTCTGGTGGAAGTGGTCTATATGGCTCGTCTTCTATGCTTTCATACTTATCATTATTAGAGTCATAATTACCTTCATTTATATCAAACTCATTCAAATTCAAGCCATCCAATAGAGTATCCATTATTGGATCATCAAAGTACAAGTAAAATTTCTCAGTCTCTTTGTTCTTCTGTTTATTCTCTCACAGCTCATTTATCTCCTTATCTCCATTAATTGGGTGTAATCCAGACTCAAAGTAAAAAATAGCAGGATTAAACTAATACATTGTCTTGTAATTACTGTATCCTAATCTTTTAAACAGAATTTGAAGATCAAAGAAATAAATGAGGTCAATGTCCATCTATAGAAACCTCTCAATCTTCATATTAATGTACAACATCACACTTTTGTTATTCGTTACAATATGGCCTCCATGATGGAACACATGAACTACCATATCCTTTATCTAGAATGAGAGTTTTCAAAAGAAAAACATTTAATACACTCCAAGACCAATCCAAAAAAGAAACAAAAAGCAATTTTCACTTTTATTAACTATTTTATTCATTAACTACTCTAAAGAAGTAAAAAAAAAAAAAACCTCTGATCAATCCCTATGAAGATAACATGTTATAGAATAATAACAGAGCATTGAGCTTTATATCCATGGCAGTATAATAAACACTGATCAAACAAATTTATTACAAACATATAATAAACACCTTTAAAAGATTCTCTATTTCACTATATTACCTTGGTCAAGGCTGTATAAGATGTGGTCACCAACCAAGCCTTTTTTCTGTTTTGCTCGTCTACGTCGGCAATAACAGTTTGTCCAACGTATCTTACGTTTATGGATAGGAGAGTAACGACTAGCAACGAAGGGGAACTAGGTCAAAGTGGCTTTTGAAAGTGATGTGGGAGATGATACTGGAAAAGGTTACGACAATTCTTTGTAAAAAGAAGAGACTTTGGGGTTTAGGGTCTTTTTATGTGAAGTGGTGTGAAGAAGGAAGAGTATCGAAGAGACAATATTTCCTCTTATTCAAAATGTTGCGTTTTGTCCCTAACAAAACGACGTTGTTCACTCTACTGGCATAGGAACTTATCTGTCCTTGTCTCTCCACATAGCACTTAATAGCCATGTGTGAGACTTCACACTACACATTAGCAGCGGACGATAGGGGCAAAAGATGAGGACTGTGTTGGCTAACGGTATCTAATGTTGGGAGATTGATTTATGTATTTTAAATCTTTGAAAACTAAGGTGTACGATCCAAAATTTCTCAGAGACTGATTTGAGGTATTACTCTTTTTAAGAGGTTAGAATTACTATAACTTGTTTATAAGATTTAATTAATAAATTTTATAATTATTATTTGTGACCACAAAGACACAATTTAATTTTAAAATTGAATCCATCTTATTTTTTCTTTTTTCTTTTTACAAATTTATTATCATTGACATACCTAATTCTTTATGTTGTTTGGAGACTCTTGTATTTTTTTTCAATAGTTGGTAAATATTCTCAACCTCTACAAAAAAAGATAGACAGCATGCAGTACTTACAAAACAACAAAATAGAGATTTACATAAATTCACACAGAAGAAATACTATAATCCCTAAATCCTAAATTCATTTATTCTTTCTCACCCTTCAATTTCATAGCATGTGTATTGGTTTGGATAGTTATTTTGATTGTCACATGTCTAAATTGAATATCTCTACTTAGAGTATTGCAATCGTAGCACAACTATGTTCACTACAAAAGAAGATCTATGGTCACGATTTTTGACCTATGATCACAGTTTTTTCACCATGGTCTATTCTGGCGTGGCCATAGATCTATGGTCACTGTTTTTTTATTTATAGTCATGGTTCCTATAGTCACAATTGCAGTGTTTAAATTTTGACACTTTAGACCACGTTTTTTTATTGTGACCATAGGTTACTTTATGGTCACGCGTAAAAACCATGACCATAACTTGCTCTATAGTCACCTTTTGTAAAATCGTGACCATAGTCTAATCTATGGTCACGGTTTTAGCGTGACCATAGCTTATTTATGACCACCCTATTTTAAAACTGTGACCATAGCTTACTCTATGATCACCCATTTGAAAAACCGTGACCATAGCCTAATCTATGGTCACAGTTTTAGTGTGACCACAACTTATCTATGATCACCATATTTTAAAACTGTGACCATAGCCTACTCTATGGTCACTCATGTTTTAAACCGTGACTATAACTTACTTTATGGTTACCTTTTACGATCACGGTTTTAGAGTGACCATAGCTTATCTATGATTATCCTATTTTAAAACCGAGACCATAGCTCACTCTATGGTCACCTTTTTGAAAAATCGCAACCATAGTCTTATCTATAGTCACGGTTTTTAACGTGACCATAGTTTATCTATGGCCACCCTATTTTAAAACCGTGACCATAACTTATTCTATGGTCACTCTTTTGAAAAACTATGACCATAGTCTTATCTATGGTCACGGTTTTAGTGTGTGCATAACTTATCTATAGCCACCCTAATTTTAAAAGCGTGACCATAACTTACTATGTTTTTTTATTTTTTTTTAAAGCATAATCACATCCCAAAATTGTGATAATTACAAAATAAATCTAAAAAAAAAAATTCAAGACATCTAAATTATAAAATTTACATTATAAGCTAGATATATTTTTAGTCAAACAACATATATTAATATACTTAAGTGAATACACTTGTCTCAATCTCAGTTCTAAACAATAATATATATATTAACACCAAGTACTTCTAGGAGCTAAAAATTAGCCAAAATTAGTTGTAACTAACTCTAAACTAACTTCGGAGTTGTGATGTCAATTTATCCTTTGCCTTGACATATTCGTTCCTTTTGATCCTCAGCTTTGATAACAATAACTTTTAATAATCAAGTAATCACTTAGCAACACTGGAAACAACAAACCTAGAAAAGAATTCAAACTATTAGCAACAAAAAATAAATCAGAAAAATTAAATTGAACATACAGTAAAAGAATTAGCAAAAATTTGATCAATTCCTTGAATAATACTATGCAAATGGGAAGTCCCAGATCCTTCAGGGTCATCCTCAATTCTTCTTAACTTTGATTCAATATCTGTATATTGGTTGGGGAGAAAAAGAAAAGTCCAGCACGTTTCAGTTCACCAAATAAAATTGAAGGGAAAAAAAAGTGCTGCTTATAAAATTGAATGACATGTTCCAAAAGTGTAGGGCTCTAAATACTTTGTCTCTAACTGTGTATAATGTGTAGTCTGGCTTTCGAATAAGTGGTTCATATCTTTATGCATCAGCGTGGATCAAGATCTCTTCAGACATTTCTGAGTTTGCCTCTCATAAAGAATCAAAGATCGTATAATAAGCCTCAATGTTGAATAATGTTAAACATATGGGAAGTCCCAAATCCTTAAAGGTCATCCTCGATTAGTCTTAACTTTGACTTGATATCTAAATAATGAATAAAAACTAAAAAAGGTGTGTTTGGATTTACCCGAGGAGAAAAAGGTGTGTATGGTGTATACTGTTGAATGCAGAGCAAATTCCTATTCAGCAAAACATATATTTTCATGGTTATGTCCATCTAGAGTAATATTTGAACAATTGAGTCAATGTGACACTGCTGCGGCAGTGTTCACCTTGTGGCAGCATTCCAGAGCAGCTCTTATGACGGAGACATTCCCAATGCACTCAAAACTATAATCAACTCCGCCATCCGTAAGATCAACTATGACCTGCTGAATTGGTTTATCGTGTTCTTTAGCATTAATAAACTCGGTGATCCAAAGGTTCTTCGCTGCAAGATAAAATAGCAAGAGAAGTAAATAGAAGAACATGTATTTAACGTTGCCCACAGTAAGTCAACACTCTTGCTTAGAAATATGAAACCTTGGAGCATATCACTTCACAACATCAAGGGATATGTTTCAGACATTTACCTGTATCAAATTTCTTGCCATTGATATCAATGCCAATAATATGAGATGCACCGGCACTTTTTGCACCCTCTGCAACCTGTAAGTATAAAATAATCAATGGCAATGGTAGTTCGAGACCAAGCAAAAAATACATTTACTAACAGGAAAGAAACTTACAGCAAGACCAACAGTTCCAAGGCCAAAAACAGCAGCAATTGACCCTGGTTCAACTTTTGCAGTGTTCCATACAGCTCCAAGACCTAAAAAGTAAAAAATAACAGTTTTCTTAAATGCATAACAATAAAAGAACAAGGCACAGGAAAGGTGTGACTCAAGTGTAGTCTTTCAAATATAGCACTAAAACCAAAACAAAGGCTGCGTTTGTTTTCAGGGACAGAACACTGAGACATGGACACGGAGACACAAAATCGTGTTTAACAGATGAGACATGGACAGAGACACTGAATTAGTCTATTTTGTGTCCATCCAAACAGGAAAAACACAAAGACACTGACAAAGGATACAACTTATTTTTTTTTTCTTTTATTATTTTTGTTAATTTTTTATAATTATATTTTTTATTATTATATTTTTCTTTTCAAATTTTTTGAATGAAAAAAAAATAAGAATAAATTGAATTTTCATAATTTGCTCTAGTTTATCACCAAACAGAATACAAGAACACAAAATTGTGTCTCTGTCCTTTGTGTCCTGTTCTCGGGGTCTTATCTTATCATGTTCTCAGAAATAAACGCAGTCAACGAGAAGAAAGAAAGGAAAAAGAAAATGAATATCCAACAACAAACATTACTCTTTAAGAGGGGGGGGGGGGGAGAAATAATGATATTAATTGATAAACTATCATGTTAAGAAGCTTAAGAGTGCTATTAGGCTACTTTCTTATCGAATTTAAACAATGGCAAATGATAATGATGAATCCATGAGAGATCAACAAAAACTAAATGATAATGATGAATCTATGAGAGATCAACAAAAACTAAGCCTTGTCCTATTATAGGCTACATGGACCGGAAGATGCAAAAGTCAATTAGACATCATTACATCAAACTCAAACTCTGAATTATACAAGCTGACTTTGAATTTTTCTTCCTATTATTATTAACCTCACTAGGTAGATCTAATCACCAAGTAAAAATTAAAATTTTTCTTCCTTTACAAAATTTGGATTCAAATTCTAATATGAGAGGTAACATGTGTCGAATGACTTGGATGAAATTAAACATTATTATTAGTCAAAGATTTGCAATATGAAATCATGTAAGAGAGAAAACAAAATAAAAATACACTATCATGAAGAAGTTGGTCTAAGCGTTCAAGATATATATGAAACAGAGGAAGAACCAAATTTGAAAACAAATAAATTAAATGGTTAAAGGTTAACCATTTTGGAAAAAAATTACAGAAGTCAACACACATTGAACAACAAAAGTACATGCAACTCAAAATGCTAACAAGAGCATGAATATGGTGCTTCTAGAAGAAGCATTTCTAAGTTATATAGCTGAATGCATTATGCCACAAATTCTTAGGACTTAGCCCCATTTTTGTATATAAATGGCCAATCAGTTTATTTTGTTTTGGATTTTGGAGATAGAAAATAAAATATAAACCTCAATGTATCCAAAGTTTTCCGGATCCAACTCCTCCATTATAAGGGCAGCGTATTCCTCTGTGCTATCTTGTATTTTTAACAGCTTATTTGCTGAAGCACTTAATGCAATAATCTGCACAATAATTATGCATGCAACAACAATATAATGTTCACATCTTAACAAGAACAAGTAATTTGTAATGAATCTTGTAAAAACTTATTAAGGAAGTACGAAAAAGTAAACTACCACATGCATTATCGAAAATATTAAGCATTTAAAAATATGCCTTTTCTGTTTTTTAACGAGTGCCGCGTTAAAATACTCATTCAAAAAATTGACAATGAAAGTAACGAAAAGTGCATGTAGACCAAATCTAATTCAATATTTTTTACACTAGTTGGCTTATGAAAATTATCTATTTTGACTTACAGCTATATAGACAAGTAAGCATACGTAATTTTCTTCAAGCATGTGATGCATAATTTAATAACAAGCAAATTCCACCAAATGTAATTGGTATTCTATTCTTTCCAATTCTCATGAATAATTTACAATCAAAATCCACACAATCTGTCGCGATTTTATGTAGTATGTCTATTATTTAAAAACTAAGCACTGAGCACGTACTTTAATAAGAATCAAAATAAAACGGAGAACTGATATCTAAAACAGAGAACTCAATAAGAATCAAAATAAAATAAAATAAATAAAAAAACTTTACCGTAACAAACACATCCAATGCGAAGAGACGGCGACGGAGGACGGGAAGTGTGCTCGAACAGAGAGCGAGAAGAGGGAGACGACGACCGAGGAGAGCTCGAAGAGACGGCGACGCCACGAGCTCGAAGAGACCTTAGTCGGACGGAGACCTTCGGCGGCGGCGATGGCCGTTCGTTGGCGAGGAGGAGGGAGACGTTGGTGTAGAGGAAGGTGCGGATGACGGTTGGGCCAGGGTTTTCGAGGCGGAGGGAGTTGCCTTTGAGAGTGGAGAGTGCGGCGGCGATTGTTTCTGGTGGTGGTGAAGGGGTGGCGGTGGGGGCGGAGTAGGTAAGGCCGACAAAGAATGGGGAGTGGGGAGGGATGGGTTAGGGGTACCTTCTTTTTTCTTTCTTAAGAGTGAGATCGAGAATGGAGAATGGGGAATGGGGGATCGGGGAATTTTGCGGCCGTTTGAGGGGAGGGGTTGGGTTTAAAAAAAAAATTGAAAAATCGTGATTGCAGATCATTTTAGGCTATCCTATAAAACCGTGACTATAGGGCATAAGTATTTTATGATCACTTCTTTTTAAAAAAAAATGTGACTATAAATTTCTTTTAAATTATCTCCAAAATCGTAATTATAGATATTTTTGAGCCATCTTTTCATAAAATTGTGACTATAAATCTTTTTTTATTACTCTTTTTAGTTACTACTACTACTATTATTACTGTAGGAGAGATGATTGAGTAGTCATGAAACAGAAGAGGGAAGGAGTGAGCAAAATTTTCATAATCGACCTAAAAACTAATTGAACTTTTCTCTTTTAAAATACCCTCAATCAAAATTTAAAAATCCAATTCTACCCCTCACTTCTCTCACCTTCGACATGGACTTTTATAGTGGTTCTGACAAGGACTCCTACGTCATCTCAATTCCTGCCAACGAAGATGAAGAGAATATCAACGTCATGCATAATGAGGTTGCTTAAAAGCTTGTCTCGTATACTGCCTCCAAATCTCTGCTCATCAAGGAGATGTCTAGTGACAGTGACGTCGAATTGGATTATTCAAGAAACCACAGAAGATTACTGACAAGAAGAATGAGTATCGCCAAAAGAAGCTTAAGCAGATCATCTCACTTGAGCGCCATGATCTTTTCTTTGCTGGCGAGAAGACATCGTATCCCTTCGTCAGGACCTATGCCGATGTTATGAGGGAGCAGGCATTGAAGAGGGAGAAGGAGGAGACGTTGAGGCCATTGTGAAGAAAAAGAAGATGAAGGAAGAGGAGGATGCTGCTAAGGCGGCGCCACCACAGGCTACACCAGCGTTGTAGCTGCAGTAACAAAAAAGGCGGAGGAATAAGTGGGACGAGTCACAAGATGAGAGTGGTGATACAAAAAAGTCAAAAATTGATGAAAATTTAATTTAAGAGAATATTCTTTGCCAGCAATTTTTAGTATTTTTTGTTACTGTTTGATCAGCATAAGTACTAAATTATTCTTAACAAATAAATTTTACTAATTCATATATACAAACTGAAAAAGGTTGTTCTGCTAGTATACCTCTTTCTAGTGTTCTCTGTTGTGAGTTTCATGTTATTTGGAGAGGGCTTGTTATGGCTTGGGATTGCGAGTGCAAAGAGGTCATATGTGAAACTGATAATCTTGATGCATTTCTTCTTGTTTCGCGAGGCACAACCAGCATGATTAGAAATGACTCTGATCTGCTTGACAAAATCAAGGAGATGCTTCAGCGCAATTGGACAGCTACTTTAGTGCTCATCCAGCTTACAACAAACAACGGAGCGGCTGATTTAATGGCTAAGACTGCTACTTTAAACAAGCAGGGGTACCTAGAGTGGTTAATGCTCCCTAATAATTTAGACATTATTATTAGAGAGGAGGATTACTCTTTCTCTTAGGTCCTTTTCCTTTGGGTTATGTTCAGTCACCAAAAATATTGAAAAAATATGGTGTAAATTATATTGATTTATGTGTACAAAATTCTAATAAATATAGATACAAACTATATATTTTTTATATGTAAAATCTTTGTAAATATGAGTACAAATTATTATTGGCCAAATACTGACAAAAAATGATAATATTTACTTCAGCATTACTCTTTAAGTAATTTGATATTTTGTTTTTATTTTTAATTAATAAAGATATTTAAGTAATTTTATTTATTTCAAGCTCTATATTTAATTTAATCAAATAGAATACTGAGACATAATTCGGTCCTATATACTTTACAATAAATATAATACAAAGATTTAATTTGTCTCTATATCTTTGTCTTTCAATTTTAGTCTTTTTTTTTTCAAACACAATCTTATAATTCAATAATTCAATCAATTAATTAGTTGAACCGAATGGTCCATTCTTTAATTTATAATATAATAAGAATTTAATTCAGCTATATTTTTATAACATTCTTAAAATGTGTATTTTTAAAAAAATTTATAAAATAAATATATAAATTATTTTAAAATAAAACTATTATATACATATTAAAATTTAATGATTAATCTTTTATGTACGTATAATATAATTGTTTTAAAAGAGATAAATTAATTAAAGTAACTAAGACGGTAATAGAGTAAAAGACATAAAAGAAAACCAAGAAAAGGAATATAGTTAAATTCTGTTATAATAGTTAAGAGTAGAAACAATCCCTTTAATAACTAGCAAGAGAACTGCGCGATGCACGGGCAATACATATGCAGATTAAAATGGCGTAAATGTAAAGAATTGTTGGTTATTTTATCTGATGTTAGAAAAAAAAATGATAATCTTTATAATTGTAAAAGTATTTGTAAAATGTAAAATAAATTGTAAGCATTGTAATAAAGAAAAAAGAAGACATGAAAAAGATTAGACTATTCTCATGTTGTTTGTAGATGCAGAAATAATATAAATAGTAACTCAAAGCATTTGAAATATAATTCCGTAAAATTGATTGAGTAAGGTTTGAATTGTATTAAATATGAATGTTGAAGAAGTACTGGAAGAAATAATGGTTTGAGCATAAGATAAGTACTTGTGAGTTAATAAGTTATTGTTGCTAACAATTACAATGAAAAACGGAAAATGGTAAAAATATAAAAAGGATGTAAGATTGTAGTGATAAAGTTATAGATAAATAGTTAGGGTTGGATAAGCGAAAATGAGTGTATAGAGGAATTATGTAATAATAAAAATATACGTAATGCTGAACATATTGTCATATATTTCTAAAGACTTCAGGGTAAACAACATTCTCTGTATTGTTTGTGTTTTCGTCATGAGCAATTACAATTTTCAACCGTTTTTTGTTTGTGACTCTTGAGATGGCAACATAAAGTTGGCCATGAGTGAAGATAGGTTTTTTCAATAGCAATCCCACGTGATTCAGGGGTTGTCCTTGACTTTTGTTGATTGTCATTGCGTAAGATACCATAAGAGAAAATTGTGTCCGTTAGAATCTAAAGGGTAGCCTGGCATTTGACGGTGTGAGTGTCATTCTAGGAATAAAGACTTTATTGACAGTCATTGAAATTTAACAATTTTGCCTCAATAATTTTATCTCCTAGTCTTGTAATTATCAACTTGGTACCATTACAAAGGCCTGATAAGTGATCAATATTTCTAATAAGCATCACAGGGCAACCAACCTTGAGCTTCAATTCGTGATTTGGAACCCCCGAGCACTTAATTGTTGCTAAAAACTCTGGTGTGTGCATATCTTGAATTTGATTGCTACCTCCCTCGGACAGACATTTGTTGGAACTAACATATGTCTTGCATTCATTGCTGTTCATTGCAGTCATGTAATCATTTACCTAATCTACAGCATTAAGCGTAGGAGCTAAGATAGTGCAACCTTTCAAGTTGCTTTCATTACACATGTCAGCAATGTAATCAGAATAGATTGCCTCCACAATTGCCTTAATAGGATCACTATAATTAGTGATAAGAAATTCAGGAGGTATGTTAATGCTATTGCAGCCATCACATGATCTATCAGATATTCCGTTGCCATCTAGAAGTATCCATTCAGCAAATTGCTTTAAACATTCTACCTGATCATCTGTAGTCATAGATTGCAATCGCATGTTTATAGTGAGCTTTAATACTTCACAATGTTGCCAGAGGTATAAAGAGTTTAAAGACGCATTAACAATGTCTTGTCTTGTTCCTTTTGGGATGACAGGCAAAATTTGTCAAAAGTCCCCACAAAAAATAATTGTTTTACCTCCAAAGGGCAAGTGCTGGTTATAATCATCTTTGAAGCTCATCAAATCCTTCAATGTCTTGTCCAATGCCTCAAAACAGAATTTGCTCATCATGGGAGCTTCGTCCCAAATAATCAGCTTAGCTATTACAATTAATTCTGCTAATGGACTTCCTTGCTTAATGTTGCAAATAGAGAACTCATTTGAAGTTAATGGTATGACAAACCTAGAATGTGCAGTTCGACCTCCAGGTAACAGTAGAGAGGCAATGCCGTTAGATGCTACAGTTAGCACTATTTGTCCACGTGATCTTAGTGCTGAAGCTAAAGTTATCCAAAGGAAAGTTTTTCATGTACCTCCATGGCCATACAAAAAGAACACACGTTCATGTTGACTATCTGTAGAGCTCATGATTTTATCATATACCCCCTTTTGCTTGACAGTTAATTTTGAGAGGTAGTCATTATGTTGCTTTTCTAACAGAACACGGTCGCACCATTGAATTAGACCATAGTAGTGTCACAAACAACATCCGCAAATAATGACCTGAGCCCCAATGACTTGATTCTTCAATGGCATCAATATATTCTTTGTCGCCGTCTAGCAAACCACGTGCATAGCATGCATCTCGAAATGATGAGTAGATTACACCATTGTAAGTCCTGATATCTACATAGGTTGTTGGTCCTTTTACAATGTTTAACAACAACCTTAAATAATATAGCTCACCGGATGATGGCGGTAGAAAGATCATCCTTCCAATGACCTGATGACTTTTCCTGGGTTCCTAAGCTCTCAGAGATGATTTCCAAACAAACTTGCTTGGAAACTCATTATAGGTTAATTTTCTAGCTTCAGCATTTGCTTTGTTTGCTGCAAACCAGCCTAGAAACATGGACTCTTTAACAGTTGCCTTTGCAACAACTTCAACCAATGATTCATTATCCGTAAATACAACAGGTTGTTGATCCGGCAAATGAAAGCTTAGCCTCTCAACCGATGGATTTCTGTAGTGAATGTCATAGCAAAAGATCCTCCAAGCAGCTTCACAAGGAGATATATATCGACAATCGTAAAATATTTTTACTTCATCAACTTCTAAAATTGCTTTACCATCAGTGGACTTCGTGGAAAAACAGGTTGTGACGCGATCACTTCCTTTATTTACATATTTGAACAAATACTTGATAGATCTTGACTGGTTACACCATTCGACGTTAATGTGAGCATGGTATTTTAGCAACAACATTTTATTATGTGGCACGACATATCGGTTGTATAGATGAATTCCTGAAACTTCCACCGTGCATCCATTGTCTCGACGCTTATATACTGGGTAACCATCTTCATCAACTGTAGTCATTTTGTTGAACTTCTTAGGGAAAAGACAGATGCAACGACCTTCCTCCATGCAAGACGAAGTTGGTTTGCTAAGACCACATGGACCATGAAGCATAAAACTCTTTACAGCCTCGTAATATGCATTGTCAACATCAGCATCAGAAATTTCAGCACATATGATTTTGTTTATGTTTGTAGGGGGTTGGGTATTTATCTTGTTCATGCAAGAATAATAATATATGTGTACGTGGGAGTCCCCTCTTTTGGAATTCTATTGTGTAGATAACAGGAAAAAATAGCATAATGCATATGGTATTAACATGTGTTTAACATTTAATTATGAAGAATTATGGAACATGGTAAGGATAAATATGTGAAATATATATGTAAGTTTCGTACCTGCTTTTGTAGCACCAAATAATTTGTTGTATCTAAGATCTTTAATCATCATGTCCACTTTAACCTTGAATAGTCTACAAATCATGTCTGGCATGTCCTCTAGTTTGACTTTATGCATTCTACAATACCGTTGTATTTCGTCCCATTGCGGATTGCATGTAAAAGTGATGAATAAATCTAGATAACCAATGCACCTACATATTGCCATGGCGTCTTGATAATTTTGAATCATGTATCTTGGCCCACCAGTAAATGTTGCTGGCAGTATAATTCTCTTACCCTTTGAGGCAGCATTGGTCTCGCCGTTGAAAATGGCATCCCGAAGCCCATTGTAGATCTTAACTCTAAATTCGGTTTGGTGGTTGTAAATAAATTTCAATCTAGCACTTTCAACCATTGAGAATGCATCAACTATGAATTGTTGGAATAACCGGTGGGAATGTAACAGGACACCGTTGTGCGAAGGTCGGTCTTGGATTTGAAATGCGAAAAAAGTCGCACATTGTGACATACTTGTCTTCATCTGTTGGTTTTTTCTTAACTTTGTTCAAGATAATATCTTCTCTCCATCCATCTTCACCATAAGGGAATAAAAGAGGATATTGCAAGCCTAGATAAGCCGAGTGGAGTTCTGTTATTCTTTGAAGCGACCTTGATTTGGTCTCAACAATAATATCTCGTTCTTTTGTGGATCCATCAAAATCACCGACAATTAAGGCTGCAACCTCAGACACTGAAGGCAAATTATACCTCCTCCCATCTTTTCCTCTTTTTCCTATGAGTAGAAGGCAAACTGAATTATTGCCGTTTGCTGTGAGTGCATCGCGAGCAAGTCAGAAAGACTTTGTAAGAACGTTATGATTATCCAACGTAGTTTTGATTGTAGAGACAATATCCACATGAAGTTTGTTCAAGTGATCATTAGAGCTGCAAAAAGTGGCATAAAACATGTAAATATGATGTCTGCAATCATTATGAATTAAGTGAGATAACTATGTTTGAGCCTTTAATAAAATTGTATGGAAATGACCTGACAGCGATGATTCTATTTCGAATCTCATTTTCAATGTCGTATATATATAATTGTGTAAATTTTGCTATTCCGCCTTCTGGTGGAAGCAAGCTTCCCATTAAATGGTAATTTTGCCCGTGCAGAATAAGGGTTGGGGGCCTATGACTTTGGTTAATTGTTCTTTGTATTTTACCCCCGAATGATGTGAAAGCAAACATACTATTGTAGCTCCTAATGTTCGATCGAAAGTGTTCCGCTTTTTTAGTGCTGTCAAAGTAAAGCTTCCTCAACGAATCAGGAGGTTCTTGAAGCATAAGAAGTTGGACTTGACCTTGTCGGCAGCATAGGCTAAATTTTGGACATTTAGACTTGTAGTGCTTTTCTATACGCTCTTTGTACCAGAATATAGTTTTGCAGTGTTAGCATGTAAAGGTCGGATCTCCAATATCCCAATAATCTATAGAAAGGAAATAGGCATTCACAAATGTGTGTTTAGCTCGGAAAAGAGACCACAGTCAAATTAAATATAATAAGGTTGATAGATATTCAAATCATGCAATATATACATGTTAAGAGTCTTGATAAAAAATGTTTTGTCATATGAATTCAGGTTGCATAAGACTATAATTACTATTAAAATTTTACGATGTCCGATGAAGTACCATGTTGTGGATCAAAATGTTTGCAAGTAATTTTAAACCTCACTTAGGTTTAAAATTAGGGAATGTGGAGATGTGAAAGAAAAATAAAGTTGGAGATTGAATAACTGTTACTTAAACAACCCCTTCTCTCTTTCTCTCTCTCTATATATATAAAATGTATGTTATGAGAATAGAATTTTTATATGAGAATATGAGAATGCATTTATAATTATTAGATTAATTTAAATGACTAAGATTAAATCTACCTAATTAATGGTATGCAAGGAATGCATCTATTATAGTCATTAAATTCAAGTGTGAATTTATTCATAACCATTACCTCTATAACCATTGTTTTTAATTTCTATTAAAATTTACCTAATAAATAAATTAAAATCATTAGATTTTGTTATCTGAATAAAATTAAAAGTATTTTTCATAAATCAATCTATATTTTAAAAATCTGTAAAAATATCGAATAGACCTCTAAAAAATTATATTCTTTAAAAAAAATGAAAAAATAATTCAACCGCGCTTACGAGGCCATATTTTTTATCCCTTTTGTTTTGTTTCCATTTTAAATAACATATTAATAATTATTTAAAATAAATTTTTTTATGAATTGTAAGTAAAAAGAATTGTAACCGAATAACGTATCTTTAGATTTACGTTTAAAAAATTATTTTACATATATAAATCCAATTGAATTATTATGTAAAATTATTTATGTTATTAATATATCAAAGTTAATTTAAAAATACATAAAAAATATTTTTACTTGTTTAATCTTTTGATAAACGTAATGTTTGAAATGATACAAAATTTTTTAATATATTTTAAAATATAATAAAACTAACAAACATAAATATATTATTTACAAATAATAAATGATTCATGTAACAAACAAATTATTTGTGCATTTAGTCGTTGTTAGTTACACAAGTCATTTGCTATTTATAAAAAATATATTTATTATTGTTATTTTTATTATATTGTAAAATATTTTTAAATTTTTTTATCGTTAATAAATTCAAAACGTACTTTTATCAAAACATTGAATGCTTTGTCGTGGACTCGTGGTTGAATTATATTTTTTTATTATTTTTAAAAGTATATTTTTTTGAGAAGTTCTATTTCATATTTGCATAAAATTTTGAAAATATAGATTCAGTTATAAAAAAATACGTTTAATTATATTTGAATAAAGAGATATTAATAATCTATTGGCTATAAATGCATTCCGACATTCTTATATAATGATAAAGTGAATTGAAAGGAATATTACAAATTCAAATAATAAGCATATTTAATGAAACCAAACAAATTGAAAGCAACGTATTCTAAACCTTATTTTGTACCAAAGAGTTCAATTTAAAATGAGTCAAAACATTAGTTAATAAATCTTCAAACGATATAATGGTTATTAAGATACAGTATACAGCACAGATCAGTGATGGGCCAAAAAATTTTTAAAAGTCAAATAAAAATATATATCTTAAAATAAATTTTGTTGAACATTACTAATTATATTAAAAATATAATAGAGATATAAAAATTAAAAAGAGTTAGTAAATATTTTCATTTTTAAATATCATTTATTATATATAATTTATAAAAAATATTTTTTTATTTCTAAAAGTTGAACTTAAAATATTTTAATTAAATTATAAATAATTTGTCATCCTAACTAATTTTTTAATTTATTTTTGTATATATTTAATAATAAAAAACTAAATTAATTGGCATATTAGCACCGGTTAATATTATCATTTATAATTTATAATTTGAAACTATAATTACATTTAAATACCATAAAAAAATGAATCCATATGAAAAATATGTTTATATCAAATAATAAAAATTTAATTCATAATTATTTTTCTTTTTTTTTAAATTATTAATAATTTTATATATTTGTAATTTATTTTTGATATACTGTTAGATTAAAGAATTTATGCATCTATTTAATTATGTATTGTAATTAAAAAATATATTTTACATTCATCACACAAATAATTATCTAAAAGAATAAATATAATCAAATAAGTATATAAAAAATATACATATTTTAATATATCAAAATTAACTTCTATGCCTTTAAATAATTGTTCTATTATTCAGTATAATTTTCAAATATTAATTATCTCATATTCAATTAAAAAATTTATTTGTTATAATATTTATGACATAAAATAATTTTTAGTCCAAAATGGTTATTATAAACAAGATTATTTAAGAGATAAAATTAAAAAGTATCATATAATTTTAAAATAAAAAACATTAATTAATAGATAAATATTATTTTTTCTAATTTAAATTAATGTTTGAAGACAAACAAATACTGATAAATTTATTTATATTTAGAAAATTGGGATTTAGTTTGTTAATTAATTAGTTGATTAGATTTAAAAAATTATATTATCATTGTTTATTAATTTTTTATTGAGTTAATTTATTTAATTATTTTTAATTTTGATATTAAATCAAATTTAACAAAATAAATATTGTTACACGTTAACTTGAATAAAAAAAAATATTTTTAACATGAATTTTAAAATAAAATTTTGTAAATTTTTGTGGGTAAAAAATATAATCACATTGGGACAAATATATTGATTTATATAGAATTATTACTTTTTATATATTGAATTATATTGGCAAGTGCCACCCTTCTCCTAAGCCTGGGTTCATCCCTGGCGCACATAACTGTTCATGAACCGCATTGCGGATATCTGAATCATTAATTTGCGAATTCACTAGGGTAGTAACTATGGTTAGGATAAATTATTGTTACTTATACTATAACCATAAGGAGTATATACAGTACATCCATTCAAATATACATCGATGAAAAGATATATTCATAAGCATCTCACATTAAAAATTAGATTGTTAAAGATCTCAGGGTAGAGCCCGTAAGAATCAAAAGGATACCGCTAAGCAGTGGCAGAGCTTGAAAAAAAAATTGGGGGTCAGATAGAAGATAATTGTCAAGATGTTTTTGATATAGACTCCATTTAAGATAAGTTCGTCTAACCTCATCTCTCTGATTTGGGTAATATTGCCAAATTTAAAGCCGTTTTTTAGGGTCTCATTCCAAAAAATTAAGGTCAAACTCATCAGATGCAACACTTTGAACTTTTGAAGGTTATATCTCACTTTTTTCGTGATTCATTAAAGTAGAAGAACTATCTACAAGTGTTGATATTGTAAAAGTTATATATTTTTCTTCTTGAATATTATAGCCTTTCTCTTAAAAATGCATCAATTTCTTGATTTTTCATGATTATTTTATATAAAAATTTGAATATATATCCTGTAAATTAAGTAAAAAAGAAGTTAGAAGGACAAATATTAAAATTTATAATATTTATTGAATTTTTTTTATCAATTTATACAAATACAATAATATCAATTCTTATTGAATATTCTAATTTTTTTATCATATAAAAAAGTAAAGTAAATAAATAGTAAAATATAAAATAATATTAAATTAGATAAATAAAAAATATCTAATTTTTTATATTTGAACTTAAAAATCGAGGGAGTGTTGCTTATTTAATAGAGACGAAATGCGAATACACTAAATTCAGTCCAAATCCAACAAGATTT
Source organism: Arachis stenosperma (assembly GCF_014773155.1). Classification (NCBI taxonomy): domain Eukaryota; kingdom Viridiplantae; phylum Streptophyta; class Magnoliopsida; order Fabales; family Fabaceae; genus Arachis; species Arachis stenosperma. Next base: position 131,101,257 of record NC_080380.1, read on the forward strand.
GAATGTTTTAAATTAAAAACTATTGTGCAATAAAAGCAAGAGATGAAGATTGAACTTTGATATTTTAAGTCATAATAAAATATTTGAGCCAACTAAACTATTTTTTAAGAAGTACTACTAAATTTTTTAACAATGGCCCCCCTTGTCTTAACTAAGCTCCGGCCCTGCCGCTAACAAAATTGATAAGTAAAGGACAAATCTGGATTGACATCATTGGTGGCAATCCTGCTCAATGGTTGACTCCGTGTTATGGCGTGTTATGGTTGGCTCTGTATGCTCTGTTGTCAGTTGTAAATCTGCTAAATTGAGAACATTCCATGAATCATGTGCCCATCAACCTATATGTTGCTATGTTAGACAATGATATATCAAAATGCTGTGCAACTTTGTTACCTGGAGGAGCTTCTCCTGGATTTTGATTTTGGCTGAAACTGAAACCGGCACTGGAGTTGGTCTCATAATCATGTGCATCATCTCTATTGACTTCCTCAATATGGAAAGAATGGTCTACACAAACAATTTTGGCTTTTATCTGAATGTTTTACATGCATTTGATTTCGTCTTTAGGAACGCTTCAAAAAGTTTGTGTTAATGAATTTGTTTATGATATAAAACATGAAGAAGAAAAATTTTATACAAAGTTGGTCTTTAATGTTACCTTGGTTGGCTTCGAATGGAGGGCAGATTTGCATATTGCTTGGTTCAAAGTTGGGTGTGTTGTTTGCGGATGCGTTAAACACATCAGAGATGAATGGTACATGCCTCGAAGACGTTGTGAAAATGATACCAATTCTGATTTTGTTTGAAAGAAGCTCTTGCAACATTGTTCGACCTAAAGAAGGGAAAATTGTGGCATCATCCTTTTGTTATTTTAGATCGTTATAGTTATACACTGGTATATGTATGCATAATTTAGCTGCATGAATTGTGAATAAGAAGGGAAAGAGATTTGTACCTTCACCTGAGAACAGATCCCAGTTGGTTGCAAGCCTGGATGATTTCACATTACTATAGTCATGTGTTGATGGAATCAGAATGTGGCATCTTGCGCTCACACTTCTTGAAGGCTTTTGAGCATAGGAGGAAGGATGAGTTAGACATGAGGTTAGTTGCATCATGTTCTCTCCTCCTAATTACAGCAACAAATGTATACGATATGGTTAGAATAGGTCTGTGTGTCAAACAATCACAACTTGCATGATATTCGAAAGAGTCCAAACCTTGAAGTGTAATCGTTTTGATAGATGAAGTTGTATGCGAGAAGTTGCTAATGGCATTAAAGAAATCTTTACCGAGTGATTGATCAGTGGTGTGAAAAATCCCTGAGGTCCTTAACTGTATTGAAAAGTTATTTGTGACGCTGGTGCGGCTAGATGTATTTGGAGGACTTGGCTTGTCATGGTTATAGCTAGAGCCTGAAATATGAAGGTTCCTATTGTTAGCAATGCTTAGCTAAGAAATAGCAAGAATCAAAATCTGCACTGAAGTGGTCCCACAAAACTTCAATCGCAGGCCAATTTGCTGTAACTCAAGGTGATAGGCTCCTCTAATTAGTTTTGTGATGTTATCGCTACCACAAGAAAGAGAATTTTACAATGTAAGTTGCTGAATTTGTGAGTAATATAGTATGGTTTAGACAGAGGTGTAGGGCGTAACTTACACAAAATAAGTTCTTTTTATTTTTCATTTAAATAACTTCACCTATATGTGTCAGCCATCTACATAACATACTTTGTAAGAAAGTAATTGACAACTCCTTCAATGGGGTTCTATCTTCACACGGTGGTGTACTATTGCAACATGTATGCATTATGCCTACAGGTTGCTTTTGTGAAAGTAGTTGTGCTATCCCAAGGTTTTCTGCAAAGGATTAGAAAGGATAAAATAATGTTGGTTAATGCAGGAATGCAACACAAAGGCAACATGAAATTTGTTTCGTATGACCTTAACAAATAGTTTGAAAGCACTTTTGTGGTCTGAATCAGTTAGCTTTCTTTTTTTGCAGATAGCTTTGCCAATCTATAGTGCCTCGTTTCTTTTGCATTTTGACCCAATTGTTTCATGCTAGTGTTGCAATTTCAGGTTAGGCTGATGAGGGAAATCTGGGTCAAAAAAATGAAATTACTGGTTGACGGGTATTGAGGTTCAGTGAGATACTATGTATTTGCAATTTTAGGATCCATTTGCGAATTAAATCTTCAAGTTGTAATTCACACATACCTGAATCGTAACCATGGTGTGGAAGCCTGGAAGAGGATGTCACATGCATGGGTTGAAAGTACCTCTAAAAAAAACTCAGGATTTTATGATGCCTGGTGTACTGAATTGGTGCGAAGCTGCATTTTTTCACCATGTAGAAGAAGTGGAGGCATATGACAAAGGTTTATCCTTTTAATGCAGAGTAGGAAATCTGACAATTAACAGATACTTAGTTGGATCTCTCAAGGTCCATAATGGACTACAATATTTTTCTAACATTTATCCCTGTGGTATTCTTCACTTGTGCCACATAGTGAATTTATTTTAAGAATTATCAACTAAATTTCAGAATGTAACATTTCTTTTAATGCGTGGTGTTGGGAATATGATTAAGTGTATAACTAACTATTAAATAAAAGCATTAAAAATATAACTGAATTTAAGCAAGGTAATATATGATTAACAAAGATTATGGATTTGGATTATAAATCCAGCATAATTTATCATGATAAATGCAAAAGGGAATTTCTATGCGAGATCTTTTATCCAAAGGCTAGAAACTATTCTTTTCAAATTAAGTTGGGAATAGGTCTGGAATGTAAAGCATGAGTTCCTTCACTCCAACTTTCGTTGGCCAGCTTTAACAAAGCAGATGTCGTCGTTGATATGGATTCCATGAGCATCTTGAGAGCACAATTTTATTGGGATTCACTCCTGCTTGCCTCCCCTCTTGTGTTATAGTTATAATGTCTTCATCCAAAAACAGCCTGGGTTGCTCATATAGTCTAAAGCTTTCCAATTGATAAAGAGGGCACCATCGAAGGCAATTCTCTCTTTTCATTTCAAGAAACCATAACGAAACACTGTAGTGATCATTCTTAGGTGTGTATGACATGAAGCAAGTCAAATCTTTCAATAGAATTAGTGAATTGCAATCTGACCTTGCATTGTTAGGAATTCGAAGCTAATGCCACTTGTAGCTACTTATACAAAATATTATTATAGAAATAGGGACCTGTAAATTGTGGCCTCCAAAGTTAATCTAGAGGACTAACCCCTTCTGCGAAACGTAGTCAGCACCTACCTTGTTGATGTCACCAGTCGAAACTCTCTTTGGTTCCCACTGTTTGTGTTGGCTGTTCCATAGGGTAAATCAAATGTTTTTGTCTTTAAAGTTTTGCTTGAATACGTGCACAACGCAGTAGTATGTGCTAGAAGGATAGTAAGTAAAAGCAAAAACTGAGACGCATGTAGGCGCCTTAAACGGCCGTGGCTGAGGCAATTGTCACACGCTGCGTGTAAGGATGTTTCATATGAGTAACTTGTTGTAGTGACAGCCGTTACTTAATGTGAGGTAGAGGTTGCCGAAACAGGAACCCACAATTCCAAAATCATCACACTTTGCCAGCTCCGTTGGGAGGGACAACCTAGTAGCTACACCTGTTGAAGGATTAACACTTAGAATTGTAGTATTATTGGTTCTCCATTCGGGGAACAAAAATGTAGTATAAGTGTTTGTTTAAATGGGGCATAACTTAGGTGGTTCTGCGATAAGAATTTATACTCCTTTAAAGCAGAACACCAAAATGTGTTCAGTACCCTACATCTGCAAATACAGAAAGGATTAGCCTTTCCAAAGATGTAAAGGAGTACATCTTCTGGAAGACAATTAAAAGAAAAATCAGCAATTCCAGTTTCACACTCTATTTTTAAACTTGAGTTGAACACATGTGTTGTGTTGGAAAGGAAAGTAACACAAAAGCATAAAGAGACGTTAAAAAAAGATCCTGCTCTTTGATGCACGATCTTATAAAAGCATAAATAGATCTTATAGGGCCAAGTTGACTTTGTTAGATATTTTTTATACACCCATTTACATGTGGAATTGTTTACAAAGTATCCTATCACAGAGAAAAGTTTAGGAAGCTGTTGACATGAAATCACAGCAAAAATGATAATGTGCTGGCGTAGCTTTTCGGGCTTCTATGCACAGCGTCCCAATTATACTGCTCTGATTTGGCATTTAAGGTGATGTGAAACCAATACAAAAATAATGCAAATTTTTTAGTTTAAACCCAACTTTCTTTCTTTTGTCACAACATCAACTTGTAAGTATATATTTCTTTTTCATGCAGTTGGCAAGTAACAGTAGTTGAGAATAAATTTCATATTTAGTCATAGTATAGGGAAAAAAAATCTATTCATGGCCATCCTTTGGTTTCAGATTGACTCTAGCTTCAGATGTCACAATTGTGCTATTTTAATTATGTATCAAATTAATAAATTGAAAACTATATTTTAATTTTTATTCCTATAATAGATTTAAAAATTTAAAATGACATTTTCGCAAAAATATTGAATTATAAATTGAAAAGGTTAGTCATGGCTAATCTGTATGCCAAAGACTCAACTGAGACTGGTGTCATGGCTAATGTAATGACTGCCTCCTTAGAAGCGCATATTTGAAGGCAATGTTTACACAAAGCCCTCTAGGCGTTAGTTCTTTATCACTCATTAATGTGTATGGTTACACCTTCAAGTCATGAAAAAATTATTTTATTCGTTGTAAAAGTAAAAGAATAGTGTTATGAAAATTCCAGAGATATAGGACCAAGTACACAATGCAGCCATAAAGGCAAGGTCTAGAGGGCCATGAGAAACTAACATAAAAAGGGATGCAATAAAATTATATCTTGTTTGTCAGTAAACTATAAGAACCACAATATGTGAAACTAAAGTGATGTAAACCAAATACAAAAAAATGTAAATTTTCTGATTTAAACCCAACTTTGCTTCTTTAGGCATAACAGCAACTTGTAACTGTAACATCCCAAACCACCCACTAGCACGATATTGTCCGCTTTGGCACACAAGGCCTCACGGTTTTGCCTTTGACGATATGGATGATAGCCGAAACTCCCCACACTCACTCGTCAAAACGCGTCATGCTAGGGAGAGGTATCCACACCTTTATAACGAAGCATGCCTTATAAGGGTGTGGATACCTCTCCCTAGCATGACACATTTTGACGAGTGAGTGTGGAGGTCTTTGGTTATCATCTCTATCATCAATGGCAAAACCGTGAGGCCTTGTGTGTCAAAGCGGATAATATTGTGCTAGCGGGTGGTCTAGGCTGTTACAGATGGTATCAGAGTTGGAGCCCGGATCGATGTGCCAGCGAGGGTGCTGGGCTCCCTTGGGGGTGGATTGTAAGGTTCCACATCGGTTAGAGAGGGGAACGAAGCATGCCTTATAAGAGTGTGGATACCTCTCCCTAGCATGACGTGTTTTGACGAGTGAGTGTGGGGGGTTCGCCTATCATCCCTATCGTCAAAGGCAAAACCGTGAGGCCTTGTATGCCAAAACGGATATTATCGTGCTAGCGGGTGGTCTGGGCTGTTACAGTAACTATATATATATATATATATATATATATATATATATATATATATATATATATTTCTCATGCAGTTGGTAAGTAAAAGTAGTTGAGAATAAAGTTGATATTTACTCATGCTCTATATGCACAAAAAAATCTATTTATTAATTGAGCCTAAATTCAAATGTGACAATTGTGCTATTCTAATTATGTATTCATTTAATGAACTGAATATTATATTTTAATTTTTATTCCTACAACTTGACGCTAAATTTTTATTCATAGGATTAAAAGTTGAAAATTACATTTTTGCAGCAAAATTGAATTATAAATTTGAAACATTTGGTCATGGCTAATCTCATAAGCCGAAGAATCAAGTATATTATGCAGGCATAAAGGCAATGTATAGAGGACAATAATCCATGGCATGAGAAACTAATCATAAAAAGAGATGCAATAAAATTGTATCCTATTTGCCAGTAAGCTATAAGAACCACAATATGTGCAACTAAGCTAACAACTTATGCAAAGTTAATTTCCCCTTAACTTCATCTATACCTTATGCATATAGAGCACTATATGATCACGGGCTAAAAGCATGGATTCAGTTTATATGAGGATTTTAAAAGTTGTTGTATTGCTTCCTTAATTATGATGGAGTATAACGAAATTTACCTCAACCAATAATCATTCATAGAGAAAAATAAAGAAAATCATGATACACAGGTTGATGTTGCAAACACAATATCCATTAGATAAGTTATAACAACCAAAGCATAAACGTATATAATATTCTAGTAGATATGGCCTACCAAAGATGCATTAATACAGCATAATAAGGTTTAACATATATTTTTTTTTTCCACTAAAGATAACGACATAGAAAGTGGAATTAATTACTAAAAGCACGCTCCAAAGATAGGATACAAAACATGCACCATACTTAACCTTAAAACTAAGTTGATTACAAATACCAGAGGTAATCCAGACTAATCATACCATGTGGCTCCTTATAACCTTCATCAAACTGAATGCACTCTCAAATCTCGACTTTGAACCGGTTATAATGTCTCATGATACACACGCAGTGACCTAATCCTTACTTTATCTTCATATTCTACCCAATGAAGAGTTCTCCTAGTCTTGTCCATGGAAGTGTATCGACATATGTGAAAGTGTGAAACGTGTGAATCATCGACGCCATCTTCTTCAAAATGCCTCTCCTTTATTTCTATTATATCTTCATCAACAAATATGGCAGGAGTAAAGAAAGGGGCAACACTATTGTACATGAACAACCTTGTCCATGCTGGCTCCTCCTCAGTAACAGTAACATGCCAAATAGAAGTGCTGAATACTTCCTCGTCATGAGTAGATGAGGCAAGGCAAATCTTTTGGTTCAGGAGCATGAGCATGTAGCAATGAGCCAAGGCCTTCTGAGGAATGAAAATTTGCTGAAAAGTGTTAGATAATAAGGAGAAGCATACGATATATGGGAATCTTCTTTCATCATCATCAACTGAGCATCTTAACCAATAAATTGATCCATCAAGTGTAACATACGTAGCATCTAAGGTTACAACATATGTTGGACATGTAATGATCACATTCCAGTTTCTTCTAAAGCTTGTATATATCGAAAGTGAGCTTGAAGGACTTTCTGAAGTTTGTTTGAAAATATAAAGGATGGCATAATCCAAAGTGGATAGAAAGTACACCAAAGCATATAAATACACCAAGTCAGGCTGAAAAATATAAACAGGATCCTGGATAATTTTTTATTTTCGGCTAACAGGATTCCAATATAGCAAGTAAGACTTCTTGCCCATGAAACTGTATCTTATGCAGAAGATCCCATTTTCAATGCCAATAATGTGGAACTAACCTTCATATGTCAGCAAAAAAGAAAAGTGAAACGACATAGTGTAACCACTCGAAGCATCCATCCTCATAACCCAATCTATATAGTTCATCAGAGAGGATGGATAGCAAAAATGCATCAGGAGTGAGCAGCCATGATATTTCCACCTTTGAGCAAGTGTTGTCACAAAGTCATAGCTGCTTATTTTGACTCTCCAGGAGCGACAGGTGCTCGAGCATTCAAAATGGTTGAAACATCAGCACGGTGGAAAATGTCAAGCATAACCTCGTCCAGGAGCTCGGGCAAGGGAATAGAGATGGGAGGAGCATCACTCATTGTGTCTGAGATGCGAGGATTGCAGAAGTAAGAGATTAGGGAGGGGAAAGATATGCATGTTAGGAAAATGTATTTTTTCAGTGTATGACTTGTGTTTATATGCTCTAAGTATTCCTCTTCATTTATAGAGGAGTTCATAGGAGTATATCATTAATGAGCAAATTACTATTTTTTTATTTATATTTAGGCATCCGTACTAAATAGTAATTGAAGGAGAACTATATTACTTAGTCTTTTATGGGTAATGTTCAAGGTTGACAAATTCAGAAGATCTCATAGTTAAAAGGGGAATAGCTTCGATGGATACTTTTGGCAGGGAAGTCAGAGTTTCTCAAGCCAAAGATGGCGGGTGAACAACTCCCTGAGTCACCTTCTAATGATCAATAAATAAATAAATAGGATTTTGGCATGTCCAATTTATTTTGCGTGTATAGGTGACAAATGTTTGTTCTGCTGAAGCTCGCCTTGAGGCTCGCAATGGCAAAATTCCTAAAGAGTAAGTTAAGGTCAAGTAGATACAATAGCAAGAAGCTCATATGTCAGCATATGGAAGGCAACTCAAAGTGAAATTAAAGCAAGTATTAAATCAAGCTACAAAGCAGGGGAATATAATCCTGGTGAAGATTCACTATTAATGCTGACATAAATAATAAATCAAGTTTACCCAGCTGTGTATATTCTCCATTCTAACCTCCTGCTTGATTTGTTTATCTAATAAAATCTCCCATTTTGGAATGAGTTAAGTCTGGATTTTAAAGTAATTTGCCCTTGTCATTTGGTTTCTTTAATAAAACAAAGCAAGCCCGCCATTTGTTATGTGACGGCAGGCTACCAAATTTAATTGCTGAAGAGACTTGCTAGAAATGACAATAGATAATGATCTTGATTTTTCCAAATCTGATTGCAGGATATTCACATAATTATCTCAGCCATTACATCTCTATAAAGGAAGCAAACAGAATGGGATCCAATACGGTAGTGGTGTTACTTCTTCTTCCCGTTCCAAGTGCATTTTGATTGAGTTGTTTTAGTTATTGATTGAGCTAACATGCGGCAAAATGCAAGTCGGCTAGCTTTGCAAGGTATTAAATTAAAATTAAAATTTAAACCTCATTGGTGAAATGTATTGTAAAATCTTGGGAATATCGGTTACACATGCAAATCTAAATTAAGATACATTCTACTAATTATTTTAACGAGAATGCTGTGTTCTGTAACTTGTTATTCCTAAATGAAAAATGCAATTTTATACTTGTATAATTCAGAATAGAATTTCTTTTTCCTTCATTGGCACAACAGTTGCTCAAAGTATGAGCTATGTTGCTATGCTCCCATTAAAGATTTTACTGAATGTAAATGATATTGCTGGAATATGCAAACAATTAGTGAAGACAGAACAATTTGACTTTCTTTTTGAATAATATCTCATTCATTGTATGTAAGTAAATATAATCTGGGTCAGGAATGAAATAAGTGTTTATGACTAGTGTTAGTTATCCTTATAATAGAGTTTTGATATCTAAAATTGAGTTTGCATACATACAATCAATTGGGCAAATGTTTGTTGCAGTGACAGATTCACAATGGTTTAATTAGTATACTTTTCAATGGAGGATTGAAGAATGATGTGAATGTGTGATAAGGGAAAAGTTTTGTGGCAAATGGGTTAATAAATAAGATAGCTTATAGGGCTTAAAAGGTTCAACAACATTACCACATGCAGCAAGGTGCAAATAATGGAGGAACGCAGGGTTTGTCATCCATGCTTCCAAATAGATATATAATTCAATCTATTGTGGTTGTCATGCTTAATGTAATGACTACCTCCTTAGAAGCGCACATTTGAGGGCAATGTTTACACAAAGCGCTCTAGGCTTTGGTTCCTTATCACCAATTAATGTATATCGTTACACCTTAATCCCTGAATAAATTATTTTATTGATTGTAAAAGTAAAAGAATAATGTTATGAAAATTCCAGGGACATAGGTCCAAGAACATAATGCAGGCATAAAGGCAAGATCAAGAGAGAAGTAAACCATGGCATGAGAAACTAATCATAATAAGGAATGCAATACAATTATATTCTGTTTTCCAGAAAGCTATAAGAACCACAACATGTGCAACTAACCAAACAACTTAGTCTGCAAGTTATACTGGTCTAATTTAGAATTTAAGGTGATGTGAGCCAAATACAAAAGTAATGCAAAATTCCTGGTTTAAACCCAACGTTACTTATTAAGCACAACCTCAACTTGTAAATATATATATATATATATATATATATATATATATATATATATATCTTTTTCATACAGTTAGTAAGTAACAGTAGTTGAGAATAAACTTGATATCTAGTCATGCTCCATATGCACAAAAATTCTATTCATGGCTATCCAGCAGAATTAAAATGAGTCTAACTTCAAATATCACAATTGTGCTATTCTAATTATATATCCACCTAATGAATTGAATATTATATTTTAATTTTTATTCGTACAACATGAAGCCAAATTTTTGTTCACAGGATTAAAAATTTAAAATGATATTTCCACAAAAAAAAAATTGAATTATAAAATCAAAATATTGGTCACGGTTAATCTCTAAGCCAAATAATCAACTAAGACTGCTGTCATGGCTAATAGCTTATGACTTAAAGAACTACTAAGACAAAAATGCACTATTATACTTGTATAATTCAGAACAGAGATTTTTTTCGATTTTTAGCACAATAGTTGGTCAAACAATGAGCTATGGTCCCATTAAAGATTTTAATGAGTATAAATAATGTTGCTTGAATACCCAAACAATGAGTAAAGACTCTTGCAATTTGGCTTTCTTTTCTCAATAATATCCTATTGATTTTGTGAGGAAATACATCAGAATAAGGAATGAAATAAGTTATTATGACTATTGTAGGAGTTGACAGATTTACTATGGTTTAATTAGTATACTTTTCAATCGAGGATTGGAGAATGATGTCAATGTGTGATAAAGGAAAATTGTTTTCTGGCGAATGGGCTAATAAATAACATAATTTGTAAGGCTTAAAATCTTGGACAATATTACCAGCTGCAGCCAGCTATAGATAATGCACCTAAGAACTTAATAAACAAAGCAACTAAATTGAGGAGACATTAAACATCACAAAAGAAGGAGCATTGTAACGACACACAATATATAAACTACAAACAGATTGAAAGGCTAAGAAAACATTAAGCTATAATGCTAACAAAAGATTTGTCCCACGACAAACTTAACCAAACCAACACTGTAACTTCCATACAAACTTTTCAATCAATCTTTTTTCTTCCACAATTCCTCTTAAATGTTTTGTTAGCTGATTCCTGAACATCTGGAGACAAGGCTGCTTCTGCTGGGGAGTCATCAACTGCATCGGTAGCAGTTCTCTTGGCTAGAGTTTGACATGAGCTATCGCAGTTGCTCTCAACAGTAGAATCCTAAGTTTCAGACAAACTCCACAATCAGAAACTACATACTTAGCAGCCTCTTCATTATAGATAGTTATCTCTATTTACCATAGCTAACAGAATGATGTGACATGTATAAACTATTTACCTTGGATAGGAAAACTACAGCATGACCATTGCTATCTTCGTTTGTTTCAGCTATAGGGATATTAGCTAGCATCTGCAAACACTGCACGAAGTAAGATAAAGTTAAGAATCATGTTAGGTACAACAATACATTGAATAGCAGAGAAAAGTTTTAGGTCTTAGCATAACATCCTGCACTTACAGAAGCATCAGAAGAAGAGTTAGGCACACCATAACTAGACATGAGGGAATCGTCGTCCGAAAGTTTTGTGACACTGTACACCCCTTTCACGGCATTGATAGTCTTGTATATGATGTTAAGCTTGAATAAGAACCTTTTGTCAATCATATTCTCCAGGTATTTAGGGTATGACTTTTCTTTCTCGCATTTCTTTACATGGAGGATAGAATGTTTTACTCAGCCGCATAAACACATTCTCTATGAGAATTTTTTTTTTAGCTCGAATCAATTTGACTTACAGATAATTCCTTAACTTTCTCAGCAGCCTTTCCTATCATTTGCTTTGCTTCTTTATTCCACACAAGGAGGTTCAGACAACCACTTCCATCAGTCACAATTACTTGGAGCCTATACCTACATTAACATCTCAGCAACATATTAACCGTAACCCATAAAGATAACTACATGCAACTACACTATATTTGCCAATTGAATATATAAAGCATGCATTACGAAAATTAGGAAAATTTTCTGATCTAACAACCAACCTTAGCATAACCTTGAAGCCTACACGCCTATAATTATCACACCAATACCTATCTTTGCTCTACACAACCTTCTTAGGACATGTCTTACACGATATATAGGACCAATCATCTTTACCAACCTCTAGAGAAACAATAGTCCCAACAATCCAACATGACGTTTCCTAACAAAAATGGTCTAAGTCAGTAACGAAATACATACGGTCTAAGTTATCAGATTGCAATCTCACCTCAGTCATATTAAGAACCTCTTCTATAGTGCACACTGGTACAATGCCGGCATTGATCTCATCTGTGACTGAGTATTGAGATTGAGCTTCCAGGTGACTAATTCGTTGTGAACAGGAAACAAAATCTGTTGCCAATCTATGCATACGGCAAAAAGTTAACATACGCTAATATCATATTCAAAATCTGAAATCTAAATGCAGAATAAACCAAGTATTTGTGCACCAATAACAAACCTTTTCTTGTAGTCAATAACCTCAGGAAGGTTTGGATTGAAGTAACATGTGAACACATAGTAGGTGCTTTGAATATTGACAGAATTCAAGTACATGTTGGACTTAAAGAGCTGAACCACAATTATGAAAGGCTCCCCATCATCTCGCTCGAGATGTGGAGGAACTTCATCGACCAATTCTCCAAACAATGTACATTTAATTTTGTGCTTTCTGGAACGAAAAATAGAACACCACACCTTAACTAATTTGTCCACTATTAGTTACGAATCACATAAAGTAGTGCATCAAAGTTACATAGTTTGTCCGTATAATATAATATGCACAATATGTTAAACTAATTTACCAACATCTGCTGAGTCATGATCTATTTAACATATCCAACAATTTAGACACATTTAGGCGTAAAAAAAATTTTACTTCCCCTTTAAATAATGATTGCATTTTTTCTTTTTCTTTAGTGCATGACCGCAGTAATACCCAAAGTAAGCCTCGGTTTAAATGATTGAAAACTCATACTAAATTCATAGTTGACACATATCCAAAGAAATAAACATTACTCTAGATCTTCCAACTGAAGTGTAATAAGCTTCGTTTCATCACCAGTGCGTGTAATCAGCCCCCTGACCTCCTCCTTTCCAACAATCTCTCCTATGTAATCTGCATGTCACAATACATAGCTTTAAATCTAAAGGTATAACTTCCTAATCTGATCAAAGGATGACAAGAAAAAGCTATTTCAATTAAACTTACCAAATAATAGATTTCCGTCGGTTGAACCATTTTCATCAAGATCATGAAACGGACGGAACTTGAATGTGTTAAAAGCAAAAGTCTCAATAGGTAGGACTGCCACCACAGTCTTTGTATAAAAGTTAAGCTTGTACTTGTGAGGAGTTGTCCTAACCTTTCCATTGTTAAGCTTGACAATAAAATTTTGCATACTATAAACACAATGCTCCTTTATCCTATTTTTGAACAACTCCAACCCAGGCTTGCAAATGGTTGCATGAATTCTATCACCTTGTAAGTTGGATAAAAATAACATGAACATAACTTATTAGTGCACACCTAAGAAGAAACTGCAAGGTATAAGTATGAATGATGGAAATATCTCCTCATCTTGTAAAACCAACTCCAAGCTAAACATCTCATTCTTGTTCCACTAACTTGGAAACTCATACAATCGAGCGACCCCCACAACCAAGGACCAGGCAAGCTTGGTTGGATTGATATCCCTGACAAAATCCTTCCTCGCAGCCATTTATTTGCAGCAAAAAAGAATATCGAGCTCAACCTATAGCAGATCCAAATAACAATACACATATATATTTTGTATAAGCTTTGGGGTCCTCATATTTATACACAACTATTTTTGTCATGATGATAGTGGTGGGCGGGAAAATCTATGATTTTTGAATACCAGACGGAGCCCGTCTAAGTGGGAAGTACCAAATCGATCGCTTTATTAACTGCAAGTCACCGGTCAGGTGTTGCAGAAGATTCTTCCTTTACAGACATTTTGAGTTTTTCCAAGACCTCTCACCATGCAAGCCAGTCACGTAAGCGCGATTCTTAGAAGTAATACTGGTAGCTTCGTTCACTGCGTTGCAATTTCGGCAAGAGGGCATGTTGAGAGGAGGTCAATTTCTTTTCCGCACCGAGCCATGTTTCTATAACATTTTAGTTTCCTTATATTTTCATTGTGACATTAGTTGTCCCCGAACCCTAGCCACGTGTCCACATCCGCCCTTACTTCTCATTTCGAGTGTCATCGAGGGAACTATTTACTTTAACTAATGAACAACTTATTTCAAGGACCTAACCATCTTACATTGGCTGCAAACGTGTTGTCACCTAAGGGTATGCTCAATTGGAGGGAACACTGTGGATATGCCTCGGTGAGTGAACTGCTTAACTATTATATTTAGAATAGATAAGCAATGGATTTTGTTCTACATTATAATCCTCTATTATATATACAACCTAGTTTTCAAATACATGATACTTTATCTAAAGAAGTAGAGTTTCTGAAAGTTTAGCAAAAAAAACACTTTTACTATATCATCAAACACCTCAACCTACATCATTTTTATGTTATTATTAAGCAAGAATCTTTTCTGTGACAAGCTTGACGACACAGTCACGAAACTTAGTTTTTGAACTGTTTCGGTTAAGAGTTTTAGATTCTAGTTTCCATAGTTAGTCTCAGTTTGACGAGTCGAACTCGATTCACGAGAGAAGAGAAATAATAATATAATATTATTATTATATCAATATTAGAGCTGCTTGAGTAATACTATAATATTATTTGATCTGCTTTAGTTAAAAATAAGAGATAAGTTTAATCAGATTCACAGTCTTTTGGTGCAAATTAATACCAGCACTCTCTGATGACTTTAGCTATGCTAATGTCTCATCATATACCTTCTATTCTCATGTTAATCATGTTACTAGTATCATCTATACTAGTATTTCAGATATTAATTTCTAGATGTGTTGTTAAGTGTGTGTTCTAATACATCTAGTTTTAGTAATTATACACCTGAGATATTTTTCAACTACCTCCCTAACTAGCCAATCAACATCAAGCATGTTTTTTCCCACCCCCAAGACACTTCAAACTTCTCATTTCCACCTTAAATGGCCGAAAATAAGAGAGAAAGAAAATAGAGAAAACTTTGAACACATAGAACTTCAAATCTTGATTTCTTCCAAACCAAAAATCAAATCAAAATTCCAAACGATTAAAGTGATCATCTCTTCTTTCTCTTCAAATCCATGCCACTTTTCACGGATCAAAATCCGGTTAAGTGGATCCCTCCTCTTTGATTCAGTTACAAGAAAATCTTGCTAAACTTGTGTTTTCTTGATGTTCTTCTATAGATATCTTGCTTAGCTTGACTTGTGAGACCAGCCAACATCAGTACCCCGTTTGAATACGAACTTTAACCTAAGTCCTTTTGTAGGAGGCTCCTGTTATGAGGCTACTTGATGAAGTACTAGCGAGATGTCCTACGACAATGTATGATTGTGCAGAGGAGTAGTAGATGATGATCCACCTTTTGATGACATTCAACCTGACCTGAGTTTTGAAGACCTAGAACGTACTTTCCTTCGCTTTTGTAGTTTAGAAGAATTGAGTGAGTAAAAAGTCTAGACTAGCCCGAGTGCCAACTTAGGGACTTCTCAAACAGGTCAGGACTTGGGATATACACACACACATATATATATATATATATATATATATATATATATATATATATATATATATATATATATATATATATATAGTAATTATCTAGCTATTTCTAGAGTTGTTCTAATTGACATCTATACTTTAATAAAGGCTGGTTATCTGAGTGTTGTTAACCGCTTGAGATGTATAAAAGTGTGGTTGCTTATAACTATTTTACTTGTTATTATTTATGATTTGACAATGGATCATTTCGCTTATCAACCCGAAAGTTAGATCAAACTTTTTCAAAAATAAATTTACCCATAAAACGATAACACTCTAACAAGGCACAGACTCATACAATAAATAATAGATAATAATTAGGAAGACAAGTTGGTAGCGCTCAGTTTTCAGTATGATCTAGACATACTGAAAATTTGGTCGTTACATATAGCTCCTTATATAATAGGGAATTAATTCTGAATCATAATAAATCATTTTAGTTTTAATCTCTCTAATTTTTCTACTTTTGTTCATATCCCTTCATGGTATCATAGTGCTATTGGTTTAGAATTTTATATCCATGGCTTCCATTATACCCTACCAACAACCTTCATCCACTACCTTTTCTGCTCCAATCTTAAACAAATTAACAAAAAATTCATACTAGACTTGGAAGCATCTCGCGTTTCATGTCATCAATACAAATAGCCTGGTAGATCATTTGGTTGAAGAGAAAATTTCTACACAATTTGGAAACGAGGCTGCAAGAACTGCAGGAATTGAATCATAAACCTATGAAGATTGGAAGATCAAAGATCATTACCTTATGACCTGACTGCTATCCTCTATAAATGATATATTCAAAAATACTATGCTAGATTGCAAATATGCATTTAAGGCTTGGAGTTCAATTTAAGAATATTTTGCAAAGATTTCCAAGATTAAGATACAACAGCTCAAAATCCAACTCAACTCTATAAAGAAACGTGGAATCACAGTTTCTAAATATCTAAAAAAATTCAAACCATTATTAATTCTTTTTGTACAGGGGGATAAGTTAGTTATGACAGTTAATTTTGTTATTAAGTTAGCTTAAGGAACTATTAGCACTATTACATAAATAGGTATAAATTATGTATCTAAGATTTAGATCAGAAAAATAACATTCACTCTTCTATCTTTTCACACTCCAAGTTTCTTTTCTCTATCATTGACAATATTATGCTATTCTCGCATTTTTTCCCAAGTCTAAATAAATCGCACCAATAGAACAAGAGAGTAGAGGTGGAGGTTGGAATGGTGATGGTGGTTATGTTGTGGCAATGGTACTCTGTGTGATAGTAGAGAAAGACGATTTCCTTTGTGAGTAAAGTTGTGGTAGATAATAGTAAATGTTAGAGTATAGTTAGGATCAATTAGATCAATTAAGATCAATTATAATTATTTAGCATATCTATATATTTATTATAGGATATTATGCTCTTATTACTTTTATTCTTCTAACATCTATATATAGCCTTGTATATTGTATTATTCTGGAACTCACTCAATAATAGACAACCTTTTCTTCAAATTACTCTCTTGTTTCTAACATGGTATCAAGAGCATAGGTTGTTTTTTTCCATGAAAAATCGTTGATAGCCTTTCTTGTTTTCTTCTTCAAGCAGCCTCTTTATACTTGTTTTCAATCTCTTTCCTGACGTTTTCCTTTGCCAATGACCACTCCATTCTCTTTGTCTCATTGTCCTGAGCCCAACGAACCCAACCACGTCGCTAGAACCGCCCTGACACGCCGCCGCAAGCTCCCTGCCTGTCATAATCTTTTCTTCTTTCCAGACGCATCTAGAATTGTTGATCTGTTTCTAAGATCAACGCTCTAGAACCGTCCATGTGTCGAAGACCTGTAGCTTCAATCAACTCGTGTTTCAGCCTGTGTGTCGCCTTGACCCGACCCATCGTCAGATCCGCACTCCTGTTCACCACCATGTCATCCTTGACGTGTTTTCTTCCTCCAATCCGTCGTTGTAACGTGTCCTCCTCTACTAACATGACTGTTGATGTGGCAAACAGTGGGACTCTCCCTAAGATTTTTTTAACGATTTCTTTCCGATTCTGTCCCCCCGTTTTCTTGATTTCTGCCTTGATTTTGCAATTTCTTCTCTCTTTTCCCTTTGTCTCTGTTATTATGAAAAAATTGGATTTTTTCAGCCTACAGACAAGAAAGGTAAATTTTGCCAAAATTGTCATCGTTTTAGTCACTTACTCCCAGACTACCCCTCTATGGAATATCGAAAATGCAAGCAGAAAGGATACCTTGGCTTCAATTACCCAATATTGTTTTGCCATTATTGTAGCTCTTGAGACATTTGATTACTACCTGTCCTACTCACCCACCATGTCCTGATCAGATCAAGTATCATTATCGCCCCAACTTTTCCAAGAATGTGCTTGCTTCTGCTGTTGCTATTGAATCTACCAGCTCTGCTTCTCTCAACCTGTCTTCTGTCTCTTTATTTGATATTAAGTCTCTTCTTAAGCAACTTCTCTCATTTTTTGGTAATACTCTTGCTGCTTTTTCACTCCTCCAGATAATTATAAATGGTATTTTGATTCCAATTGCTTTCGTCACATGTCTTCTTTGAGTCATCTTTTTATATCTTTGTCTACCACTACAAATGCATCTTCTATCAACACTGCTGATGGTTTCCTCTTGCGTGCGATACATAAGGGTTTTATTTCATAGTCAAATCTTAATATCCCTGATACTTATTTTATTCCAAAATTAAACTTTAATCTTATTTCTATTGGTTAACTCGTTGATCTCGGTTTTGATGCCAATTTTTTCATTTCTGGTTATCGTGTGCAGGATCGTCAGACGGGACAAATCATTGGGACTAGATGTAAGGTCAGAACTCAGAAAGTTGTTTGAGCTCGAGAATCTTCATATTCTTCCTACATCAAATTTATGTGTTGTTTCTTCTCAATCTACCCTTCACTTGTGGCATCATTGTCTTGCCCATAGCTCCTTAGAAAAAGTGCGCCCTCTTGTGTCTAAAGATGTTTTAGGTAAGGTAAATAATGAGTCTTTTGATTGTATTTTTTGTCAAACCGCAAAATAACCAACTTTATCTTTTCATAATAATTCATCTCTTGCTTGTTCTCCTTTTGATCTTATCCACTTTGATATTTGGGGCCCTGCTCCCACTGCTTCTATGGGAGGAGTTCGATACTTTGTAGTTTTCATTTATGATTATTCACGCTTTACTTTGGTTTATCTGATGACTAATCGCCATGAGCTGCCTCAGATTTATATTAACTTTGCCACTATGATTAAAACTCAGTTTTCCAAGATCATTAATTTTTTTCTATATGATAATGCTATGAAATACTGTGACTCCAAACTTTTAAATTTCTTGCTGAACAGTGTACTTTGTCTGAGTTTTCTTGCCCTCGTATGTCTTAACAAAATGGACGGGTTGAACGTAAACACCGTCTTATTCTTGACTCTGTTTGTGCAATGCTTATTTCTTCTTCGTGTCCTGGACGTACTTGACATGAAGTTATTTTTACTGCTGTTCATGTTATTAGTAGACTTCCTTCTTCTGTCCTTGGTAACATTAATCTCTTTGAGCGTCTTTATCATACTTCTCCATATTACAGTTCTCTTTGAGCTTTTGGTTATGCCTATTTCATTTTTCTTCAGCCTCATAAACATAGCAAACTTGAACCTTGGGCTCGCATGTGTTGTTTCCTCAGTTATGGCACTAAACACAAGGGTTATCATTATTGGGATCCTCTCTTTAGACATATTTGTATATCTCGTCATATTGTATTCTAGGAGCACCACATGTTTTCTAGGTTCTCCTCATTTGAATCCATTCCTTCTACTTAGTCACCGCTTTTCACTAATCCCAATGTTGATTTTTTTTCTAGTGATAATTCTAAAGATTCTATCTCAAGTTAACCTCACGAGTCTCTTACTCTTTCTCCTTCTCCATCTCTCGATGATTCCAAACCGGATGATGATCATGCTCCTGCTATCATGCCTCTTCCCTCTAATCATTCTTATAGGGTAAGAAATCCACCCCCTTATCTTTAGCTCCCACTGGAATTTGAGGAGTGATGTTAGAGTGTAATTAGGATCAATTATAATGATTAACATATCTGTATATTTATTATAGGATATTAAGCTCTTATTGCTTTGATTCTTATAGTGTCTATATATAACCTTGCATATTGTGTTATTCTAGAACTCACTCAATAATAGACAACTCTTTTTTTAGATTACCCTCTTGTTTCTAACAGTAAAAAATAAAAATTTAATATATCTAAATAGTAAAAATAAAATTAAAAATCTATTTGAATTGTATAAAATTAAATCAAATTAAATGTTAAGAATAATCTTAAAATTTTATATAAATATAAAAAATATATTTTACTGAAAAATAATTAATGATAAGCTAAGATAAATTTTGAATATTGTTATAAATGCATTATTGTGAATGTCTATATTTAACTGAAATTTATATTCAAATTCACAAAATTAATAATGGATATAATATTATTGAGTCAATTAAAAATTAGATTCTTGACTTCAAATAATCTTTTAAACATTTTTTGTACAACATGTTTTTAGGGTTTTCTACCTTTTAAATAAAAAACAGTTAATTTTCTATATACATTGTTTCAGTTTTATTTACGTATATGTCATGCTTTTAATATTAGTAAAAATTGCATCTAGAGTTCGAACATTACAATAAAATACGTAAAGTAGTGCATTAGAGTCCAAAGACTTTACTCAATTTCTTACTGTAGCTTAACTTGGTGCCATTTATAAAGGACATATTAATCCGCCTTAACCGCTACAATTTAAGTGCGATATATTCTAGTGCACAATCGTCATATTATTCTATAAGAAGTTGTTTTATAATACAAAAAATATTAATGTAGTGTATTTTGATGACAATTTGTTTTTTTTTTTTTTGAAAAAAAAACCTTATGTAAACATTACAAAAGAATCGATAATTTGCGGCAATTTTTAGGTATTTGCGACAGTTTAAAGAAATCTTGCAATTTAGAAGGTAGAGATTTGATTTTATGGCAGACACAATTACTACTAAATCAAGGATTAACGTCGGTTGATTTTGCGGCGATTTCAATTTTAAGAACCTTGAATTCGACTATAATTTTCTGATGATTCAAAACCGCTGCTATTTAAGGACAGTTCCGTTTTTCAAATTTATTTAATGGCGGTTCGAAACTGCTGCTATCTGATATTCAGTAATTTTAAATTTATTTTCGACTATTTTGTAACCGCCGCTATTTCCTCGGCTTAATGGCCGCAAAAATGTTGTATTTTGCACCGGCAATCAACGCTTTTTTTTTAAAACGAATGTACTAGTAGGGGTGCACATGGCTCGACCCGACCCGAATACTTTAGAGCTAATTTGGTGTGATTTTTTTGGGTCTAGGACCGGATAAAGGTTTCAAAAATAGACATGGTCATTATTTAAAGTCGGGTTCGGGTCAAGGCAAACCTGACTTCACCCGACCCATGTGTACCCTAGGAAGACTAAAAAAGGTATATATGTTAAATTAATTCTAATATTTTGTAATATTAATTATAAGCTTATTGTTTTGTTTTTTTATCACATTTGTTGAATTAGAAAATAGATCAAAAAGGCATAAAATTCGAATTTATGCACAAATTCAAGTTCAAGTATGGTTATCAACTTCTTTGTAACAAGTATTTTTTTCTTCTTTATAAATGAGTGCATCATAATTTTTTGACATAAAAGTTATCAAGACCCGAACTTCACTCGGTCGAGACCCGGTTTTAGTGCAGCCCGAAAGTAGTGTGATTTTACCGGGTCTAGGACTGGGTAAGGGTCTCAAAAATAGACCCGATTATTATTTAGGGTCGGATCCGAGTCAAAACGAATCCGGTTTTACCTGGCCCCATGTGCACCCCTAGTATTAGGTATTTTTTTTAATTTTTCTTAATATTACAGATCTTAATTATTTTGTATGTGAAAAAATAAATTGATGGGTAAACGGCATTAGCAAAACTATAAAGCAAATTCATATATTCATCTGAATATCAATAAAATGTATTCCTTAATAAGAGTCACATAGTCAACAAAAAAGTGTATATTAAAAAAAATAATAATTTTCAATCCTAAGATCTACTTTCCATTTTGTCTCTCCAATGAATTCATCTATGCAGTGACGTCTATTGGCAGCTCCCCACCTTGCCCTTGAATTAGACATCTCAGAGCATTCTCCATCGCTTTCATCTTTATCTTTTCGGCTGCTACTTCATCCTCTAATGCCTGTCTTTTTGTCTTTTCAGCTGCTACTTCATCTTCCATTGTCTTCCTTTCTAATTTCTTGGCCGCTAGCTTTACTTGTAGTTCAAGCAGCACCCTTGGCTCTCCTCTCTTTGAGCTCCATTGCTCGGCTAATGAAATTCGTACCAAAGACTTGACTAGAAGTCGGTGCGATACCCATGCCACGCATTCTACCCGAGTGTTCTTTTTCGAGAGAGTTTGAGCAAGCGAATCATTCTGAGACAATAATCTAGAGGATTCATCATCTTGCTCAATCTCCACAATTCTTTCCTACACACATAGATAACCAAACATAAGCATTTATTAGCTAGTTACTAATCGCATAGACTTTCAATACAATTTTAAAAAATAAAACCTACTAGAAATAACTTATCGATTTCCAACACATTACTTACACCAATAGCCTGAGCTGCATGCATCATAGATATAGGAGCCATTAGGTCGTTTGTGCGTTAAGGTCCACAACTCTCCTCTACCAACTCTCCTCCCTAATCGTTACGACTGTAACAATACAGTTTAAAAAGTGAATATGCACACGAAAAAAAGGTTAGAAAAATAAGTCAAACATAAATTACCTCTTCTTCTCCAAGCCTTGCCAAACTTTTCAATCCACCAGTGTAAGTGTATAGCTGCTTCGATAATTATTTATATTTAATTTATCAATAATTTTAATATTATATTTTATATCTTTTTTAATAATTCTTATTATAATTCTTTTTTATATATCAGTAAGTCAATTATTAATAATCTATTATTATTATTATTATTATTATTATTATTATTATTATTATTATATTCTAGCGCCAAGCATGCATGTTGATGTGTCGTATTTTATTGACAATTTACATTTTTTTTTCTCAATCAGTTTTAAAAAAATATTATTTAATCAAACATATACAAATTAGAATTAACAATTATTTATGTTAAAATTTATTAATAATTCTAATATTTATTTTATATCTCTTTAGTAATTATTATTATACTTTTTTTTATATTTCAATGAATCAATCATTAATAATCAATAATCAATATCATTATTATTATATTATTTTATAACAAATTATATTCTGACACCAAATAAGAGTAGAGTTATATTAATTTTTAGAGAAGAGCAAAAAAAATACAATTAACAAAAATCAAAATAAAAATTTTAAGAGGCTAAATTAAAATTTATATATAATGTGTAAAGAAAATTGATAATTAAGGGAGGTCATATTGCATTTCCGGATTTCCCCTTTTATCTTATATGAGGCTGTACTTCTAGCGTCAAGCATGTTGACGCGGCATATTTTAGTGCTAGTTTGTATATGTTTTTTTTTTAACTATTTTTTAAGAAAAATAGTGTAAATAATCATACATAAATTAAAATTTATTTATGTTGAGATTTGTCAATAATTTTAAAATAAGTTACCATTGTGCTTATGAAATATGTGAACACTAACAAATGTATTTATTAAATTAGAAAACTAACACTGTATCTCTGAAAGATAGATTTTGTGTGACAAAAGTACCCAAATTCTAAATTTTTTATTAACTTTTTAGTAAAATTGTAAGGTCCCACATCAGTTGGGGAGGAGAACGAAGCATGCTTTATAAGGGTGTGGATACCTCTCCCTAGTATGATGCGTTTTAACGAGTGAGTGTGGGGGGGTTTCAGCTGTCATCCTTATCGTCAAAGACAAAACCGTAAGGCCTTGTGTGCCAAAGCGGACAATATCGTGCTAGCGGGTGGTGTGAGCTGTTACAGATGGTATTAGAGACGGAGCCCAGATCGATGTGCTAGCAAGGACTTTGGGCTCCCTTAGGGGGGTGGATTGTAAGGTCCCACATCGGTTGGGGAGGGGAACGAAGCATTCCTTATAAAAGTGTGGATACCTCTCCCTAGTATGACGCGTTTTGACGAGTGAGTGTGTGGGGCTTCGGCTATCATCTCTATCGTCAAAGGCAAAACCGGGAGGTCTTGTATGCCAAAGCGGACAATATCGTGCTAGCAAGTGGTCTGAGTTGTTACAAAAATTCTCAAATTATCCCATCTCTCTCTCTCTCTCTCTCTCTCTCTCTCTCTCTCTCTCTCTCTCTCTCTCTCTCTCTCTCTCTCTCTCTCTCTCTCTCCATTAGTTACCAAAGCTCACGCTTCTGGCACCGTTGACGATGCAAACGCCCCTCTTCATTTCAGATGTGTTTCTCCACTGTCTCGACACCACCCACCACCTCCACCCTCTGTCCTCCACTCCTTCTACGGCAAAAAACATTATCTCAAGTTCATCAACAACCACAAAAAGAAAATCGACAATGACTTCTGCCTCAAGCTCCTCTATGTCCCCCAATATCATCGCAGCAAGTTCTGATTCGGTGGCTTTGGTGGTGTCGCGTCAACCCCCTCCTCAGTCGGTTCAAGATATGTGTCCTCCACCTTTCCTTTTGCGACGACACCGTCCTCGACACTGCAATTAGATGTGCGTCACACGCCACCATCTTCCTTCAATTATAAATCTAGAGTATTTGTGTCTAAGTTTATTGGAGTACTACCAAAGCTCGCTCTTCTCGTTGCATGCCGTTATTGTGGATTACCCAAAGATTCAAACTTGAAGACACCCTAGGGCTTTTCCTCTGGTTTTATTTAAAGAATTGTTCATTTGAAATTGAAGCCCTGTGTTCAATTGAATTAGTTGTTTCTGGGTAATTATAGCTGCTCTACTGTTTCAGGGTTCGATACATGTGTAGCTCATTAGAACTCATTGCCTCTTTCCCTTTTTTCTGTTGCGCTAGATGGCGGCGATGACCTCTGAATAGCAGAGAAAAGTTTATTGGTTGGGGTGATTGTTATTGCTGTTGGAGAGAGAGAGAGTGAGAAAGAGAGAGAGGAGATGATAATTTAGGAATTTCGTTAAAAAGTCAACAAAAATTAAAGTTTGGGCATAACACGAAATCCATCTTTGATGGGTACAACATTAGTTTCTTTATTTGATGGATACATTTTTCAGCGTTCACATCTTTTATGGGTACAAATAATAATTTATTCATAATTCTAATATTTTTTAATTATTATTATTATTATTATCATTATCATTATTATTATTATTATTATTATTATATTTCAGTGAGTCAATAATCAATAATTAAATAATTCTAATTTTACAACGGGTTACATTCTGACGATAAGCATGTTGACGTGGCTATTCTAATATCAGTTTGGATACATCTCTCTTCTCAACTATTTTTAAAAAAAATATTATGTAATCAATTATATACAAATTAATATTTAATAATTAATTATGTTGAGATTTATCAATAACTTTTAATATTTTAGTTTATATCTTTTTAGTAATTATCATTATTTTTTTTATATTTCTGTGAATCAATAATTTTAATATTTTATTTTATATTCTTTTTAAAATTATCACGATTCTTTTTTATATTTCTGTAAATGTTTTATATGGTGTTTCTTTTACCATTTATATTATGAGCGTAAATTTTAGACTCAAGTATGTTGATATGCCGCGTTCTAATGCATGTTTACATGTTAATGCTATTTTCAAAAAATATTATATATTAAATAATTAGAATTATTAATTATGGTGAGCTTTATTATTTATTATTATATTATTCTATAATGAATTGTATTATGATGCCAAGCATAATGACGTAACGTATTCTGTTGTACTTTACATACGTTTTTTTTTCTCAACCATATTTAAAGAAAGTATGATGTAATCAATTAGATACAAATTAATATTTAATAAGTATTTATATAAAAATTAGTCAATAATTCTAATATTATATTTCATATTTTTTTAGTAAAGGTAAAGTACTATTTTGATCTCCAACGTTTGGGTCAAATTTTAATTTGATTCTTAATATTTCAAACGTCTTATTTTTGTCTCAAAATATTCTAAACAAGCACAATATGATCCAATTATTAAAATTGACACTAATAGTTAACGGAATGAGTGATGTGGACGTTAATATGGTTACTAATTAAGTCATATGTATTATTTCATGTGTTAAAAAAACAAAACTAAAACCTTCTTATAATACTTTTTTTTCTTAATTTCTTTTTTGTATAAAACTTTAAATCCTAACTATCAATCATCAACATTTCAAAATTAAAGGAAAGGTTTTTATATTAGTCATTTGTCGATGGATCTATTTTACTTACATACGAAAATCGAATGCTATTGACTCTTCAATATGTGAACTGTATGTGTCAAATTTAATGGTGGGACAACATTAAATTCGCTTAAAATTTTTTTGGGATTGAAATAGGACGTTTCAAAATTTTGGGACTGAAATAGAACGTTTAAAACGTTAAAGAACAAATTAGTCTTCGTTCCAAACGTTATGTACCAAAATAATACTTTACCCTTTTAGTAATTATTGTTATAATTCTTTCATATATTATAATTAATCAATAATTCTAATTCTACAACAGGTTATATTTTGATGACATCAAACATGTTAACGTAGCACATTCTAGTGTCTAATTTAAATACCTCTCTCTTAGATAGCGTTTGTTTTCAGGTACTGAGACAGAGATTGAGAGACTGAGACTCAGTATCGTGTTTGTTAGTTCAGAGACTGGTACTAAAATTTCTGTCTCTGTCTCCAAAATTTCAGTATTTCAGTACCTCCAAAAAGTAGGGACACAGGGGACTGAAATTTTTAGAGATGGAGACTGAAACTTTAATAACATTTTATACCTAAAATATTTTCATTTCAATTAATTAATTCCAATTTTACCCTTTATACAAATTAAATTAGAGTTTCATTCTTGTTTCAATTCCTGTCTCCCATTTTACACCAAACAGAATACTGAGATTTGTTTCAATTCATGTCTCTTAGTCTCTGTCTCTCAGTCTCAGTATTTCTGTCTCTGTCTCTCCACCAAACGCTACCTTATAAACTATTTTTTAGAAAAAGTATTATATAATTAATCATAGACAAATTAATATTTAGTGATTTATATTAAGATTTGTTAATAATTCTAATATTTTATTTCATATCATTTTAGTAATTATCATTATTCTTTTTTATATTCTCGTGAATCAATAATTCTAATATTTTATTTATATCCTTTAAACATTATCACGATTCTTTCTTATATATAATATTTTATTTTACCATTCATGACTCTAAGTTTAGAGTCAAGTATGCAAACGTTCTATATGTTATTACTATTTGTAAAAAAATATTATATATTAAATAATTAAATCGTTAAAATTTAATGATTAATTATAATAAGATTCGTCAATAATTATAATATCCTATATCTTATCTTTTTAATAATTACTTTAATTCTTTTTTATATCTATATGAATATTAGATTCTCTTTTAAATAATTTTTTATTTTTTCTTATATAATATTTTGAATATAGTATTTTTTTATTTCTATCTATTGAATTTATCTAAATAGTTAGAAAATTATTTATTAATATTTTTTAATAATATATTATTATTTTTTACTACTCAAGTCTATTTATTTTTATTGTTATTAATTTGATAAGATTTAGTGACTACATATAAATTTTACTTTAATATTTTAGTTTAGTTTTTTTATATTGACATTGAGTTATTTGTTTATTGTATACGACATTTTTTTATTAAATATAAGTACTTTGTGAATTTTTATTAGTTTATAGATTTTTGATATTAGTATAAATCATAAAAATATATTAAGTTATTTCATATAAGATAAATATATTCATAAATAACTTATTTTAAAAATATATTTCAGATATAAATATAAAAAAATAGACATTTTCTATGTATCAGGCGGATAGATACATTAGTTGCTCTTAAATCGCAACCCAATGGGTTATATATATAACACATTGTATGCAAATAATTAACTATTTTTAATTTAAAATGATAAAAAATCCTATTTTTTTAATATATAATTTTTATTAGAATTTAATTTTAATGCATTAATAATATAAAATATTTTATACAATCTTACAATTATATTTATTTTTTTAAATGATTATTCATGTAATTAATATAAAAAATAATTATTTTTATTAATATAATATTATATTATTAAATACATATATACAACTATTTTATACTAATAATACATTAAAATTAAATTTATTTTATTATCTATTTATTAGCTATTAACTCTCTTCAACCCCAACGAATTATAACTCAAACGACATGGTCTCTCCATACTCATTTAGAGGTCGCAAGTTCGAATCTCTTTTTCTTTGATATAAAAAAAAAAAACGACAAAACAAAACAAAAAAATAAAAATAAAAAACTCTCTTCAACACCTTACCGGTAGTTGTTAATATTATTACACTTGCCATTCTTTTAAATTATTTGTCAAAATTTTAAAATTACCCTTACCATCCATTCATTCCGCAAACACTTTTACTCCAACCACCCTTTCTCAGAAAGTGATGGATTCACGTCTCGATGTGACTAAGCTTGTTGGACGAAGATGAAGACAACGTAACACCGGAGATGAGTGACAATATGTGCCAGAGAGAAGAGAACTTTCAACTTAGGGTTTTGATTTTGGGTGGGTGCTGGTGGAAAAGAAAAAACATGAAACCCTAACTTTTAAGGCATAATTCAGCTATGATAATAAAAAATCTCAAAAAGCTAGATACAACTCCATATAATGCAAACATATATATAATTCAACCATTAGGCTGCGCTGCATTTGTTTTTAAGAAGAATAAAAAAATACTGAAAATAAAATATAAAGAATAAAAATAAAAAATTTAATATTTTTGTATTTTGTTTAATAATAAAGTATAATAAATTATAAAAATTTAATTTATTCTATTTTTTATTCAAAAAATTTGAGCAAAAAATTATAATAATAAAAAATATAATTATATAAAATTAATAAAAATAATAAAAAAATAAAAATTAAATTATGTCTATTATTAGTGTTTTTATATTCTTTCTATTAAAATGAACATAAAATACATTAATTTAATATTTTTGAATATAATATATCTATCTATATCTCATCTATTAAATATAATTTTATATCTTTTTATCTCTATTTTAATGTTCCGTACCTATAAAAAACACAACTTGGTATACTTCTTCTTCTCTTGCTGAAGTTAGAAAAAATCTTATATACTCCCTGGAGGAATTGTTATTTATTTATTTATTTATTTATCTATTTTTTATTTCATTATTTTCTCTTTTTTTATTTAATTACTATATTATTGATTTTTACATGTTATTAAACCAAATTTATACTTAAATATTTATAATTTAAAAATTTATAATTAAGTTTTTGTATCAGATAAAAAATTTATAATTAAATTTTTAATATTTATTTTACAGATAAAAGAAAATATAATAATCTTAAAAAATTTATTTGTAAAATATTTTATAGCTCATTCGACATCAAATATAAATTCAAATATATTCTAAAAATATGTTGTTTATTTTAACAAAAAATAATTAAAAGAGCGAATATTCAATTTGGCTTCTGATAATTTTTTAAATGACTATAAAATTCTAAAAAAAAACTTTTTTTTCAGCTTTTAATTTTTAACTGTATGAGACCAGTTAGCAGTTAATTTATCTGTTAATAATCTTTTTAGAGTTAACAGAATATGTTTATGGGACACGTTAAACTACTAATTTATTCATTAAGTGTCAGTCATTTGAATTAATAAATTTTTTGTTGGGACATCGTTGTCCTTTAAAATAATTATTAGTGCCTATTTAGATTTTTTTTTATATTTTTTGTTACTTTTTTTATATTTATTAGCTAAATTTATTACGTAAGAATTGCAAAATATTAGTAATTTTTTACTTAAAGAAATTGAATAGATGATATACATATTTACATGTCAGTCTTATTTATTTGTTATTAGTTATTTTAAAATATTAAACTTTAAATTTTTGATGTTATATTTATTTGGTTAATTGATAATATAAATATCCTATTTATTGTATTTATTTTAAATAAAATATTGTGTCAATTTTTTTATTATCTATTGTGAAATAGAATATGCACTTCTTCTAATAATTCAAACCGATTATTAATAATAAATGAGTTTATTATGTAAATTATGATACTTAATTTAAATTGAATACAGCTAAGATTTAACATAATTCTAATAATATAATATGTTAACAATCTTTTTAGGCAACAGTAAAAAAAATTAAAAAATATATCCCCTATTAAATTTTCATATTTATAAAAATTTTCAAAAAAATCACCCGTCTTTACACAATAAATTTGGATAATTATTAATAAAGGTAACAAAAAATAGAGAAAAATTTTAAATAATTCATAATAATTACCTCAAAAACAACGTGGTCCCAACTAAAAAAATTTATTATTTTTAGTTAGTACTTAACAGATAAATCAACAGTTTAACGTATAATATAGACATAAAAATTTTAATTAAAAATAATCTAATTGAATTTATGTGTATTCAATATAAAAATTTAATTATAATTTTTTTAACTTAAAACAGTTAATTAAAGTTTGATAAAATTATAAGATTCAGTAAAATAATTAGACTTATCTAAAAATGCATCCTATAAATAATTGACATGGATGCCATGTTGGTTGGCTGAATATTTTTGGCATCCTTAAATGAAACGAATTTTTTGTGGCTTGAAGCGGCCAAAAGGAAGACATCACGAATCGAATTGGCTGAGAGTACGGTGGAAACGAAGAATAGTGGATCTTAACTCAGAGTGGTATGAACACTCGGTGATGACAGTGAAGGGACACATACATGCATGCATGCATGCATAAAACTCATTTTAATTTTACAAAGGAATTCAATAAGATGTTTGTTTCAATTGTTGAGTGAGTTTTTCAAAATGTGAAAATTTAGGTGGAGTCGATTTTTTATTTAATGGCTCTCAATTATTAACTTTACGTAAAGTTGACTGGACCTGAATTTTCACTTTTTAATTTTAAAATAAGATTTTTTATAAGTACCTTTTAAAAGATTAAAAAAAAGTAAAACTAATTTGACATTTAAATATTTTTTATTATTTATTATGTTAAACCGTTTTTTGAAATAAATTAAAAATACGAAAATGATAGTTTACAAAACATATATATTTTTATTTTTTTGATACTTTCACTTTTAGAAAATGTGTCAAATATACTATAATCTTAAAAGGAATCCTTATTTTTATTAAAAAATAGAATAAAGTACATTATTTATCTTTGAAGTTTGTCAATATTTTTAAAAATATTCTTATTTGTTTTTAGTTTTTGTTTTTGAAGTTTTTTATTTGTATCAAATATATCCATGACAACTAAATTTTCAAAAAGTTTAAAATCAATTCGGCAATAATTTATGACATATATATTTGATTTGCTTATGTTGAATGTTGTTCTTGTAAAATTGTTGCTAAATTCATCATAAATCTTTTGAAAAATTAACCGTCAATGATATATTTGATGCAAATCGAAAATTTTTGAGACAAAATTAAAATAAAATAAAATTTAAAAATATTTTTAAAATTTGTAACAAATTTTAAAGATAAAAAATATACTTTACTCTAAAAAATATTTTTTTATAATTTAATAGCTTCCAAATTATATAATATAATATCTTAAAAATATATATTAAGATTGTGATTAATAAGTATTTTTATTTTTGTAATAAATATGTAACAAATATATTAAAAATTTAAAATTTTATACTTTTATGTAAAATTTTCATAACTAAGATCAAGACCTGCTCAGGTCAATAAAGTGGTTTGTAAATAAAATACAAAAGGGTAAAGTATATTTTTTATTTTTGAAATTTGACAACAATTTTAAAAATATTTTTAAATTTTATTTTGTTTCAAAAGTTTTTGATTTGCGTCAAATATACTCTTCATAGCCAAAATTTTCAAAAAATTTAAGACTAATCTAACAATAATACATGAAAATTATTCTTAATTTGTTTGTATTGAGGATTGTTCTTATGAAATTATTGTTGAATTGATCTTAAATTTTTTTTAAAATTAGCCGTTAGAGGTATATTTGATGCAAATTGAAAACTCTTGGAACAAAATTGAAACAAAATAAAATTTAAAAATATTTTTAAAATTTTTGTCAAATTTAAGGGACAAAAAATATATTTTATCCAATATAAAAAAGTAGTGTAACTTTTTATTTGTTTATAGGATTATATATTAATATTATTAAAAAGTTTATAAAAAATTAAAATTTTTAACATATTTATTATATATTTGTTAAAAGGGTTTTAAAATCTTTAATGATAGTTTTAATATGTATCTTAATATTCATACTTTAAATTTAAGATTTAATATATAAAGAATACTTTTTTGGAAAGTATGTGTACTTTGTAACATTTATTTATTTAAAAACGGAGGAAGAGAAAAGGGGCACTTTTAATCGGTGGCCTTTTGGGACATTGATTTTGCTGCCAGCTTTTGGGTAATGTGTTCGATGCAGTGGTTGGTTTGACAAATACAATGGTTATAATGGCATAAATTAAGAAAATGCAAAAAAGAAATAAATAAAAAGAAATAAACGAAAGAAGTCAAGAGGAAAAAGCTGGTAGCTGATGCCGCAGTTGAAAGCAAAATGTCAAACGCTACGTTTCAGATTTTTGGGAACTGAGGTTTGACAGCTCCTTCTCCTCGTTCATTGCGTCCTCTCCTCCCTCCCTCTCTACGAACCCTTTTCTTCTTCATTCAATATTCCCTTTTTTATTATCATTTGTCAATTCTCATTCTTTTCTTTTTCTTTTTCTTTTTCTTTAGTATGAGTATTATATTACTTTACTAGTTAAGTTGTACAATATCATCTTCATGTGTGTCATTGTATATATTGTTTCTCTTTCCCTCTTCATCAATTCAAATTTCATTCCTTTTGCTTAATAAATTAAAATTTTAATTTTAATATATTCTCAGCAGTATAAATTGTAAAGTAGTATTATTATATGTATATTTAATTACATAAAAGTATATTAATAAAAATATTTTTTTATATTAATCACGTAAATAATTATCTAAAAAAATAAATATAATTGTATGATTATATGTAAAATATTTTACACTATTAGTGTATTAAAACTAAATTTATATATTTAATTAATAGTAAAAAGTAAATTAATTATTCAATATGATTAAATAAAATATTTTTTGCATGAGAGCAGTTATATTATATAGTTGTTAACTTTTTATTTTTTATATGAAATATAATTCTATTTATAAATGAAAAGCATGGAATATACTTTAAAAAAATGTAATTATATATTTCACATATATACTAGACAAAGATGATTTTTTTTTGAATTTTTTATATATTAAATATATTCATGATCAAAATTTTAAATAAATTATGCATTACTCTCCATGTTAGTATTTCAATTTATCAGTTTATTATTGTATAAGGTTTTTCACTTTTAAAAAAATTAATGATTAGTTTCGCAATAATTTGTTAAATTTTTTCCTTTAATTTACTAGAGGCTAAAAATTTTTATTATGAAAGATAGATATGTGCAATTTAATTTTTTTGGTGGTGTATGTATTTTTATTTTGATATGAGAATTACTAATCAGTAGGTCTGATTATTTTATAAGATGATTTTTAAAATTTTTTTAATATCAAATCGGAGGATTCGATTTGTTTGTTATAATTTAAAAAAAAAATTCATAAATCAAAGAGTCCGATTTTTGTTCATAATAAATTGGATAATCCAATTTTTATTTCCAAAAAAATCAAAGGGTCCGATTTTTACATTTTAAATAAAAAAATTTCAAATTTAAAAATAATATTCTTATCATCCATAATTTTAAAAAACACTTTTTCCACCCCAATATCAAAAATAATTTGCGACATTTAGAGATTGGTGCCTATAATTTTTTTAAATAATTTGACTATATATTAACAGTTAAATATACAAGATATTTATATAATCCCTGAAGATATCACTATTACTAGCTTCCGCAATAATTTTAATTTATTATTTATTTATATCAGATATGGTTTATCAAAATCTCAACTTTCTCACTCTAATAATAATAAAGTAGCATTAGCATAGTCACCCAAAAAAAAAACGTAACATTATCACATGGCATGCCCTAATAAATAATAACAACACCAAAATAATTCCACAAACAAGCTTAATAAAGAGTAATATTATTTGAACATTAACATTAATATATTTTTTTATTTCTATAGAAAGTATAATAATAAGAAGTGATAAAAATAATATATAGTGAAAGTAATAAAAATTTTAATCCCATTTTGTTACATAATTTTTGCTAAAAATGAAAATTTTTAATGTATGAATGACATTACCATGATAAGAAAATTACAAAAATTTGTACTAGTATAACTTTGTGTGATTACCCGTTCTAATTCGTTGTGATGGAAGACGACGAAAGCATTAGATAAAAATATCTCCCCCTTCTACGCTTTCAATTCTATAATTTCCGACCACAACTGCAATACTATACCTACCACATCGTTTCCCTCTCACTTTTTCTCTCTTATTTTTATTTTTGTGTTAATTGCACTTATCTCTTTTCATTATTAAACTACTGTATTGTATATGTTATTTTTTATTAGTAAAAAGATAAAATACAATACTCTTTATTCTCAATATTTTCAAAAAAATTTAAAACTATTTTCGATATTTAATTTAATTCAATTTTGATGTCTTTACAAGCGCTAGTATATACTTATATTTGTGATAATAAGAGTTTGCCAATTGTCATAACTAAAATTATTAAAAAATTTATAAAACTTTTATCAGATTCCAAATGTGAATTATTTAATGAGTACTAAATAAATATCTGTATGTAAATATGTATAATATTTATAACATTAAGTATTTCTATATATTATAAAAAATTAATTTTTATATATTATCAAAATAAAATAATTTTATACGTACATTTAATTACGTAATGTTAAAAAAATAATTTTTTTATATTGATCATACCAATAATCATTAAAAAAATGTGTTTAGACGACCGTGTAGTTTTACACGGTAAATCATCATCAAAATTAATTTTTATTGTAAAATATAAAACTAACCTTAAGAAAAATGAAATTAGGGAAATTATAGATATATATATATATGTTTTGTGGGTAGTGAGGTGGTTAGGCAGCTAGTATTGATAAGCATCATGTTGTGAAATGAAAATGGTAAAGATCCAATAAAAAAAATACAAAAGAAGATGCTTAGCTTAGGGCTGGCTATTCACGATGAGTCTCTAAAGAAAAGAAAGAAGAGAGAAAAGAGAATAACATGGTTATAGGACCATATAAATAAATAAGATCAAGATGCACAAAGACGAATAGCTAGCCGCCGTAGGCACAGTGTTGCGTTATTGTATTCTCTTTCTCTCCCAACACACATGCACACACACACATTCACACTCACATTCTCACCCTCCCCTTGCTTTGCACCACCATGGGAATGCTAGACAGAGACATGGATCACAGATCCATCCAAAAGGCAAAAGGCATAGAGAACCGTGTTAAGAGATTGTAACTACACTAGTGAGAGAGAAAAGAATCCTATAAGTCTCACACACACATTCACTGTCCCAATCTTAACAACGTTATCTGTTTGTAATTTGGGATGTGCCCCCTTTCAAATTAGAAATAATAATTGAATTATGATAATATACAAATGTTACAGGAACAATAATTAATTTAATAGGGTTTATTTCGAATATTTTTAAAATATACAATTCTAAAAGTTACATTTATCAATAATATAATAATATTCATAGTCAAGTATGATTATTTAATTTTTATTAATTTGTAGACATTTAATAGATAAATAAAATAAAATAAGTTGTTTAAAATCTTAAAATTTTTAACTTTTTTTTTTAATTGAAAGAACTATTTTTGCATTTTTAACATGTGCTGCTAGATTCTTTGCTCCAAAAATTAGAGGCCCTAGGGTGACAATAGAATAATAAATATAATAAAATAATAGTATAAAAATAGTGAGAAAATAATTAAAAAATAATATTTATATTATTTTTTATATATCATTTTCTATAATATAATTTTTTCTTCATTTTTCATCATCTTTTAAACTAAAAGTAAAAAAATATATAGATAAAATAGCGAATATAATATTGTTTGTTTTTAAATATATAGAGAAAAGGAAAGAGACATGTGATTTGTTTGTTTAACCATATGCTACTGTATAGTACGCTTTTGGGGTTAATTATTTGAAGGCACACATTACACATACAATTGTTGATGTGCATAGTGCATACATACATAGACACACTAGCAGGATATGAAGATAGAGCCTATCATCACTCTATTCTGATTCTCTTCTCTCTTCTCTATCTTATTTGGTACCCCAGACATGGCTGCTTGTGCTTTGTTCACTGGTGCCAGTAACAACACTGCCGAAGATGGGAATGTCAGCACCACCACCACCACCACCAACGGTGCTGCTGCTGCCGGAAGTGGTAGTAGCCCTCTCACCAGTGCTTCCAGCAACATCAGCGCCGGTGAAGAACAACAACAACAACAACACATGCTTCTTCTCCATGGTACTAGTGGCTTCATGAATCAGCCTCATTGTGAGAGGAAATTAGTGAGAAAAAGAATGGCTTCTGAGATGGAACTTCACCCTTCCATAACCAACACCACCACCACCACCACCATTTCTGAGTATCCTAGGTTTCCTCGTAGAACCACCAACAACATCAACACCTCCTCTTTCATTCAAAAGGGCTCCCCAGTTGGTACAGGTAGTAATTGTAACTATCCTTATAATAATAATAACAATAACAATAATAATATTAATAATAACAATAATAGTAATAGTATTAGTGATGTTATATCAAGAGATAACGTTACTATTCCAAATTACCCCATTGTGACGCTCACAACCAACTACTCCACTATGATGCTACCTTCTCTTTCATCATCTTCGTCATCATCATCTTCTTCTTCCACCAATCTCATCAACACCGTCAATTCTTCCTCGCCCTCAATACCCTCCACAACCATAACCGTTTCGGCTCCAAACTACGCTCAACACTTCAATCAAGAAATCCTACTTGACAACAATCAAAACACAACATCACCTGCAGTTTGCGGATTCTCCGGTCTGCCACTCTTTCCATCTTCACAATCGCAGAGAAACATAAGGAACAACTCTGCAAATATTGTTGAGGTTGTTACTTCTTCGCCTTCTTCCATGGATGAAAGCTCAGCCGCTTCTAATTGGATCGATGGAATATTGAAGGATCTAATTCACAGCTCTAATAGTGTCTCAATCCCTCAGCTCATCAACAACGTCAGGGAGATTATATACCCTTGCAACCCAAACTTGGCCATGCTTCTTGAGTACAGGCTCCGCCTCCTCACTTCTGACTCCTCCTCCGCCGCCGTGCCCTCAGCACCACCGCCACCACCGCCTCCACAAAACAAAACTCCGGTTATGAAGCAAACAAATACTTCAAACATGCATGCTTACGGTGCTATGCATTTTCAAGATTCATCTTTGAATCAGTACTGGCCTGTAGTACCGCCAACGCCGTTAGATTCTAACAACAACAATTCAGTTTCGTTGGCCAATACTTTACCATCACCGCCACCGCCACCGCCGCCGCCACAGCCACCGCAACAAGAGAAACCCGAAGAAGATCTTGTTACAGCACCGGCAACCACCACGAGCACCGCCACGGCCACAGAAATGGCGGTGCTAACGAGAAAGAAAACGGAGGAGATGAATCAACAGAAGAAGAAAGACGAAGAAGGCTTGCACCTCCTCACACTACTCCTCCAGTGCGCAGAAGCAGTTTCAGCGGAGAATCTAGAAGACGCGAACAAGATGCTTCTAGAAATTTCTCAACTGTCGACGCCGTTCGGCACATCAGCGCAACGCGTGGCAGCGTATTTCTCGGAAGCCATATCCGCAAGGCTGGTCAGCTCTTGCCTCGGAATCTACGCAACGCTGCCAATCGTTCCTCACAGCCAGAAAGTGGCTTCCGCTTTCCAAGTCTTCAACGGAATCAGCCCCTTCGTCAAGTTCTCCCACTTCACCGCCAACCAAGCCATTCAAGAAGCGTTCGAGAGAGAAGAAAGGGTTCACATCATAGATCTAGATATAATGCAAGGCCTCCAGTGGCCTGGCCTCTTCCATATTCTGGCTTCCAGGCCCGGTGGGCCTCCTTACGTGAGGCTCACGGGCCTTGGAACCTCCATGGAAGCGCTCGAGGCCACTGGAAAGCGGTTATCGGATTTCGCCAATAAGCTTGGCCTTCCGTTTGAATTCTTTGGCGTTGCGGAGAAGGTTGGGAACGTTGATCCTGAGAGGCTTAATGTTAGTAAGGCTGAGGCTGTTGCTGTTCATTGGTTGCAGCATTCTCTTTATGATGTTACTGGTTCGGACACAAACACTTTGTGGCTTTTGCAGAGGTAATTCATCTTTTTCTTCTCTTTTTGTTCCATGCTCTCATCTCATTTATTCATTATTCATTATTGCATGGATTATGGAAATGTTGGTTGATCTTTTTTCTTCTTGCTTATTATTGGCTATGCCCGAGAGATTATTTTGTTCTTTTATTGCTTTTTAAGCTGGACGTCTAGTACGTTAATGTTTTACCAAAATATTTAATTTTATTATATATATATTGTTTTTGTTAAATATTTTATTTTGGTTTATGTAGTATTATTTTAGAGAATTATATATGATTTCTCATATGATTTGCTATGATTCAGAGGTAGCTGATGTGTGTTTGTGCTAGCTAGGTAGTTGTGAGTTTGAGTACATGTGGAATAGTACTTTTCGTGAAAGATTTCCCAAAAACATTAGCTTCTTTTTTCAAACTTTAGGGTCTAGTAGTCACTTTATGTCTGCTTTTTTTCCCTTCCTAAGGTAAAAAAATTTGAGACCAATGATGATGACTTGTGGAATTTCGCTACGTACACATTAATGGACATAAATAACTGCATAATATGTATATAGTAAGCTTTCTAAGATTTTGATGTCGTGTATGATTTACTAATAGTGAACATTATATACTATTTTGATACTACCTTGCAAATAATTTTGTTGCTACATTGCATGTCACATGTTACTTGAGTATATTATTATATGGTAAGTTTTAAATGCTTTCTATTACCATATACCATATAGTATATACTATCTATTATTTACTAATTGATAAATGGTAAAGAATTCTGATCTTTTATTCCATTGCATGTGACTTGTGATTATATGATTGAGTGACATTATTACAATATCATGCAGGTTGGCACCTAAGGTGATAACAGTGGTAGAGCAAGACCTAAGCAACACAGGTTCATTCTTGGGAAGGTTTGTGGAAGCCATACACTACTACTCAGCACTATTTGACTCCCTTGGTTCAAGCTATGGAGAAGAGAGTGAGGAGAGACATGTGGTGGAGCAGCAACTACTCTCAAGGGAGATTCGGAATGTTCTAGCTGTTGGGGGTCCATCAAGGACTGGTGAACCAAAGTTTCATAACTGGAGGGAGAAGCTTCAACAATGTGGATTTAGAGGCATATCACTAGCTGGTAATGCTGCTACACAAGCAAGTTTGTTACTTGGTATGTTCCCTTCTGAAGGGTACACTTTGGTGGAGGACAATGGTATTCTTAAACTTGGTTGGAAGGATCTTTGTTTGCTCACTGCTTCAGCTTGGAGACCACCCTATACCACTGCAATGGCTCATCATCATAGTTAATGTTTCTCCATAGTTTTTTTTTTTTTTTTCTATGGTCATGTCATTTTCTGATTCTAATCCTATATGTAGCATCCATCTCTATGGTCGTTAATTTAAAAAAGAGATATTTGGTAGATGGTGTTCCTAAAGTGGGAGACTTTTCTTGCTAAATGTGTACCATCACTGCAAAGAAGGAAAAAAGAAAATGTAGTTAGATAGTACGGAGGTAGTAATCAATTAATCATCCAAGTAGGTTCCTATGGTATACATTTAATAATACAAAGCAAGACATTTCTCTCTGTTTTGGAGAACATCATAGAATTTATCTCAATATTATTTTACTGTGACAAGTGAGAACTGAGAAGGGTGTTACTATGACATTTTGATTTTATGGGTACCCATATAGCTAGCCATAATGTTGTCGATTAGTAGTGTAGTTGTTACTAATGCATTCTGATTTTGACTATCTTCGGTTGTTCAGTTTGAAAGTAACAGTGATTTAGTGGCTTCCTAACCGCGTATTCCCACATATTGGAGCGCATTCTTAGGTCTTGAATTGTCCATTGACTTTTAAAGCTGCATTTGGTTTTAACTACAGCATAAAACACGATACTGATAATATAAGTATATAACACAAAAATTAATAATTTTATATTTTATTTAATTACAAACTAAATATAAAATAAAATAAATAATAAAAATTAATTTAATTTATTTTTTATTTCACATAAAAAATTTTAATAAAAAATATTTTTATCCATATCTTATAAACAAATACGATTTTGAATTTTAATATTCATATTTCAGTTTCTTGGACTTATAAATAAAGGCAACTTAGCTTATTTGGCAAATAATTGAGAATTTAACTTTCATATAATGGCTACAAAATTAGGTGACTTTAGGTGCTGGTAATTAATACTCAAGTATTTGTTTGTGAATATTTCTTTTTTGTATTTGGAGCTTCTAAATTTTGAATTTGTACTTTAGAGAGTAAAATGTAATCTTTTATTCTTGGTCCCACTTATAAAATAAATAGTAAAAAATCATACTTTATTCTCTAAAATAAAATTCAAAATTTAAAAAATCCAAATCTTTCTTTTTTGGTTCACTGGAAAATAAATTTTGTTTGTATATACGTTATAGGATTAGGTGTTAAAAGGTAGCCATGATAAATTCAAATTATTTTTTTGAACAAAGGATAAATTCAATTTAAAAACAAAATGGAAGCAAAAAGAATATTTGAATTGAAACTAAGACGCAAGAAATCCAAAAGTAGAAGAGAGAAAAAATCTCTTCCACATGCGTGAAACTTCATTAAACAAATGTTAAAAAATCTAATCCATGTCATACATTTCTATTTTCTAGCTACAGTGCCATCCAAGAAAGAATTCCTCCCTCTTACATATTTATCAAACCACGTTAAGTTTCTGACTTCCCAACGTGCATCCCGAAAGGTGCAACTCATGCAACTTTTAAGATTCACATTATATTACTATTTACCTACCCTGTCTCGTACAAGTTATGAAAAGCAACTGTCACTGATGCAGTATAATAGACACAACTGAATAGCAAAGATCAGCAATGCTGAACTTCAACTAGAGGACAAAATTGTTACTGTATCATTTTTCTTATAAAAGCTGTTGGACAACATTCTTGTAATCAAATAATAACAAACCTTAGGAAAAAAAAAATTTGAAATCCAAGGAACTAGGAGGGATAGTTCTACTTGTTTCCCGGCTAAGAATAATTTACATCATTCAGGA
Source organism: Arachis stenosperma (assembly GCF_014773155.1). Lineage (NCBI taxonomy): Eukaryota > Viridiplantae > Streptophyta > Magnoliopsida > Fabales > Fabaceae > Arachis > Arachis stenosperma. The sequence goes on from NC_080380.1 coordinate 131,142,705, forward strand.
TACTAAATCTTAAAACAAACAATTGCACTGTCTTTATATTTTGAGTTATTTTTTTTTTTCATGGACCAATGCCTTGCTCATGTATACCTCTCCATACTTGCCTACCAGCACAGTAAGATCAGATAAAACCTCAACATCAAACCAATTTAACTATCTTGAAAACTGTGAGGGGTGCTCAATTCTGCCAGAAAATCAAGTGAAGCTTCCAGGTTCTTATTTGAATGGTTAATTTCATAACCTGTTTTGTTAAGCTCACCAACACTATCACTTCACTTCTTTCAAAACACCCCCTTGGAAAAGCTACATTGGAAAAAATTTGAGCACCCAAAGCACAGGCATATCATCTTTCCTGCTCCTTAAGAGCTCACCCCTACAATCTCCAAAACATTCAAGCCTTGACCATGGCGTATTATGAATACACATTGCACTCACTTAAGAATTGGTTTTCTTTGTTGATAAACACCTTCCAATAGCTCTTATAATTTGGAATTCCCAGATCTAGCCAAGGTTTCATTTTCCCATTGTAGTGTAGCACTGGAGCTGTCTTAATGGAATTTGCATCAATTGCATAATCATGACCCAGTCCAGACAGAACCCAATCTTTGAGTGGATATATTTTATTATCAAAAGTGAGTAAACTTGCACGCCATGCAATAGAATTGGTTGATCCTTCTTGTGCACTCAACTATCAGAGGAAATAAAACAAAAATCAGTAACGTAAAATGCTCAGAGAGCAACATACTTCAATGAATATATTGATTAAGGACAACCATGGATAAATAATAGAAAGAAACTAGTAAGTTGGTTAAGTCACTCCAACGGATTTAAGTCTGGTAAAACGTTTGCTTAATACTCATACAATTACCCTAACAATTCCTATATTCATTTAACTATTTCCAATACTACTATTTTCTGCAGCAGTAGTAAAAGAAAATATTGCAGTGCAAATCCAATGAACTCAAATACTTACCTCTTTTATCAACCTTTGGTATGTTTGTGTAAGACTAAGCTCTCTCCACTTCACTAGGTCAATTATGTTCAACCCCGACATCCAAGCACAGGAATCTTGGTTGTAATCGTTCTTACCCAGATAACTTTTCAGCTGACCAAGCCTAACCGAGCAGAATTGCACTGCACCATTAACCTTTTCCCCCATGTCTTGGTTCCACAGAGATGACAGGTCTTGCTGAATAACAACATCATCATCCAGTACCACAACTTTCTTCAAATTGCTGAATATATCAGGAAGTAAATAATGTGAATGAGAAAAAATTGAGAAGTATTCTGTTCTAATCTGGTTATCAGCAGTGCGAAAAGAAACACGGAATTCCTCAGGCAAGGACAGTTGCAATGGATCCCCATTTTGGTTATCGAGATCAAGATGCTCGAAATTCAATACTTCAATGGCAGCATCCTTATACTTGTTCCTCAAGAACCAGAGCTTCATTGCATAATAATTTTGACCATCAGTCACCACATGAAAAACTTGCTTCCAGCTTTCCTGAAACATTTGTTCAGCAACAAGGGAAACTAAAATTACAACTGCTGAAATTGATGAATCCAAGATAACGATGCATGAAAAGAAACATAACATACTTGGGAATGAATTGAAGTGGAGTTGATAACTATGGATGCTGCAAGTACATTGGTAGAGAAAATAACATAATGGTGCAATGAAGAATCTGTAAACTTTTCTTTATCAGCCCTTTCTTCAGGTGAAGATTTGAAGTACTCAACAGTTAGTTTCAGCGCCAGGCAGTGAAGACTTTTTGGTGTTGTCTGGACATTAAGTTTATACAGGTAAGCACTCTGTTTCATGTGGAAGTTCGCTTCATCCTCAGTCAAGTCATATATTTGTCTCAATTTCTTGTCAACATTATTGCAATCCACTGGGACTGTTTTAGCTTTAGTTATTGTAATTTCCATCTTCTGTGACTTGTTCTCAATGCTGTAACAAAATACCACATAAAATTTATTGTGATCTTAGAGCAATTCATAAAGGAAAGAACACTAAAGGAGAAAGGAGAATTCGATCCAGAAAGGTAAGTTCCACAGCAATAGCTTCAGGTACAATGCAAAAAAGGGGGGCATATTAAACCCAAAGATACAATGGTTTCCAGAATAATATACTAGCCCAACCCAGCAATAGGCAAGGGAATCATATGTTGGTGATAAAGAATCACTATCATGGATTCACGACATACAATTGCTAGCATGTTTACTGAAGCACATGATTCAAATTGCAAATACTAATATTCAAACGACTTATAGTAGAACAAAATTTACATAAAAGTGTAAAAAGCTGATAGAAATGAATGCAGGTATACAAACCAGCTTTTAGTTATGTTTTGAGAGCAGAAGTTTTGCCCTATGATTTTACATTATTTTCTCCTCACTAGATTCAGTTTTGGTTGTCAAAAAGAAACACAAATCTTGTTGCTGATGTGCTTCGTTGATCACTTGGTTGGACAGGTAACCTAGAAAATTTAATAATTTCCTTCCAAATGTCAACTTCATTTGCAATGGGATGGGATGATATTTTTGGCATCCATTTTGATGTTCCATTCATAATATGTATAATGGTGCTTCTTTTTCTGGTGAAAAAGGGATTGGCATACATTTTCCATAACTTCAAAACATAGTATTTAGTTATTTTTGTTTTCTTTGCCAATTTGCATCGTTCTCTTTTCTAGTCAAGCGTGCTGATACAATCATGACTATCAATATTTCTTCTGCTGCTATTTGATTTAAGTTCAAATTTTATACATGTGCAAACATCGTATTCCAATAACTGATCAAGTAGAATGCAACCCAGGTAATTAAACCGGTAGAGAAAAGAAATACCACAAAAGAATAACAGCTTACAGTGGTGGAAGATCAGCATCTGTAGTGGATTCACTAAGCACATGCTCCAGATCTTGTATATTTTGTTTCATTTCTCGAGACAATTTGTCTTGTGCGGGGAGTTTTGCAATGCTCGGATAGTAAGCTCTAGCCACAAATAGTTGGTCTTTCAATTTCTTAATCATGGCATCTTTCATAACTTCTTTATGTTGTTTTTGCCACAGGCAATAGCTACCAAATGTGAGCTCACAAGACTTTCCACTTTCATCAGCCGGGGTTGTTTTAACGGGTGTGACTTGATTCATGTGGCCAGCTATAGCATTCTGTTGCAGAATTTAAATCAGTCAAACTAGCTGTATAAATAATAAGTTATGAAGAAGTTTGTCAGGCCGTTGTGTTTTTAGTTATTTAACTTAGCTTCTGAGTGTTATCACTTATCAGGTTGGTCTTTTACCAGCTGTAATGTTTTTGTACAGCAGTACTCAAGCTATATTATGTGTATAAATATGATGAATAAATTAGTGTTTTAAATTAATCTATTCCAAGGAATCATTAGTTTACTGGATTTCTTTTCCTTCTGTGTAAAGCACGTGATCTTTTCAAGAGATTTTCCTGAGACATCTTTATCGGTTGGAACGCTTCACTCTATTGATTTTTCTTTTTTCACCAGTTAGTTTTCATCTTGAAAATAGAATCTTTTCTCCCCCAACCTTTTTGTATACTTGTCTCTTCATCTCAATGACATTCTTCTTTTGTCAAACAAGGGAATTGTTTTTGTTTTTTGGGGGGGAGGGAGGGATGGTTGTGGTTGTGGTTGTGGTTGTGGATTAACTATCTTTTGGGGGGGGGGGGGGGGGGGGGATGGTTGTGGTTGTGGATTAACTATCTTGAGCAATCAATAAATCAGTGTTCAAAGTTTTATACAAAGGATAGTATTGTATGCGTACACTTGAAGTCAGAGGAGATTGCCGAACAACAATAGGTGGTGGAACATTAAATCCTGAAAAGAACTTTAGATTAGAAAAGAAGATGAAATAGAAGTGAAATATCACCTGAGCAGTCAATTACATAAAACTGAATGATACCTTTATGTTTATCATCACTGGAGACCCTATTGATGGTGCCATTCTTGTCTTCTCGAGGATAATTCTTGAGAACATCCTGAAGCAATTGCAAATGATAATCAATAATGCAACCAAAATATCTGGTTTCGGAGGATTCTTATGGTCTTTGTACTCTGTTTCCTTCTAATACTTTTATTACCAAGGCCCAAAAACAAGGATTGCATAGACAAAGCAGTGCATTTATATTCCCCAATTATATTATGGTCAAGGGATAAATAAGTCTTGTTTCTCTGGAGAACTTAAAAGGTTGAAGTAGACTTTAGGAAGAATAGAAGATATTAGGTCGACTAATATTATGATATTAATTAGTTTAGATCCTATCTAAATCGTAGCTTGTAATTCATCTTACATATCCAGTAAAATAGAACGAAAAGAAGAAAAAATAACCTAACACCAACCCAAAAAATAAGGATGCCAAAATAAAATTTAAATATAATAATTTAGAAATTTTTCGCGAACCTCATGAGTAGGGGTAACATTTATCTGCAAAAACTCATTCCCTGGAGGAGTGATATCCTTAAGCTATGCAAGCATAACAACCCCCTTGTGCCTAAGACTAGACATCTAGAATGTAAAGTTCATAAGATTGGACATTTGAGGCCGGCTCCAGAATAAAATATCAATCACAAGATAAACTCTAATACTATCTTAAGTTTGTGAACCTAACTCTACCCAAAACCTAGCTCGAGGGGAAGAAATGCTCCTATGCATAAGATGACTATCTTAACCATATCCTTCAGCAATGAGACCCAAAAATCAACATAAAACTAAAAGAACAGAGTCAAACTTTAAAAGTAAGCTCAATTTCGAGAAACATACATTCACTTGTCCTTAGCTCCTAAAAGTTACCTAATTCTGATGTTACTAATCTTCTCAACTAAGATAAATCGGTAAAATAAACCTTAAGATGACCATCATTTTAGATGCATTAATTAATAAAACCTTTGGTTCTCTATTATCAAGTCGTTTATCTTGCCAGCAGTTTCAAGTTTGTAGGCTTCTCGCCCTTATGTTATTCTTTCTCATAAAATGTGTGTTGCGTAGACCTATTTCTGAAACAATTAAAACTCTATCTTTTCAAGGTGTCCAATTTTCATGGAAAGTTTTATTTGGCAAATGTGGTGAAACACTGGGTATACACTATGCTTTGGAACAGTTGGTAAACATCATTAACCTCCAAGCCTGTCCCCACTAAAAATACACAAATAAATACTTCTCATTCATGAACAGGTATATATGAGGAAATCGATCATTTATACTCAATATTTTATCCTTAAATGCTCTGAATTAAGAAGTATAAAATTTAACCACCAGAGTATTATGCAGAGAACCTTTGGAAGTGTTGGCTCAAACTTTGTGATTAGTTCCTCCACATGCTTCGATTGATCTCCCTACAAAAGAAATTAAAGAAACATAACATTCATTTGGAATTCATGGGGATAACCAATATCATATGTTTTGGATGTCTTTGTTAAAAGTTCTTCAGGTTATGCACCGGCTATACATTAGTTTGGACTTCATTATTATCCTAAGAAAAAGATTAATTGTTCCCCCATTTTCTTCACTCTAGAAAATGCCCCATCATTCAATTAATACACGTCCATGATAAATGAAATCTTAAAACTACTTGCCCCACATTAATAAGTAGGGAACATCTGTAACCCGTTGACCACAATAAAAAAAAACGGCCACAATGACCTATGATGTTCCAAAGAAGATTGCTAGACAAATGTTGAATATACCTCAGTTCGATTGCGGTTATGGCTGGAATCATGCCGATCGAAGCTTTCAAGACCCTTACTCTGGTTTGAATAACCACGGACAAGAAGGCAAAAAACACATCAGCATCAACAACAAAATCAAGCATCACCTAGAAAAAACTGTTTATATCAAATGAATCAAAGCTACATTTAAATGCTTACCGATGGAGAACCTCTCTGTTCATATATATACCCTGCAAAAAAATAAAAAAATAAAAAAATCAGGCAGGCCACATCTTTTTGAGTGGAAGTTCCATAATTATAACCATGATCCAACAAAAACCATTCCAAACAAATAGAGCTTTACAGGTACAAGAAAAGGTCGGATACATATTATACAGCACTTCTAAACGATTCACATTGTCATAACACAGACAAGTAAATTCCGCTAACACTTATGAACCAGTAAATTCCGCTAACACACCCACATAAAAACAGTTTAGCACCAACAAATTGAAACTAAAAGCCTACAGTGTCAAATTCCACTACTGTAAGATACATAATCATATACACACATTATAGTTTCCAAAGTAGAACCAAACGTTGGATCTGCAGTACACTGCATTTGCGAACGATGTGCAGTATCATAACACACTGAAGTTACAAGCTAGTTAATTCAAGATTACCGCTAACATTTACACCTAAAGTTTCAAATTCCACTACACTAAGACACATAATTACGAAGACGCATCACAGTTTGGGAACCATAAAAAAAGTTGGATCTACATTATAGTTCATCAAAACTCAGAGAGACACAAAGTTAAAGCCTGGAATTCCGCTACGCCAAGACAACACAATCACGAACACACATACAAGCTTCTGGAATCAGAATAGAAAGGAGTTGGATCTAGAGTGCATTGCATTTTGCGAAGTGAGATCGGTGCGGATCTCGCGGGAACAATGAATGCGGGGAAGAGAGAGAGGAGAGAGAATGTAACGGATCTCGGCGAGTTTGGAATGGATCAAGAGAAGAGAGAGTGAGAGTGTTACCGGAAGAGTGGAAACCGTTGTGGAGGCCGAGGAGGAAGACGAGTGGGACGAGCATGGAGAGAATGACGAGGCCGAGAACCGCAATCACGAACCCTCGCCACCGCCTCTTCGCCGGAACTGAGTAAGAAGGAACCGCGCCCATGGCACCACCTCCACCACCGCTCTTCATCTTCTTCGTGTTTGCGTGTTCCTGTTTGTGTTCCTCTCTTTCCGTGCTTCTTCCTTCCCTTTACTCTCTTCTTCTTCTTCTCCTCCTCTGTGCGTGTTTCTCTCTCTTGATGAGCTTTTTATTTTTCTTATTATTTTTTTTAATTTCTTTTTGCTAATGACTTCTTTTTCTTCTTTTCTTAATTAATTAATTAGTAAATATAAATAAAATAATTAATCAAGAGTGTATGAGTGTAGCAGTAATATAAACTATAATCACAAGTGGCGAATTTAGTTTAGCATAATCATTAATTGATGTAATGAATCCGAAGCACACATCTAGAATGAAAGTAACCAACATGGTTCCAATTGGGCACTCTCACTTTCAATTCACCTCCACCTCACCCTTATGCCTTATCAATCATTTGCTATGCCTCCAACTCTCTGTGTCTGCCTTACCTCATAAATATTAAATAAACATAGATTTGGGTCCATGAGATAATTTTTTTTTATATTATTATTGAACCACTAAAATCCGAACTTAATAATTATCTTCTTGTCTTTTGTTTTCATAAGGATTTGAAAATCTAAATAGTTTACACTAATTTGTTATTTATTTTTCTAGTCATAACCATACTATTTTAAAATCATGCTACGTAAATATTAAAAATTAATTATCAGCTATTATATAAAAATATGTATAAAACAAATAATTTTTTTATACTCATATTTATAATCAAATTTCACAAATAATATGATAAAATTAACTTCACCATTATAATAAAGTTTATATTTATAATCAAAATATAAACAAAAATACAAAATTATATTAGTAGGTGTCTTTTAATATTCATAAAATATTTGATTATTTCATTGTAAAAATATTTGAGTATTCTCTAAAAAAATTATGATTATTTTAGTAGTTAGTTGTTCAAAAAAAAAATATATAACATGTATAAATATACATAAATATATAATGACTGATTTTGTAATTATTTTTTATATTTTATAAATATTTTAATTTTCTTTTTCTTATTGAAATTTGTGATTTTTTCATTTTTGTTGTTCTCTTTAAGAATGCTGTTTATTATACCTTTTGTAATATTTTTGTTCTAATACTTTTTTAATGATATCTCAAATTGGTCTCTAAAATTTATTGTCTTGGATAAATTAGTCCTTAATAAAAATAATTGAGAAAGTAGTCCCTAATTTTTTAGAATATTACATTTTTGAAACTTTTTCATTAACAAAATTCCAAAATCTTAAAACATGCCAATATAAAATTTTTAGTGTTGTTCGTGTATGACTCAAAGATCTGATGTATAGCTGATCCAAATGAGATTCAACCAGCACTTCTCTTTTGATGGAAGAGATACCTTGGTGATGTAAACCGCAGAGTATATGTACCTATAAAAGTATTTTGACATTTTTTTTAGCCAAAAATAGAATTGAGGCTCAAACTCATGATCTCTAGATGAATATGGAAAAACTATGTCATCTGAGTTATAGTTCGTTACATATTTTGACGGGTAAAAAACGTATTTAAGCCAAGGAAAGGATCTTGTTACACAAATCAGCCAAACAGAGATCTGATTCATCAATCAACCAAAACATATTTTAATGTAATTCGAAGCAACTTGTCTCGAATTACAATCCTACATAATTCGAAACAATATAGTTCGAATTATGCCCAAGCTTTGTGTATAGGTAATTCGAAGCTACTTGCTTCGAATTACAAAAGCATAATTCGAAGAAGCTTCATTCGAATTACTAGTAGAACGTGATGTCTAAGTAATTCGAATGAGTCTGTTTTGATCTATCTATAAATAAAATTTGGACTATTAAATTTAATACAAAATCAACCTATATAAATACTAATAAAAAATTTTTGTAATAAAAAGAGTACTTAACTTATCAATTTTTATGTTATTTTTAAGTTAATAAATAAATAAATATTAATTTTTATTATAATAATAAAGAATTATAGCATACTAAAATAAGATACTAGAAAAAATATTATATAATATAAAAAAATATACTAAAAAAAGTATAAAACAAGATTATAACAAATTAATTTTAGTATAAAATGAGTATGAAAAAATTATGCCATCTGAGTTATAGTTCGTTGGCATATTTTGACACTCTTAAGACATCAATGATTATAATCAATTTCAACTTTGAGACATTTTCACTACTTACTACTTTTAATTACTTGAAGAGCAACAATAAATGCCTACCCAAGTCATTGTTTCTTAGTACTAACTATGGGAATTTAGCAAGTCAATGTTACTGGATTGAGTTTCCATCCACTATACCAAGAAAACATAAAATCTCGCTAACGATAAGAAAGTCGTTAGTCGTGTATTTAATTGGACAACTTTATAGTTTAAATTCTAAAACTTACTTCTCATTAGGTAAACAATCACTGCATTATGTTACTCCTTACTAGTGTAATGTCATATTGAATTTGGTCAAGCCATAAATCATTACCTATTAATGACACAATTTTGTTCAATCCAAATCATACCCAAAGAAAACTGATACTTGCACGATTGGTTTACTAAATGAAATATAGATCGTACACTCTTGAGTCTTGTCAAATAGCTTTCTTTTGGAACATGGATAAGGAGCATTCTATTAATGGAATTTATTTTAAGGCATTCTTTCACCCTCTTTCATGGAGTCAATATTTTGTGTTTCATGGAGATCTCATTCATTGAGAGAGAGAGAGAGAGAGGACAAGACCATGGAGAAAACAAAAATTAACCCTTACAAAAAATAAAAAATAAAGGGAAAAAAAAGGAAGGGGAGACCAAGAGAGCTTGACAAAGTCAACAAACACATGGGGTAAATGACTCGTGAATGGAAGATATTTAATTATTTACAACAAAAACAACAATAACAAAATCTTATTCCATTAGCTGGACGGCTATATGGATCAATCAACGTCATTGAACCCTATTATATATCATATTCACAGTGAGACTGTTTACACACGGATCTTTTTTTATTACCTTATGTATCATGTTTGCAGATATTTACAACAATGACTCAGAAGAAAAAATTAAAAAATGTGTATGACCAATAACTAGTAAAAAAGAAAAAGAAAAATTGAACAACAGAAGAATCCTCATCATACAGTTCCTAATCCTGTTACAAGGATATTTTTTAACACGTCTACCCTCTCCAGATCCCCTCACCCAGAAAAAGTCTAGTACACTAATTGTTCGTAATCCAAACTGAGAAAGCTATATCATTTCCGGGAATTGAATACATTTACAGGTCAAAACCTTCATCTGAAATTCGGACAAGAGCCCCTCGCAAAAGAACAACATTGATCATACCTGTACAAACAAATTGCCGCCTATGAGATCAGATTATTTACAAGCTGTGGCAATGTTAGCTCTCAGCACTCTTGGGAGTCGAAGTCGGGTCTTAATGGATACTCAAGACCCTGAAGAGCTGGCATCCTTCGTATATCTTCTTCCGCATAAGCAGGGATAAACCAGTATCTCTTGTCTGTCCCAAAAACCTGGTTCCAAGCACCATCATAAATATAGATCAGAATGTAGAAGCTTCAAGATTCTAAATTAATATTGATAGGCTGAGGAGCTCTAGCCATCATGTATATAAAACATAGAATAAAAAATATATAATTAGGTCAGTAGGAAATATAAAACTCCATGTCATGTTGACAAATGTTTTCATCATCAGCTATAATTTTGGGAGGGGGAGCATCATAATTTCCTATTTCCACATATCCAGGTATACCTGCAAGTTTGTTCCTGATGCAGCAATATCCTATATTATTCCTATCGAGAAGATAGCATAACTTTTCAGTCCCTGCCATTTTTATAACCTTAAACTATTATCTATATATCAGTACCTTTTTAGCTAATTTGGAATGCTTTCTCCACAGTTTGTTCTGGTGCCATTGGATTAATTAGTGTGAGATTTGTGAATGTGAACATTAAAACATGAGCTAAAACTAATTATCAAAGAATTTATTTTTTGGGGTATCAATTTAAAATCAACCTAAAATAAATCTAAAAAAGAAATTAAAAATAAACAGTGCCCAGTATGATAAAAGAATAAGATGCAAAGACCTGTTCAAAATTTTTTCTAGTACCAAGGTCATAACGCCATTTTGGAGTAGTTTTCTTCTCGTATGCCTTCTCACAACAAGAAAAAGAACTGTGTTAGTACCCATTATCCTCTAATAACGATCAGAATTTCCAAAAACTACAAAGAAGAAAGACAGGAATATTTTCACAATAAGCAATTCATAGGTGCACAGACACCCAAATGGCATTTATCTTTGTCAAAATGGCTAGTTCATGCAGCTTCAAAGATTCACAACTTTGAATGTGCTAGCTTTTTTCCATTGCGAGCTTCTAGAACTGATTTTGGGACATCAGAATAAAATTTGCCTTTTTATGTTGTGATTCATGACCTCCAAAATCAATTCATACCTCTAGAATTGAACATGGAGAAGTAACAAATTTTTACTTTTTGTCAAAATCACTTCTAGAAAAGCTACCAAATATAGATCACTTTTCTTCAAAATCAATTCTACAAAAGTGGAACGAAACACAGACAGATATTGTCATCTAGCTAAATAGTTTATTACTTTATTCTGGGTAAAAGACCAGAAGAACGAAAGGGATTACTTTCCCAAGAAAGGAATAAGACCCCAGTAGTGCAAACAAGTTCATAAGTTTAGGGTTTAGATATCCAAAGTTAAAGAGGGAACAAAACTCATGAAACATGCAAAACTTTACCTCAATAGTAGTTGTATTTGCAGCTACTAGTGATAGGTGCATGATTAGAAATCCGAAGACACTCAACGAAAAGGCCAGATTCAAAACTGCAATTAATTCAACAGTGTTATAAAATTCAAACACAAAATGAACAGCTAAATCAGAAAGCATGTTTTAAAATTGAAAACTCTACCAAAAGTAAGGAAAGTTGTGGCAAGTGTGCCAGGTGTTCCAGGAATTTCTTCATCAGTAAAGAATGCTATGAAATATGGCAGTAATGATATAGTCACAAGAGTAGTCTCAAGAAAGGTGTAAAACTGCAATAAGATGTAAGATAATAATATAATTACTATAAGACATTTGATACCAGGAGCTTAAAAATTATGCAACAACTTCAAAGCCATTCATTTTATGGTTATAGTAATAGGACAGGTCGAAAGAATATAAAGCTTACTATGCTCAAATAATCTGACAACATAAATTAAGCCTAAACCATTATTCATCTCAATTGTCAAGAGTGCTTTTAAGGTACCAACTCTATACTGTCACAAAAACACAAGTTCCACTTCAATGTACCACTATCAAAATGTATATGAATATCAACATGACAATCCACAAAATGAGTACCATCCAAGTCAATATGAATAAAGTTGATCTGCATTTCAAATATTCAATAGCAGAGAAAGATATTTTAAGTAGAAAAAAGAAAGGCAAGTTTCTACAACCATGCCAAACATAAGCAATGCACAACCACCCAAGAACCAGAAGCTCTATAAATAACAAAAATCATCTATGAAAATGTACACAATATAATGGACATCATATTATTATTATCTCAGAAGTCAGGATGTTAAAAGTAAAGAAATTAGGATTTTTCTAGATTACTTGTTCCATACCAAGAATAGAATGAAATACTTGTAATTTAGAGCACCGACACAGTTGACTACCCAGATACAATGGTGGTCCATCTTCAGCACACAACGCCCACCTGGTATCAATCAGACAACAGAAGGAACAAACTTATATTCACTAGCTTCAATGTGGAAATACAAAAAACAGAAACTTTCACATGTCAAAACTCACAAACAGAGCAATGATGGCATCGAGCTGGCTTAGGCTGACTACACTTCCGGCAATACCGGATCAGCTGGTTTGAAGGATCAGATTGCAAATTACTTAATTCTACCCCATTTAATGGGTCAGCCTCTCCTCTCTCTTCATCAACTACAGGCCTCCAGTTAGGCGGTACAATACCCGGATCCGTAAACACAACAGCAAAGTAACACCACAATAACATAACCAGCTGCATAATCACACAATGAAACTTCAGAACTATCACCACCATTCAGTCCACACAGTAAAAGACACAAGTAAACAACCAGTGATTAGCCTCTAATTAATTATTCCAATTATTTAGAGAAACTGCACTCCTGAATTTGATAAAAAGGCCAAAGAGTAAGAGTTCCCAATTAAGTTAGGGAAAAAATTCCAACTACTTCAAACTCCCTAGTAAACTCAAGCATTTGAAAATTCACAATTCAGAATCATAATCAAAACAGTTTAAGTGACAAGCTAAATTTCAACTGATACACAACACAATTCAAATCAAATTCAATAATCAAATGCCTAATATGCTAAACTGCAGAACAAAAAAATCAATGTTAATTAGTTTTTCTAGCATACCAAAGAATGAAACAAGATCAACACAGCGAGGGAAGAAGAAAGAGAAGCAATGCCACCGGAATTATACAAAGCAGGTCCAAAATTAGTCAACACAACCGCATAATAGGAAACACCAACGACCCCAAGGACCAAGAGGATCATAACAGAGCCAAGTCCACGCAGAGAAGTGCAGAACTTGAACACGTTCCAAGCCATGAAAGCACCAGATCTATGCATCTTTTGATTTTTTTTTTTTTTTTTTGAACAGAAGAACCCTACACTACACTTCAATTCAGCTAAAAAAAAGTAATTTGCGGATCAGAGAAGCATAACGGCGACGCAGCGGGGGGCAAGAGGACCGGTGGTTTCGTCAGAAGAAGGGAAGAAACACACGCGGTACGCGAGTTTTTGCTTGCGCTGTGTATCTTCTCTTCTCTCTTGTGTGGGTTAAAGGGTTCGGGAAAATTAACTAGTAATTAAGGCTTCGGTTTTGATGTCCCAAAATATGTGGATCATTAAATGATGTAATAAAATAAATATTATTTAATTAATTAATTTTATAAATTAAATAATTAAATAATATATTTTATATTTTATTTAATTTTATATTTTATAAATTATTATTTTATTATTCATTTTATTTTATTCAAGATTTTGAAAACCGGTTTGAATTGGTCGGTCAAACCAGTTAAACCATAAACCATTGCTAAATATAATTCAAACAAAAAAACCAACAAATTTGAAAATCGACATTGGACTGTTGAACCGGCAGGAAATCGATCGGTCGAACTGAACTGTGACCCAGTCGGTTTTTGAATTTTAACAAAAATGATTGCGTTTCGTCGTGCAAGGATGGGCAACCCTATATTCCCTAACCCCTCTTCCCTTTACTCTCCAACTTCCACAACGCGAAGCAACAGTCCAGACTTCAATCCCAATTCGTCTCCACCTCATTGAAACCGCTGACACAAGTCCGTCCAGCCACCGCCACCGTCCCAACTTCGAGCTTCAAAGGCAGCGACGCAACGTCCGTCTAGCCACCACCATTTGCGCTTCAAAAATCGAAGCCACCGTCACCGGTCTTGTCTCCTGCCTTCGTCGCAGGTGATGCGTGAGCATCTTCTCTATCTTTTCTTAGTGAATTTGTATTCAAATTGTTGAGTTTAATCAAGATTTAATTACCTTTAACCACTATGAATGCTACTTTGAGTTGTATCACAATTTCTGTTTATTTCAGGTAGCATTTGGATGGATTTGACGAAATTTTGTAGCAGAAAAGGAAGAAAGCGAATGATGCTGTCAACCCCAACCTCCTTGCACTCAAACAAAAATAACTTGAGTTATAGAGGTCCAATTGACATGATTTCAACAGCATTGGAAATTTAACTTTCAGAGCTTTCCAACAATATATAATAGTATACTCTTTTCTTCCATTTCACTCTGCCTCCTCCACGCTGAACTTGAGCTTTCTCAAGTTCAGCGTGGAGTCCAACGCACAAAGGAAGAAGCACACATCATCCACGCTGAACTTGGGAATTCCCAAGTTCAGCGTGCACTCAAGGAATGCACAAAAGGGACATACTGCCTCATCCATGCTGAATTTGAGAATTTTCAAGTTCAGCGTGGATCCTAATAACCCACATGATCCCCACGCTACACTTGAAGGCCTATGAAAATTATTATTTATTCTGATTAAGCTTTAAAATTATTTTAAATAGGAAAAGATATTATTTAGTTTTTAGGAAATATAATTTACATTAATTAGGATTAGATATAAAAGGGAAAAAGAATTAGCCCTTTGGGCTCTTCTCTTCTTTTCTACCTCATTCTGAAAATTACAATTTTTACGAATCCTAGTTTTCTCTTTGAGCCATGAGCAACTAAACCTCCACTGTTAAGGTTAGGAGCTCTGTCTATTGTATGGATTGATATTATTATTTTTCTATTTTAATTTATGGGCTGACTTATAATTCAAGAATTGTTTTCGTTCTTTATTTTATGAATTTGGGTGGAACAGAAGTATGATCCTTGTTCTAATTGAGTTCTTATATAACTTGAAAAAGCTCTTTACTTGAATAACATGTTGAAAACAATTTCTCCTAAACTTCTAATTATCTGGACTTAATGAGATATGTGACATATAATCCTCTTATATTTGGGTAATTAGGGTTTTTGTGACATATAAACTAGAATTGAATTTCATCTTCTAATTGTAATTAAGTGACCAAGGAATTGACGGTTGATGAATTTTAGAGGAGACTAAAAAGGTGTAAAGAATTAGGGTTTACTCACATATAGTTTGCCATGAATTAAATCTTGCATGATTAACATAGTTAGTAAGAAAAGTCAATCTGAAAAATAGATAACTCTGAAGCCTTAACTGTTTCTACATATCTTATTCACACCAATTTACTGCTTGCTTTCTATTATTCTGAACTTACTGTTAATGCTTTTGAACCTTCAAACACCATTTTCTGTTTGCCTAACTAAGTAATTTAATCAACCATTGTTACTTAGTCCATCAATTCTCATGGGATCAACCCTCATTCACTTGAGGTACTACTTGGTATGACCCGATACACTTACCGGTTAATTTGTAAATTATAAATTTCATACCAAGTTTTTGGCGCCGTTGCCAGAAATTGATAATGATTAGCAACTACTCGTTATTTAATTACTTAGATTAGATAATTTTTTCTTTAATTAGTTTTTTTTTGCATTATTAATTTTTATTTTCCGTTTTTTATTTTTTTTATTCCCTTTTCTTTTCTTCGTTAGTATCTTGCTCCCCTCCCCCTGTCCTCGTTCAATTTTTTTATTTTCTTTCTTTAACTACATTTTTTATTTTTTTCAACTTCCATTAGTTCTTTTTTTTCTTTCTACTTTCATTTTCTTTTCGTTTCATTTTTTTTCTTTCCATTCATTATTTTTTATTTCTATATTTTATTAGTTTTATTTTATTTTGGTCTTTAATTAAAAAAAATTGCATCATATGTTTATTTTTCCTTAATTCCTAAAATTAAGTTTGGTGTCACCTAATTATTTTTATTTCTCTTTATATTTTTATATATAAAGTTCAAAATTTTCATTCCCATTTTGCTTATAATTTTTGAAATTCTACTACTTTAATTGTTTAGTTGTTTTATTTTATTTCTTTTACACAGGTTACTTTACTAAAAATTCTCTGCACTCTGACGTAGAGATTCCTACTTTCCTTTATTTTCTGTTTGTTTATGAGCAGGAACAGAAGTAAAGAGCCCCTTGATTTTGATCCTGAACTTGAGAGGACCTTCAGGTGGCGTTTGCAACAAGCAAGACTGTACAAAGCTGCAGAGTCCACTATGGATCATAATAATGCTGCTAATGCCAATGTGGTAAATCTAAATGAGAATGAGCAACTTAGAATAGTGCTTGGCTCTTACATTGCTCCTAATGCAGACCTTTATGGCAAGAGTATTGTGGTGCCTCCTATAGTTGCAAACAACTTTGAGCTAAAGCCACAACTAGTCACTTTGGTGCAACAAAACTGTCAGTATCATGGCCTTTCTCAGGAAGATCCCAATCAGTTTATCTCTAATTTTCTGCAGATTTGTGATACTGTGAAAACTAATGGGGTGAACCCTGAGGTGTACAAACTTATGCTCTTCCCATTTGCCTTGAGGGACAGAGCAAAGCTGTGGCTAGATTCTCAACCCAATGAGGGTTTGGATACTTGGGATAAGGTTGTCACTAGGTTTTTTACTAAATTTTTTCCACCAAAGAAGCTGACTATGCTTAAGGTGGAGGTCCAGACCTTCAGACAGAAGGATGGTGAGACCCTCTATGAAGCTTAGGAGAGGTACAAGCTGCTGACCAGGCAATGCCCTCTGGACATGTTCTCTAAATGGACCCAACTAGATATCTTTTATGAAGGCTTAGGTGAAATATCCAAGATGTGCTTAGATAATTCTGCAGGTGGTTCATTGCACATGAAGAAGACACCGAAAAAAACTATTGAGCTTATTGAGTTGGTTGCTAGCAACCAAAATTTATACTCATCTAACAGGAATCCTGTGAACTCTAAGGCTCCTCAGAAGAGAGGCGTTTTGGAAGTAGAAGTTGTTGATGCTCTTCTTGCTCAGAACAAGCTTTTGTCTTAGCAAATAAATCTAATTACTCAACAGTTGAGTGGAATGCAAGTTTCAGCTGTCAACACTCAGAATGCACATAAAGAGGTCCCTTATGAAATGACAGGTAATTTTATGCAAAATGATAATTATGATTATGCTCAATTTTCTTTTGAACAGGTCAACTACATGGAGAGTGCTCCTAGAAATCCCAATAATGATCCTTATTCTAAGACCTACAATCAGGGGTGGAGAAATCACCCAAATTTTGGGTAGAGAGCAACCTCAGAGGTCACAAAATTTTAATAATAATTCTCAGGGTAGTTTTCAACAGAATAATTTTAATAACCACTAGTTTCAGTCATCTCAGCAAGCAACTTCTCAACCCTAGCAGAACAATAATTTGGAAGCAATATTGGCAAGTTTTAGATAGGAAATCAGAGCATCAATCAAGAACTTGGAGATTCAGATGGGTCAATTAGCCACAAAAGTGAATGAAATTGATCAGAGGACCACTAATATTCCTAGTAACACAATTCCAAATCCAAGAGAGGAATGCAAGGCTATCAACTTGATAAGTGGACAAGTGGCAAGTACGGAAGTACAAGTTAATGAGGAGCCAGTTGAAAAAGAAGCTCTAGAGGAGAAGAAGGAAGAAGTATAGCACGTCCCTCCAAAGCGTGCGGACAACCCATTCTCAGACTTGACACTTATCTTAAATTGCCTAAGGCGCCTGAGTACAAGCCTAAAATGCCACATCCTCAGAGGCTTCAAAAGGAGACCAGGGACAAGCAGTTTTCAAAATTCTTAGAAGTCTTCAGAAAGTTGCAAATCAATATTCCTTTTGCTGAGGTTTTGGAGCAAATGCCTCTCTATATCAAATTCATGAAGGAGCTGTTGTCAAAGAAGAAGCCTTTAAAAGGAGATGAGACAGTGGTCCTGACTAAGGAATGTAGTGCCATCATTCAGAATAACTTGCCAAGATGCCAGATCCAAGGAGCTTTCAAATTCCATGTACCATTGGGAGTACCACTTTTGAAAAAGCCCTATGTGATCTGGGGGCAAGCATAAATTTAATGCCCTTGTCTGTGATACAGAAGTTGCAAATTCAAGAGGCACAACCCACAAGGATAGTATTACAGATGGCAGACAAATCTATAAAGCCTGCATATGAATTAGTAGAGAATATCTTGGTCAAAGTAGGTAAGTTCTTCTTCCCAGCAGATTTTGTGATTCTTGACACAGGGGAGGATGAGAATGCCTCTATAATCCTAGGAAGATCATTCCTAGCCACTGCGAGAGCTCTAATTGATGTGAAAGAAGGTAAATTAGTGCTTAGAGTGCATAATGAGCAACAGGTCTTTCATATCTTCAAAGATATACATTCAGCAGGTGAAGAAGAGAGGTGCATACAGACTGAGCTTATTGATCCAAACCTTCAAGAACCCCCTGATGATACACAGCAGAAATTGCAGCTCAAACCTCCTTTGGTGACAACCAATAAAATTTCTCCTGACATCAAACCTAAGTTTGGTGTCGGAAATGCATCATCCACCAAGGCGGAGGTTCCCAAAAAGAAGAAAGTACCCAGGGGATGGAGAAACAAAAAGATTCCCACTGAAGACTTCTCCCCAGGAATGAAGGTGGTGTTGACTAGCAATCCAGTGTTCACTTATACAGTAAACAGAATTCTCTCTCTAGAGCATATTGAGCTACTTTATGGGGACACAGGGAGAAAATTCACAGTGAGGGGTGAAGAGTTGGGCCCCTACGATCCTCCTCCTTAGAGGAGCTGACCGTCAAGCTGGTGACGGTAAAGAAGCGCTTGTCGGGAGACAACCCGATGATTTCGTATCCTTAGTTTATTTTTCGTAGTAGTATTTTTATTATTTGTTTGAATTTTATTGAGTTTTTACTGTTTTTTTTCCTTTGATTGTGTGTTTGATCATGCAGAATTTTTAGAACAGAAATCAGACACTTAAAAAAAATTTTGTCCACTCTAAAAAACGTTGATTCTATCAGGTCCACGCTGACCTTAGAATTTTCTAAGTTCAACATAGAGTGTGCGTACAAATTGGGCGAGAAGCTCTGCGAGGTCCATGCTGAACTTGGGATTTTCCAAATTCAGCGTGGTAAACGACGTAAACGACGTGAACGTTAAACTTGAAAAACCTCAAGTTCAACGTAAAATACACGTAAAAAGAAAAAAAAAATTTCGAGTCCACGCCGAACTTGGGCGCACCAAGTTCAGTGTGGAGAGGAAGGCATGCATTTAGGGACTGCGACGCTGAACTTCCCTCTCATCAAATTCAGCGTGGACTCATATCTCTCAAACAAATCCCCACCAAATCCCATCCCCTTAGTCCCCACCCTCTCACCTTAACCCGTGCCTTCCTTCCCCATATATTTTCCCTCCAGCCTTTCCCTTTCCCCATCTCCATCCCGTAAACCCATTCCCATTCCCCAACCTCATATTAACCCAACCCCCCTATTTTATATATATATAATATAATATAAATAAATCATACCCCCCTTATATATATATATTATATATATCATACCCCCTTATCTATATATATAACAATAAATCTATAAAAAATAAATAAATACATAAATAATTATATATATATAAATAAAAAAAACTATATATATCTCTATCTATATTTTAATTGTTTTAATCTCTCTTATATTTTTAACATTTTATTCTTCTTTGTAATAATATTTATTTTTATTCCTCTATACGTCTTTTTATATCTCTTCATGTTTTTAATTCTTCTTTGCTTGAAGACAAGCAAACTTTTAAGTTTGGTGTTGTCGCTTCGCTTATGACTTTTCTGTTTATTTTTATGGCACCAAAGGGAGGCAAATCATTTTCACGGAGGAGCACAGCCTGAAGAATGAAACGGCCACTAGGATAATTGAGATGGTTAAGTTTCTTTCATTCTATATTTTCTCCCGTTCTTATTATGATTAGGTTCCTGTTTTCTGCTATTTTTGTTATTGCATGATCAATTGTTATTTCAATTCCTAGGTTCTAGTTTAATTTACTGTTTGTTTTGTTATTTGATTTTATGCTGAAAAAGAGTGTCTCATGTATTGCTCACTGAACTTGAAATAAAAAAAAGAAAGAAGTGATATATTACATGAGAGATTGAGTTTATATTGAGTTTATATTTAAGAGTGGTCTTGTTTACTTAAATGTGGTGGTATTATTTGTGATTCTGAATGCATGATATGAACAGTACATATTTGAATTTGAATCAAGGGATGTTAATGTATGAGGAATAGAAATTTAGAGAACTATTATGAATTCTCTAAAGTAAACAAAAATTTAATCCTTGAAGCAAAAGAAACAGCAAAAGAAAAAATAAGAGCAAGGTCCAAGGCTCTGAGCATCAATGACTAGGGAGGTCTGACATGATTAAAAGCTCAAAGAGTTGTTTCCCTAGTTATATGCTTGTGGTATTCTTGTGTCAAGTAATCATTGAGACGGAATATTTAGAGTTGTGACCAAATGCATTCAGCAGAGTATGTCAAAGGCTTTGAGCATCACTGTCTGGGAAGAACTGAAAGAAAAATCAAAACTTAAAGAGAGTTCCCCAATCAAGTGCTTGTGATGTTTTTGTGTCAATTGAAGCTTGAGACAGAATATTTAAAGTCACGGCTAGGCTCAAGGTGCAAAGCACCAATTAAAAGAGAATTAAAGGATATCTGCTGTGTTCAAGGATTAAACTGAAGTATAAAGATCAGAGAATTCAAAATATTATCCGGATTCTAATTCCGAATGACAATGACATTCCTCTGATTCAAAGGAGAGTGAAATGCCAAAACTATTCAGTATTGCAATAGATAAACCCCACTTTAAGGAGAGACATGAGCATAACTGAACTCCCACTTCTCATGCAAATTAACATCTTGATCATGTACTAATTTTGGTTGCTTGAGGACAAGCAACAATTCAAGTTTGGTGTTGTGATACGTGAGCATCTTCTCTATCTTTTTCTAGTGAATTTGCATTCAAATTGTTGAGTTTAATCAAGATTTAATTAGCTTTAGCCACTATGAATGCTACTTTGAGTTGTACCATAATTTCTGTTTATTTCAGGTAGCATTTGGATGGATTTGACAGAGTTTTGTAGCAGAAAAGGAAGAAAGCGAACGATGCTATCAATCCCGACCTCCTTGCACTCAAACAGAAATAACTTGAGTTATAGAGGTCCAATTGACGTGATTCTAGCAGCATTGGAAAGCTAACTATATATAATTGTATACCATTTTCTTCCATATCACTCTGCCTCCTCCACACTGAACTTGAGCTTTCTCAAGTTCAGCGTGGAGTTCAACGAACAAAGGAAGAAGCACACATCATGCACGCTGAACTTGAGAATACCCAAGTTCAGCGTGGACTTAAGGAACGCACAAAAGGGACACACTGCCTCATCCACGCTGAACTTGAGAATTTCCAAGTTCAGCGTGGATCCTAATAACCCATATGGTCCCCACGCTCCACTTGAAGGCCTACGAAGATTATTATTTATTCTGATTAAGCTTTAAAATTATTTTTAATAGGAAAATATATTATTTAGTTTTTAGGAAATATAATTTACATTAATTAGGATTAGATATAAAAGGAAAAAAGAATCAACCCTTCGGGCTCTTCTCTTCTCTTCTACCTCATTCTGAAAGTTACAATTTTTACGAATCCTAGTTTTCTCTATGAACCATGAGCAACTAAACCTTCACTGTTAAGGTTAGGAGCTCTGTCTATTGTATGGATTGATACTATTATTTTTCTATTTTAATTCATGTGCTGATTTATAATTCAAGAATTGTTTTCGTTATTTATTTTATGAATTTGGGTGGAACGGAAGTATGATCCTTGTTCTAATTGAGTTCTTGTATAACTTGGAAAAGCTCTTTACTTGAACAACATGTTGAAAATAATTTCTCCTAAACTTCTAATTATCTGGACTTAATGGGATACGTGACATATATCTTCTTATATTTGGGTAATTAGGGTTTTCATGGCATATAAACTAGAATTGAACTTCATCCTCTAATTGTAATTAAGTGACCAAGGAATTGGCGGTTGATGAATTTTAGAGAAGACTAAAAAGGTATAAGGAATTAGGGTTTAGTCACATATAATTTGTCATGAATTAAATCTTGCATGATTAAAATAGTTAGTAAGAAAAGTCAATCCGGAAAACAGATAACTCTGAAGCCTTAACTGTTTCTCCATATCTTATTCACACCAATTTACTGCTTGCTTTCTATTATTCTGAACTTACTGTTAATGCTTTTGAACCTTCAAACACCATTTTCTGTTTGCCTAACTAAGTAATTTAATCAACCATTGTTGCTTAGTCCATCAATCCTCGTGGGATCGACCCTCATTCACTTGAGGTACTACTTGGTACGACCCGGTGCACTTGCCGGTTAGTTTTTGGGTTATAATTCCGTACCAGCAGGTCTCGCCTCCTGCCTCCGTCGCGCGCCACTTCCCGTCGGTGCTAGCTTTGTTCCACACCACCGCGTCAGCCACTGTCTTCCCAGCCACTTCCACACCAACGCCAACTCTGCTTTATTCCAGCCTTCCAGGATTCAGCTTCTAGCTCTAGGTATTAATTTTTTTTGTAATAATAGTTGTTGAATAATTGATTAAGAGTAAACTACCAACTCGACTCATATCCATTTTCCAGAATGACAACGCGATCCTTCAAGATAAAAATGATCCACTTCGGTCCCTATCCTCTACTTTCGTAACACAACGCGGTTTCTGTGGGTATTTTTCTGTCAACTTTAATAAATTATTCAAATTTAGAAATATCATTAATTATGAAACTAAATAAATAATTCTGAAATATAACTTTAATATATAATAATAAATATTAAAATACGGTTAATACATTAATAATAATAATAACCCTATGATATATTATTAGTATTATGATCTAGATAATTTTCACAATAAAATTAAAACTAATAAACACATTATTTGATATGTAGTAAATTTTTTTGAGTAATAACAAATTTAATTTTTGTCTCTCTTTAAACTAAATTAATAATTCTATTTGATATCTTTGCACTAAAATATATTATGAGTAGGCTACTAATACTAAATAAAATAAAATATTATATATATATATATATATATATATATATTATGAAGACCAATTATAAACTCAACAAACTCAAAGCATCAATAATATTATTAATCTATGAATAATACATATTCTCGTAAGGTACAGATCGATGAAGATTTATCAATATAAGAATAATGTGGCTTAACTAAAATTTTATGTATACTAAAATTCAATTAAATTTACATATATTTTACTCAAAATATTATTAATAGATTAATAATATTATTGATGCTTTGACTTTGTTTTGTGTGTGTATATATATTATGTCTTATTTCATTTAGTATTAGTAGCCTAGTCATAATGTATTTTAGTGCAAAGATATCAAATAGAATTATTAATTTAGTTTAAAGAGATAAAAAAATTAAATTTGTTATTACTAAAAAAATTACTATATATCAAATAATGTGTTCATTAGTTTTTATTTTGTTAAAAAAATTATCTAGATCATAATACTAATAGTATATCATAGGGTTATTATTATTAATGTATTAACCAAATTTAATATTTATATATATATATATATATATAAATTATATTTGAGAATTATTTATTTAGTTTCATAATAAATAATATTTTTAAATTTGAATAATTTATTAATTAGTTTGTACTTATTATACCATAATTATTCAATAATTTATTGAAAAAAGAATATTAATATAATGAATAAAAAAATTTTAAAAAGATATTGTTTAAAGAATATGGACAAATAAACTCCTAACCAATTTGAATTTAGAGACAATTAGGCCCTTGTCCATTTCTGAACCTGACACGTTAGCATTTTTTGTTCAGAGTTAATGGAGAAAAACCCACAAGGACCACGTTGTGTCACGGAAATAAAGGACAGGGACCAAAGCGAATCGTTTTTATTTTGAGGGGTCGTGTTATCATTTTGAGAAATAGACAGGGACTGAATTGGTAGTTCACTCATTGATTAATTGTTGTTACTTGTTAGTTAACCTTGCTGTTGAAGCATTGATTAGTTGTTGAAGGCTTGAAACATTGATTAATTGTTAAATAATTGATTAATAATTGAATAATTGAATAGTTGTTGAATAATTTTGATTTTTGACTGTTGAGATTACTGAGTTGGAAAGGGTTGCTGTGAGCCTGTAATATTGTAATTGGATTTTATTGTTATTGGATTGCTAGTAATTTTTAGGTATGGATGAGAGTATCAACCAAGAAACACTTAGGAATAATAATGCAAAGAATAATTTGGCTTCGAATCCTATTATTTCGAATGAAGCTTCTCTTCCTCTTTAATCTAACGATAGTCAGTCACAAATTTCTAATGTTCGGAGAAAAATTGATCCAACTTGCTGATATGTTGCTTTGCAAGTAATAAACGAAAAATTGCATTACCAATGCTTGTTTTATCTGAGTACTTTTGGAGGAGAGAAAATTAATAGAATGAAAAAGCGTTTGACAAAGATTGGTGGAGATATTAAAAAGTATTCAAAAGTCCCTTATGACGTAGAAAAATAAATGGAAGGTCTATTGAAAGAAATTCAAAAAAGTATAACTAGTAAAAGGAAAGTGCCTTTTGATGAATCGGTTAGTGATGAGATTGTGGATGCAATTGACGAAGCAGTGGCGCAAGAAGAACAACAAATTCCGAATCAGTTACTAACTAAGCAAGTGATTGGAGATGATCCAAAAACGAAAACAAAAATCATTATTCCTCCTATGTTTGCACCAAGATAAACTCCGGGAGGTCAACCAAGTCTGAAAAGTGTGTTTCAAAACAAATAGGCGCTTCATGAGGCTGATAAGCAAGTTGTAAGGCTGCGAATTTTTGAAAATTAAATAATAAGTTATTTATGATTTATGATATTTATTCAAGATTATATTTTTAAATACTTTTATATTAATTGGATATTTTTTTATTTATGATTTAAAACTTTAGTAATTGAAAATAATGAGAATTTTATATACTTTAATTTGAATATTTAGATTTTGAATTTTATTTTATAAATAAAAATAATTAGTTGATTATCTCTAATTTTTTAATTAGAGTACTTATTAGAAAATAATAGTATTTATTGATAATTATTGTTGGATTAAAATTAGTTTTTAATTACTATAGCATTCCTAGTTTTATAAAAAATTACAAAATTACCTTAACCCTAACACACAACACACTCACCCCTCACTAACCCTAGCCGTCACTCTAACCTCCCTCAACACACCCACACACGCAGAGAACAGAGAGGGAGAAATGGAGGAAAAGGAAAAAGGGAAAAGAGGAGGGAAGAAGAAAAGAGGAAGGAGAGGGGGAGAGTGCGTCGGCGGAGTCCACTGTCGCTCGCGGCGCCATCGTGGCGCACCAAGAGGAGAGAGAGAAGCATTGCGTCTGCCGTTGCGAGCTAGCCGTCACTGGGAGGGGGAAACTATCTCGCGTTGCCGTCGTCAAAAAGGCTGCTCGCGCCGCCACCGTGCCTCGTTGTTGTCGCGACGTTGCTGCCGAGCCATCGCCAAGCCACCATGAGGAGAACCCGACGCAAGAGAGGGAAGGCGTCGCCGTCGAGAACTGGATCAGAGGATGAGAGACGCAAGGAAGAGGAAGAGCTCGTCGTTGCTGGTGCTGCGTCGTCGTCGTCACAACCCGCAGAGCTGCTGGAGGGCACCATCGCTACTGGCTTGGTCACGGTGGTCAAAGTCGCCGTTGCCAGAGCTTGCTGGAATCACCACCAGAGCTGCCGTTGCTTCGTTATTGGTTACTTTCTTTGTGCAGTAAGTTATCTTGCTCCAAAAGCTCTTTTAAACGCCGTTCTGTTTTATGTTACTGAGAATTTTACGGCGTTCTTGCGATATGGTTGAGTTTTGGTCCTTGCATGTCACATTTGGAGTCGCTGTTGTTGTGAAAGCAATATGGAGCTATGGTTGCGGCCGCCGCTATTGTGGGCCGAGAGGAAAGGGGTTTGCTGCATTTAATAATTACCGAGTTTCGACAATCAAGGTATGGGCATTTTCTTAAACTCATTTTACTATCAAGAATTGTTATAAGTCGATATTAATATGAGATATACATTTTTTATGATTTTCGTAAGTCTTATGGATTGAGTTGAATTATTTTGGAGGAAGGTAATCGTTTGCTTAATTGAATTATTGATTGGTTGAGGTGGCTAGAAATTATGATTTTTAATTGATTAAGTTGAAGTTGGATTAAATTGTGATTCACTAAATTGGTTGTTTGAATTCTGAATTTCATTGATTTCCTTAGTTGAGTTTGGTGTGGTTGTAATAATGATTTATTGAAAACGATTGGCCTGGTTGAGAGATATGTGATTTGATTTGGTTGAGACGCTTGAAGGGTGGCAATAGTCCGAGTTTTAGAGGAGATACTGCCAAACTTTTTATAAAAATTAGAGACTTTGTGTTGTAGAGTTGTTTAGATTTGAATTTAAGAATTATATTATTTGATTTTGATTTATTAAGAAAAGGATTACGTTTTGAGTTTGATTTATTTAATAAAGGATTATATTTTGAGTTTGATTAAAGAATTACCTTTTGAGGAGTTTTGGAAAATTTACAGTATTTGAATTTGATTGATGAAGAAAGATGTTTTTAGGACTTTTGAAAAATTAGTAAATTTGAGAACGAAGTTGAAAGTGAGCTTTATGCAATTATTTCAAATTTGAGTGTTATCTTTTGGGGATTTCAAATAGAATTGAAGAATGGATTATCAAAGTTAATTTGAGTCTTTTGATTTAGTGAAAAGAAGTTTTATAAAAGAAAAATGGATTTTTGTGTGATTAACTTTAGTTTAAGAGTTTTACAGGAAATGAAACTAATAGAAGTGAACTAGATTTTTAAACTTAATTTGGTGAAAATGAAATGAATCTCGAAGAGTTAATAGTCAAATTCGTCATTGAAAGATTACCCATTCTTTAAATTAGTCTTCAAAAGATTTTTTAGTCATATTAGTCCTTGAAAGATAAAACGTAAGTCAAATTGGTCCCTCTATTAGTTAGATGATGACGTGGTAGGTTAATGCCACATATCACAAGATGATTTGTTGATGTGTCAGATTAGTGACTCCTAGCACGTCACGTGTCACTTGACATGTAAAAAAATTATTTATAATCAAAATAGTTCTTGAAAATTCAAACATAAGTCATTTTCATCCCTAAAATTTTAAAAATTAATCAAATTAGTCCTTATATAAATTTTTTTCTTCATAATATTAAATTTAAAATATTTTTTATAGTACTAATTTTAATATTATTTTTTAGACATTAATAAACGTAATTCTCTTTACATAAAATAATAAAAATAATTAAATTAGTATAAAGTTATGGGTAAAGGACAAATAGGTCCCTGAGCTTTTAATTAGTAGACATTTAACTCCTTCAGGATTGGAAAATACAAAACGATTCATAACCTCTCAAAACGCCGTACAAATTGGTCCTTCTGTTTAATCTGCTCTCTAATGTCAAACGGAGAAGGCTGATGTGGCGTCAATGTGGCGATAACGGAGTGATGTATCCATTACGGTGTAGGATGAGATGTTGACATTTATTTGGAGGACAAGAAGGTCCTTCTTCTCTGCTCCCAAAACGATGACATTTTGGGAGGTGCCCTAATTCTCCAAATTGGTCTCAGATGCCATCGTACTTGTATAGTTAGGGGGTTGTTGCGTCTAGGGCGTCTATGGCCAGTGAAGGAGGTTCCTTGAGCACCCAATGAGTTCGATTTCCATCTCACATTCGTTGTGTGGAGGTTGGAGACGAAAAGGACGGCATTGCTCCAATGTGCAAGTGTGGCGTGTATGCTATATTGTACAAGTCCAGGATGCCAACTAACCCCAACCGGTTGTTTCTTGGGTGCTTCTTCTTCAAGGTAACATGGTTCTATGAAGTCAATTTATTTTTGATTTTATTGTTGATGTTGCAATTGAAAAATCCATCCCACTGCAAGTTCTTTGTCTAGCTTGATGATCATGTTGCAAAAATTAGAGGTACAGAGAAGTCAATTTATAACAATGAAGTTGACGACTTGGAGCAGTATTTGTGCTGAACCATACGCCTTATGAAATAGCAGCGCACTTCCTCGCACATTGTGAGTATAGGCTTGCACCTGTACTTGAAAATCTTGGAATTGAAAGACTCGCACATATTGTTAGTCAGGTTGTCAACTTTTGGACCATGACTGAAGTAGGCCCTTACTCATGTTGCAGGATTAAATTTCATCAAGTATGACCAAGCATCTTGATTAACTTCCTTCAACCTCTCCATTGTTGCCTTGAACTCAGGCACAGTCATACATTTTGCACAGTCCCACACAATTTTCCTAATGTATAAGTCCTTGAAACAGTTGATGAAATTCTTCCACATGTGCATGACACAATTCCGCACATGTACATTCGGCATTATCTCTTTCAATGCAGGCATCAGACCCTAACACAAATTGATTCGAGAAGGGGCATCATCAAATTGCATGATAAGTATTTAAATTAAGTAGAGAAAGTCACGTACTAACCTTTTGTTAGTCGGACATAAAATTCCAACCATGTTGTTGCAAATCTCCAATGTCCTCTTGTAGAAGGGTCAGAAACCACTTCCATGACTCCTTTGACTCAGACCTTGCCACCGCATAGGCAATCACATAAAACTGGTTATTAGCGTCCTATGCCACAGCAGACAGTAATTGGCCCCATAATAGGTCTTGAGAAATGCTCCATCCAAATGAATCAAAGACCTGCATCCACTCTTAAATCCCATCTTGCAGGTTTCGAAACATATATACATTTTGTCAAATATTGGGGGTGCTTGTGGCTGGGAAATAACATATAGCAAGGAAGTAGACCTTGGATTGCTTCTATGTATCTCCATTAGCTAGTCCTTCAGATTCACATATTGTTCTATCTCTTTTCCCGTAATCCTGTCTTTTGCTTCCTTCACAGCTCTATAAACCATTTTAGGGTGTAGAACTAGATCAAACTCTTCTCTTAAGAAATCAATAGCCTCATGTGTGTTCATGTGAGGATGGGTGGTCATTCTTTTCTCCACTTTCTTGCTTATCCAGTGTTGGTCAGCAACATTGCTTCCTAGATCCCTTGCACACATATGTTCACTCCTATATGTTTTTACTTGGAAACACTGCAGTTATTTATTGTAAGAGAGATGGACAATCCAAGTACAATCCTCAGTCTTGCAGTCAACTCTAACCCTTTTTCTGTCATTTTTAATCCAGACCAACTCTCTCCCCTCAACAATAAATGAATCTTTCACAACCTCCTTTAACCTTTTTATTGTAGCAAATCTTGTGCCAAATTCAAATATGCCTTCTCCGAAGCCATACTATTCATCAAACTTAGGCCAGTGTGGTTTGTTCCCTTCATCCTCCGATGAGACAGGGGTATGCAGCTCCTCAGATTCATACTCGAACACAATGTCCTCATCCTCTGTGTCTAGATCACTAACATACTTTGCAATGGCTGACCTCATGCTGGGCTCCCTAGTAGGCCTAGCTCTATTGGGCTGTCTTCCTAACCCACTTGTGCTGGGATGTTTAGTAGGCCCAGTGAACTTTGAGGAACCTTCTCCAAATGAACCCACCCTTCTTGCTTTAAATATCTACTTTTTAAACTCATGTGTTGCTTATTTTTTTGGCTTTTTCTTAGGTTCAGCCCCTTTCCTTGACGATGGAGACATTGTTTCCTTTTCCCTTTGGCATCTCTAACCCTTCTGCCCTCATCATCTTCACCACTTTCATTCCCACTTTCATAACCAGCAGATGGTGGTTTATACAGCTCATCTTCCTCACTACCATCGCTATCATCATCAGTAGATGAGTCATCTAACTTCTCCAAGTCATTTGGATCGAATTCTTCTTCAACCTCATCATTTTTCTCACAATCACCATCTGGGATCTCAGGTTGATCAATAGGATGGTAAAAAAAATGTAAAACTCATCCGTGTCTTTGTTCCTCAAATTTGCTTGACGCATTTGGTTGATCTTTCCATTCTTTCTCAGTACATGCAACTCTGACTCTATATCTTTGCTTTTTGGATCAGACCAGTAAGCCTCCTTATACAATTGATATCCCAGTCTTTTGAACATCGTGACCAGATCTTCGAAATTGACAAAATTCAAGTCCATCGGTGAAAACCTCTCAACTTGACCATGCAGATAGACTAACTCACCTGTAGGTGCCCTTGAAAAGTAGCCCCTATGATGGAACATAGAAACACCGAATACATCAACCATCTGTAACATTTTTCAAAACACAACACAAAACCAACCCTTATTATCAAAATTTCCAAAACCTCACTAAACAATACCCGACAAATGACTAACCCCACAACTAATCAGCTACTACACTTGCATACAGTCCTTTTAAGTCCAATTCTACGACATTGATAACAAATAAAGGGCTTAAGTAGAACAAATTTGAACAACAATGTGCTTACCACTTTTCACGGCGGACGCAGGTTGAACCACAAAGCTTCAATGGAACTGCTTCATGGAACAACAACGATAACAACATGGAGACAAAGCATTGTATTTTTTGGAGGAAAAATGTAAGTGCTAGGGCTTCCTGTAATTATCTGTGACTGATATGGCCATCATTGGCATATCTCATAAGAACCATTGCAAAATATTTTCCGAAACGACGTCATCTTAATGCATACGGAGCACAATGTCCCATAATTTTTTACAGTAGACCACGTCAGCCCCGTTCACAGCATCTTGGAGACACGTACCCATTGCTACGCCACATAAGCATGAATCCATAACGTGTTGCGAAGCATATTGAACAGAAGGATCAATTTGTACGGCATTTTGAGAAGTCAGGGATCGTTTTCTATTTTCCAGTCCTGAGGGAGTTAAATGTCCACGAATTAATAGCTCAGGGACCTATTTGTCCTTTACGCTAAAGTTATTTTGTCATTTGTATTTTAAAATTTTATATTTTCAAATTGTAAATTTTTTATAGTGAAATTTTTTATTGGTTTAATTACTCTGTTGGTCCCTATAGTTTGGCCGAATTTTTAATTAGGTCCCTATAGTTTTTTTCCTTTTAATTGAGTCCCTATACCAATTTTTTTGTTTTAATTGGGTCCTTACAGTGACAAACGTTAGGAGTAACGGAATATTCCATTTCAAAATAGAATATACCCAATTATAAACGTTTTTTGTAATTCTTAGTGTATTTACTTATTATGTATTGTCAAAATTGCCCCTTCCTTAATAAAGGAATAACTCTTCATTTTCACTGAGGCAAAAAAAACCCTTCTTCTTCACTCCCTCTCCGTTTCTGATAGTTCGAGAATGAGTTTGCATTCCACCATTGTATGATCGAGGTTTGTTATTGTCTATCGTCGCCTTCTTTATCGAAGTAGCTACTGTCGTCGTTGTTGCAAAGGTACGAGTTACACCTTTTTTCATTCTTCATTCTTTCAAAAGTTGCCGAACGTTATGGCGTTGAAGTCATTATCATTGTTGGTGATGTTTGATTAGGGGATGACTAATCAGTATTTTTCTTTTTTTTGTTGTGCAGCAATGGGAGAATCAGAGTTCACAATAGAGCTTCATCACGGAGGAAAATTTATTGACACGGGAGGTGGACTAGAATATTTAGGTGGGTTGGTTGTGGAGGACTTGCATTATGAATTAGATGAATGGTCTCTGCAAGAGATAGTATTTTTGCTGAAGGGTCTAGGCTACAAGGGTTATGCAAAGATATGGTGGAACGAACCTGGAATGGACTTGAAGGTAGGTCTGAAAGAGTTGAAGTCAGATGGGGATGCAGTTAGAATGGGTAGGGCTTTAGTTGCTAATCCTGTGAAGCATGGTATAGTGTATGCTGTTGATGGTTACAGAGAAGGTAATGGGGTTGAAATCACATCAACGGATCCAGATTATGTCCCAAATGAAGGCGAAGATAGTAGACTGATAGAAGTAGAAGTCGATTCTGAGTCAGAACCTTCTACTGAGGAGGATAGGTTTGATGACAGTGCTGATGATGGTGAACATGAGGATTATTTTGGGTTCGATGTAGAGGATGGTGTTGATGGTGGGCAATCAAATGCGTTTGGTGGGATCAATGGCTCGCTAAATCAAGAAGGGACAACAGATAAGGGTGCTGGTGATAATGAAGCTGCTGGAGATGTGGATGAAGAAATTGGAGACATTTCGGATGGTTATGAAACTGAAGACATAGATAGTTACGAGGGAGATTCTGATGACATGATTAAGAAAAAAAGGTTTCCTAAGTATGATGAGGCAGAAATGTGTAGAGAGTATGAGTTTAAGGTTGGGTTGGAGTTCAAAACACTGTCCCAGTTTAAAGATGCAATTAAGGAGCATGCCTTATTGAATGGGAGAGATATTAGGTACAAGAAGAACGACAAGTTGAGGTGTAGAGTAGTGTGTAATGGACAAAAAGGAAAGTGCAAGTGGATTTGCTTTGCAAGTAAGGTAGGAGGATCTGATTGTTTTAGGATAAAAACCTTGAAAGGCAAGCATACCTGTGGGAGGAGTTATACTGGTAGGCTTGCTTCTAGTGAGTGGATATCAAAAAAGATTGTCAACAACATTAGTCGTGGAGAAGATATGCGGCTGGCCACTATTATTCAAGCAATTCAGGATAAGTATATGGCAAATGTTAGTGTTGGAAAGGCTTACTGGGCAAGGAGAAAAGCAAGGGAAGAAGTACATGGAAGGGCCATATTACAATATGCCAAATTGAGGGATTATTGTGCTGAGATTTTAAGGGCAAATCCGGGGTCCAAGCTTAATATTATGGTGGATAGGCCATCTTTAACTCACCAACCCCGATTCATGAGGATGTACATGTGCCTGGATTCGGTGAAGCAGGGCTTCTTGGCTGGTTGTAGGCCGATCATAGGAGTGGATGGGTGTCACTTGAAAGGGGACCATGGTCAACAACTACTAGTTGCAGTAGGGAGGGATCCTAATGACAATTACTTTCCAATTGCGGTTGCAGCAGTGGAAGCGGAAACAAAGGACAGCTGGGGATGGTTTATTGATTTGTTGTTGGATGATATCGGCTCTGCAAGAAGATGGGTTTTCATGTCAGATCAACAAAAAGTAAGGATAATAGGACTTATGATAGTAAATATGTCATTGAATAATATGAATTATGATTCTAACTATGTCATTGAATAAGCATTGTTCTTGGCTGATTGAATAATGATACTGGATACTGCTGCTTTTTTTTATATACAGGAATTGATGCAAGTTTTTGCTGAGATGGAACCTTCTATTGAGCATAGATTATGTTTAAGGCATCTCTATGCCAACTGTAAGAAGGCATATGGTGGAGGGACAGTTTTGAGGGATCTAATCCTATCCATTGCTAAAGCCACCTATGAGGAAGAGTGGGAGAGAAGAATGAATCTGCTCAAGGAAAAAAATAGAGATTGTTATGATAAACTGATGGGAGTGGACCCAAAGTTGTGGACAAAGAGCCATTTCACGTTTATGGCAAAGAGTGATATGCTAATGAATAACATATCGGAGGCTTTCAATGGCAGGATTCTTGAGGCAAGAGACAAGCCCATTCTGACGATGTTTGAGTGGATTAGATGCTACTGGATGTCAAGATTTGCAGAGAAGAAGAAGAAGGCTGAGAAGTATGAAGGATCCATTCTTCCTAAACCCAAAAAGAGGTTGGATGTCATTGCAACAAGAAGTATGGAATGGCAAGCTAGATGGGCAGGCGATCTGAAATTTGAGGTACATCACAAAAATAGGATGATCATGGAAAGGTTTGTGGTGGATTTGTTAGCTGGTACTTGCAGCTGTCGATTTTGGGGTTTAAGTGGCATGCCATGCCCTCATGCATGCAGTGCCATCTTTGAAAAGGGTGATAATCCCGAAGAGTATTGCAGCAACTACTATAGTCCAGGAGCTTACCCTGCAACCTATGGAAAATCAATTGCTCCAATTAATGGAGAGAACATGTGGCCAAAAGTGAACTGTGATACCATCATACCCCCAGTTTTCAGGGTTAAACCTGGTCGACCAAGAATGGTGCGGATTAGAGAACCTGATGAAAATAGATCGCAAACAAAGTATAGAAGGACGGGTACCTCTGTGACTTACAGCAACTGTGGCCAGTATGGACACAACAGGAGACACTGCCCAAATCCTATTCTCTCAGGTAAATCTTGTTTTGTTGTTGTTACATAATTGTTGATAGTACCAGTTCTTTTCTATAATGTTGTCTTGATTCTTGGGAACTTGCATTAGCTCCTGAACCTGCTGCTGCTGCATCTGATGGTGCACAAGATGCTGGAGCTGCTTCAAGGGGGAGAGGCAGAGGAAGGGGTGCGGTACTGGGTAGAGGAAGGGGCAAAGGAAGAGGAACTACTGTCACAGGTACTTCTAGGATTTGTTGCTGGTACTAGAGGATTGATAATGTTCTATTATGAAATGAATTAACCATTACACTTTTGTTCTATCAGCCTCTGCACCAACTACTACTGTTGCTGAATCTGCTGCTACGAATGACACTGCTGCTGCTGAATCTGGTGCTGCAAATGGCTCACCTACTACTGCTACTGAATTAGTTGCTGGATCTGCTGCAAGGGGGAGAGGCAGAGGAAGGGGTGTTGGACTTAGCAGAGGAAAAACAACTAGTTTCACAGGTATAACTATATTTTGCTATTCCATACTACATAATTGAAAGGATTTAGTGATGGAATGATTTAAAAATTTAGCTGTTGTTGCATCAGCCCCTGCACCAAATACTCTTGCTGCTGAATTTGGATCTACAACTGTGTCACCTCTTACTGGATCTGGTTCTGCAAATGACTCACCCCTTGCTGGATCTGGTGCACCTGCTACTGGAGCTGCTGCAAATCCTCCACATACACCAGCAACTCAACCAACTCCCTTCATTGAACCACTCATTCAGCCAACTTCACAAGTAGCACCAGTTACACAGCCTTTGCCTAAGATTAGAACTTTTGGGATGAGAAGAAGTGAAAGATTGAAGATGGGAAGAACAAATGGAGTAGCCAAACCTGCTGAACACATAGACCTCACGGATGATTGATGCTTTTAGGGTTATGTAGCTCCTCCTACTATGGATTTATGTAGGGCTTTTTTGTGAATTATAGTCTACTGTGGAAGTATTTTGGTATTGGGAACATAACTTTTTTAGTTTATTTTGCTTTGTGGTGGACCACTTTTGATAGTTCATTTTAGGTGGAGCATTTATCTTGTCTCTAGTGCAACTTGGATCTACTGAACTTATGTAATGTGTGGAATACTCTAAGGACCACTTTTGTGAATTATATTATGCTAATGATGCATCTGTGATTGGCTGATAGCAGTTGTTTTTAGTTGTGTATATTTTCATTCAATATCACATTATATTTATAGTAGCAAACAAAAAAAAATTCATCCATTCAATCTAAATAATTTAACATACACTTCACAATAACTGCTCTTTTTAAAGCCAACATTGACCACTTCATCAATAAACTTTACCACATAGCACTGCAACTATTAGGATTACACAAAAAAAAAAACATCATCTGCATCTTGGTCTGCTTCTTCATGTTTTCTTCCAACTTTCGAAGTTCCTCCTGGACTGAATTCAACTCTACACAGATTCTTCCAACACAATCATCAACTTCTCCAATCTCAACCTTCAACATCTCCGTGTCAACACTAAGTCTATCAACCCTTCTTTCTTGTGCATTTTCACCCCTAATTTCACCCTCTACCTGACCAGAGTGATACTCTAAAGACAATAAGCAAGCATCACGAACCTTCTTTTCTTCATCAACCCACTCAAAAAATTTGCATCTTCTACTTGGGCAAGACATGAACCTTCTGTTTGGATTCTTGGATGTATTAGAACTTTTCAGAATCAGAGAGTCTCCACAGAAGCAACGACTCCTCCTCTCCTTCTGCTTCAACCACTCACCTTTCATATCATCTTCATTGTCAATCCACTCGAAAAAACTGCACCTTGGCACTCGTCCACAAGCTACGTACCTCCTTCCATGGCTGGCCACTTCAGAAGAAGACAGAACAACAACTGCCTCCCCACAGTAACACAAATGTCTTTTCTTGTTGAGAGTTCTTGAACTCGATATTCTCGAAGAACGTTGGGTGGAATCCATGCAAGATGAAAAAATTTCAGCAAGAAATCAGAAGAAAGGGAGAAGAGGAGAACGATGAACAGAATACGATTCTGGAGTTTTAGGATAGGCCAAGGATTATGTAGGGTTAGACACAAGGGTATTTTCGTAACTTTAACACAGGTCAACGTTTTATTTAACGTTGACTGCGACTAAGGACCCAATTAAAACAAAAAAATTGGTATAGGGACTCAATTAAAAGGAAAAAAAACTATAGGGACCTAATTAAAAATTCGGCCAAACTATAGGGACCAACAGAGTAATTAAACCTTTTTTATTTAAACGAGTTTATCAAATTATTGTTGATTATATATTTAAAAATTTAATATTTTAAATCTATAGTAGTTATTTTAAAATTTAAATCTTTTAAATTTTTTAAAATTATAATTTTTATTATTGTTTAATTTATATGGTAAAACTCAATAATTAAAAATTGATTTGTGGGATCACTTATTGAATCATAATATTTTAATATAATTTTTTAAAAATAACTACTATATTTATTTAGTGAGATCTAAAAGATTAAAATATTTAAGATAACTACCATATTTATTTCATAAAATCCAAAATATTAAAACTAGTAATATACTACAAGTTTTAATATTTTGGATTTCACAAAATAAATATAATAGTTATCTTAAATATTTTAATCTTTTAGATCTCACTAAATAAATACATTAGTTATTTTAAAAAATATATTAAAATATTAAGATTCAACAAGTGATCCCACAAATTATTTTTTCAATTATTGAGTTCTACCATATATATTAAACAATAAAAAAATTATAATTTTAAAAAATTTAAAAGATTTAATTAAAATAACTACTATGTTATTTAGTGAGATTTAAAATATTAAATTTTTAAATATATAATCAACAATAATTTGATAAACTCATTTAAATAAAAAAGTTACACTATAAAAAATTATAATTTGAAAATATAAAATTTTAAAATACAAATGACAAAAAAAAAATTTATAATAATTTAATTATTTTCATTATTTTATGAAACGAAAATTTTGTTTATTAAGGTCTAAAAAAATACTAAAATTAGTACTATCAAAAAATACTTCAAATTTATTATAAAGAAAAAATAAAAAAATTTATATAAGGACTAATTTGATTAATTTTTAAAATTTTAAGGATGAAAATAACTTACATCTAGATTTTTAGGGATTATTTTGATTATAAATAACTTTTTTATATGTCAAGTAATATGTGGCGTGCTAGGTGTCATTGGCCTGACACGTCAACTAATCATCTTGTGACACATGGCATTAACCTACCACTTCATCATGTCACGTGGCGCTTAACGTGACACGTTATCATCTAACTAATAGAAAAACCAATTTTACTTACGTTTTATCTTTCAAGAATTAATATGACTAAAAGAATCTTTTGAGGACTAATTTGAAGAATGAGTGATCTTTTAGGGACGAATTTAAATATTAACTCGAATCTCGAGACTTTTGTGAAATTTCCTAAGTTGGTTAAAGAAAAAGGTTTTGAGTCTTGGGAACCCTTGAATGTTGTTTTGAACTGTGGAACCTTTTCAGTTAGTTTGTAAAATTTCCTAACCTCCGTATGTAGTCTGAGAACCATTTTAAAAATCTTTAAATATGCTACTGGGGGTGAATATGATAGATTAACTTGAGTAATTCCTCGATAAAGAATTTGTTAAATGAAATATGATTAAAGAAATATGTGATATTAATTGACTACCTCGCAAGGATGGTGGTGCTATCCCGCTTGCTCAATGCATTGTGGATTCATGGGGATGGTAGTTTTATCTCGCCCACGGTGAGGACGGTGGTGTTATTCCACTCACGATTTGTGGATGATTATCCTCGTGATAAATATAAATATAAAGACTTATGGTGCTTATTTTGATTATGTTTATGATTAAGTTTGATTATGATTCTAAGCATGATTGATGGTGAATATTATGGAAATGTGATCACTGAATTGGCAAGGACAGTGATGAATCTCGTTTGCGTATTGTTTGTGTTTGCAACTTGGATAAGGAAGGTGGTTAAATCCTGCTTGTTCGAGGTACCCGGTAAGGACGGTTGGTTAAATCCTGCTTATTTGTGGTTTATTATGACTAGCAAGGACGGTGGTTAAATCCCACTTGCGTATTCCGGTCAAAGACGGTTGGTGTGATTCTGCTTGCTTGTGGAACCTACAGTAAGGACGGTGGTTAAATCCCGTTTATCCGAATCGGGTCTGGCAACATAATCGATGCGTGAGCTCATGGTCAGTAGGACAATCGTGCATCATTTGCATCTATATGACATTATTTGGGTGTATACTTGGTTTGTCTATGTGAATAATTTTATTTAACTGCTAATTACTATACTTGATGTAATTGCTCTTGATTGTGTTTGAACTGCATTACTTGTGATTGTGACTATTGGTTTGGATTATGGTAGTTGGAGTGTGATTTGATTTTGTGTTGAGCCGAAAGCTGTTATGTGATATTGTTTTGGGCTGGAAGCCGTGATTGGATGAATTAATGGTAAGTTTGCTTCGAATGGTTTGTTAGTAAGCAATGAAATGTATGGAAATGTTCTTTTTGCTTGGGATTTTTATAAGGAAAATATGAGTTTTGGATTTTGGATAAGTAACTGATGGTTTAATTGAAAAGGTTTGGATCTTTAGATGTTAAATCGTTGGTTTTAAAAAAGATTCATAAGACGAACGCTTATCATTGCTTTTGAAGTTCATTCTTCTTTTATACATATCATTCTATGACAATTCTTAAACCCTCTACTGAGAACCTGCGAAGATGATGTTCTCACCCCCTACAGACTTCTCTTTTTAGAACGACCGAGGAAGCTTATGAAGTTTCACTGAGTTCTTAGCTATGCTGTTTTTGGTTTGGATATATTAGTTATAGTTTTTCCCTCGCTTTTGTTATTATTATATTTTTATAAGAGGGATAGGAGTCGTGATTATAATGTTTGAGATGTTATAAGTTATTGTATAAAGAACTCTAGTTAACATGTATATATATAAAAATAAGAAGTGATGTGCTTGGTTATGTATGTATGTACGTATGTTTTCAAGAAAAAGAATTTCCAGTTTTTCAAAGAAAAATTTACACGGATTTGAGTTGAAAAGGCTCCTATTTTACCATTAATATGTAAGTCGTCGTAATATCCTCGTTATCAGAGTGGCGCAGTCGAAAGCGTGACATTCTGATAGTAAGGGTATTACAAGAGTGCCTAAATGGCTCTTAGATGGTAAGATTCCTTATGTCACTATTTTTTCAAGATACGTTGGATGTTGTTGCTGTCATTAGGCCTGGTTATAAAGGTCCTTCTTATGATAAGTTGAGAGTTCACTTGTTAGCCGATCTCAAAAGAGAGTGTTAAATAGTTGTTGATAGTTATAGGACTGCATGGAAAGAAACCGGATGTATCCTCATGGCTGATGGTTGGACATATTAAAGGCAAAAAACGTTAAATTAATTTTTTGGTTTATTGTTTGAAAGGGTTGTGCTTTGTGAAATTTGTAGATGCTTCAAATGTGGTAAAAAATGCTTCAAGCTTGTGTCACTTGTTTTCGGAGGTGATTGAATGGATTGGACCTGATAATATTGTATATGTAATGACTAATAATACGGCGAATTATGTTATTGCTGGTAGGCTTATCAATCAGAAATTTGTGAATATTCACTGGTCACCTTGTGTTGCTTATAAGCAGCATACGGCATATTTTTAACCTTGCATCACGCACTTCAAAGATTACAGTGTTTGTGTATAATCATATGGTGTTCTTGTCCTGGCTAAGACAAAGAACTACTTGGAAGCAGATTGTTTGTCCAGGTATAACTCGTTTTGTCACTGTCTTCATCACATTGAAGAATATCTTTGAGCACAAAGTGGATTTACAAGCATTGGCTATAGATGCACACTTTACCAGACACAAATTGAAAAGGAGTGCTAATGATAGAGTTGTGCGTGCAATTATCCTGGACAATAAATTTTGGGATGATTGCTTTACTGCATGCAAACTTGTGAGTCCGTTGACTAAATTGATGAGGATTGTAGATGCTGATGATAAGCCATCATTGGGATATGTCTATGAAGGTATGATGAGGGCAGAAAATACAATCAAAAAAATGTTCAAGCATAGAAAGACTACATATAAGCCTTACACAGAGATTATCAACTCAAGATGGGACAAACATTTGAAAAAAAATCTTCATGCAACGGCTTATTTCTTGAATCTTGCTTTCTTTTTCGATGAAAATTATAAAGAAGCACCGGATGTCATGCAAAGTTTACTTGATTTTGTTATATTGCATTGCAAGATTAATAATTTTTAATTCATACAAAAAGAAGTAATAGATTGGAGCATGATAGGCTAAATGATATTGTGTATGTGACATATAATTTGCATCTTAAATCCAGGTAATATATATTTCATATTTTCATTTCATATCATTAGATTTTGTGTAGTTAATATGTTATACTATTTTTTATATATTGTCTTTAATTTGTTAGAAAGGAAAGACAAAAAAGAAAGCAAAAGGTGCAATATGATCCAATTGATTATGAAAGTATCGATTTGGTTGACTTTTGGGTGACGGAAGAGGTTGTTAAAAAAGAGCCTGGTCTTCCTAGTAACATTGAAGACTTGCTTCGTAAGTATTATAGTTTATTTTTTTGATCAATTTATTAAAATAACTTTAATCTTTAATTTATTGATAATGTATTATATATTTTGTTAGATAATATTGATGCTGATTTATATCAAAGTGGTGGTGGTAGTGGTGGTGGTCATGATAGTAGTCGTACATTTTATGCTGCACCACTTGATTTTTCTAGTCGAAGTAGTAGAAATGAAGGTGATGATATCAACCAAACAAATCTGCAGCAAGTTATAACAAATTTTGATGATTGATGACAGATTTGGATGTTGATATTTTACGTTTGGTTGGTTATTTTTGTTATTTGACTTTTGAGTTTGTATTTGAATGTGATCATAAAATTGTGGTTTATGTAATACTTTTAATTTGGA
Organism: Arachis stenosperma; assembly: GCF_014773155.1. Lineage (NCBI taxonomy): Eukaryota > Viridiplantae > Streptophyta > Magnoliopsida > Fabales > Fabaceae > Arachis > Arachis stenosperma. The sequence goes on from NC_080380.1 coordinate 131,184,398, forward strand.
TGATATTTTAAAATTTATATTAGATTATAATTATATGTTAGTGTGTTTATTTATTATTTTATTATAAAACAATTTTTTCGATTTAACTACGATCGAATTGATCGAACCAATAAACCAATAAACTAGTAGCTAGAGCAGTTTGATGACCGGTTCGGTTTTCAAAACCTTGATTTTATCTTTAGAATTTTATCATTCCTCTTTTCTTTTCTTCTATTTTCATCTAAAAAAACCATACCAAGAAGAAGATTAAACACAATAATTTCAAAGACAAAGAAAACAATAATCAAATTGCTAAAGGATCTCCACGGAATGTGATGACTGCGCATCATGTTAGGTTTTTCTATGCCTTTTCATACAAGAAATTAATGATTAATGCTTAATTATTGAGTATTTAGTGCTTAAATAGTATATTGCTTTGATCTTTTGATTTAATAAATTTTGTAGGAAATAAGTAGAAAAAGAAGCAAAAAGCACAAATTAAGCTCAAAAGAAGAAAAGAAGAATTTTTTGATACACTTTGAAGCTTGAGCATGTTTTTGAACCTTAGGCCACGCTTTTAAAAGCGTGGCCCATGATTAAATCAAGGAAGCATGGCGCTCCATTTCTCTCAAAGATCGCTCTGTGTTTGGGTGCATACACATGACCCAGTGTGCATACGCACAGGAAGAGCTACGTTCGTCACACAAGAGCGCTACGTTCTTCACCCAAGAGCGCATGCGATAATGGAGTGGAAAATTTGGCTGGTGACGCGTACGCGTGGGCGACGCGTACACGTCGGAGTGATATTTCTGAAGGAACATGCGAACGCGTGAATGAAGCGGCAGCGTGAAAGTGACATTTCTGAAGGGCCACGCATACGCGTGGGTGACGCGTACGCGTGGAGGAGCGCTCTTGACGCGAACGCTACGCTCTTCTTAAGAGCGTTGAAGGCGACGCATACGCGTGGGTGACGCGTATGCGTCGATGTGCCAAAATGCTGAGCGACGCGCACGTGTAGGAGACGCGTACGTGATAAACCCCATTTTTAGGGTTTATCTTGTGCTCAATTTAGAAGATTTTATCACCTTTTACCCACATTTTTTCAATGAAGTATCATGGTTTCATGATTGTCTCCTATATTGTGGTTAAGTGTGAAAATATGCTTTTCAAGCCTTAATTAGCTAAATTTAATTCACCTTTGATTTCACTAGAAGCCTTGATATGTTTGTTAGTGAATTCAAATTGAAAAGGCTAGGAATGGATCAAAGGGATGGAGAGGAAAAGCATGCAAGTGGAGAACTCATGAAGAAACAAGGATTTGGGATGCATTCATCGACACGCACGCGCATCAAACGCGCAGGCGTGGATTGTGGAGTTGCATGGCGACGCGTACGCGTGGATAGGAAATCGCTAAGCGACGCGTACGCGTATATGGCGCGTGCGCGTTGATGCTCGCACGTGACTCACTTAAAGGCAAAACACTGGGGGCAAATTCTGGGCCTCCCAGGCCCAGATCCAACTCACTTCTGAGCCTATTTAAGGCAGAATTCAAGGGGGAGTCAACACATTAGAATCAGTCATCACATTAGTTTAGTTTAGTTTAGTTTTGGAGGGAAAGTTAGTTTCTAGAGAGAGAAGCTCTCTCTTCTCTCTAGAATTAGGATTAGGTTTAGGTTAATCTCTTATATCTATATCTACTTCTTCTCTTGCTTTAATTTTCCTTTTGCTTTATGAATTCTTTTGTAGATCCACATTTCTTCTTCAATGCAATTGGTAAGTTCTTTGTTGTTTCATAATTGTTTTGCCTCTCTATTGTTAATCTCTTACATTTGTAGCTGTAGATCTCTTTAATTCTTGCAATTCATGTTGTTTACCTTTAGTGCCTTCTATGTGTTTGTTGAAATGCTTCTTTTAGTTATGAGTTAGATTTTATTCCTCTTGGCTTTGGTTGAGTAATTAGTGACACTTGAGTTATCAAACTCTTTTGTTGATTGATAGTTAGAGATTGCTAATTGACTTAAATGCCACTAAAGCTAATCTTTCCTTTGGGGTTGGCTAAGGCTTGTGGACTCAAGTTAATTCAACCACTTGGCTTTCCTCCATGATTAGAGGTTAACTAAGTGGGAGCAATGAACAACTCTCATCACAATTGATAAGGATAACTAGGATGGGATTTCTAGTTCTCATACCTTGCCAAGAGCTTTCATAGTTGTTAGTTTATTTCCCTTGTCATTTACTTTTCTTGTCTCCTATTCCAAAACCCCAAAAGATACTTTACAACCAATAATAAGAACACTTTATTGCAATTTCTAGGGAGAATGACCCGATGTTTGAATACTTCGGTTATTAATTTTAGGGGTTTGTTACTTGTGACAAACAAATTTTTATATGAAAGGATTATTGTTGGTTTAGAAACAATACTTGCAACAAGATTTCATTTGTGAAATTCTATACCATCAAAATTCCGTTCATCAGTACGCGTGGGTGCACGAGCGCTACATTGCCTTTAAGAGCGCTACGTTCTCCTGGGAGCAGAATTCTGGTTCAATTAATATCATTCCAAGCCCATTTAAATTACAAGCAAGCAAGCCCATTCATATCACTCAATCAAGGCCACAAGAATCATCTATAATAGTTAATTTTCATTTGATTGTAATTTGTTTTCAATTTTATTTCAATTTGTAATTTAGGAAAGCCTATATAAAGGCATTAGTTCGATAGAAGTAAAGAGGCTCTGGCTGGAGGATTAGGGACTCCAGAACTCTCTTGGAAGATTAGAGACTCCAGAACTCTCTTGGAGGATTAAAGACTCCAGAGAGTGTAGTATAGAATTTTAGTTTGATATATTTTTCTTTTCTACACTTTTACATTTCAATTGTATTGAATTGAGTTTAGTTTATGAAATTTCAATTTCTTATGCTTCTCTTCTATAAATTTTTTTTCTGAAATTTTACATTCCCATTAACACTGAGATTGATTTACTTTCATGCAATTTAAATTTCCTGCAATTTAAATTTCCTGCAAGTGTTCTTAGAGCAATGATCAATTGAACCCCACTTCATTAGGGGAGGAGCTCTATTATAATTCACATGATTTAGTGAACTTCTTCTTCTTCTCAATCCGCTTGGATAGCTATAGGATACCTTCTATTTTGATTGAGATTCATTCACTACGAAAGGAGGTTTGAATCTGTTGAATGCTTGTGTGAGCCTCGGAAGGGGAATCATGGGCATTAGAACTGGGGCTCTATCCTTCACAATTCTCTTGACCAACACTATTCGGGAGGAATTGAGGTCTTGAGAATTTGTGTGGCTTATGGATGAGAGGCATGCACTTAACCTCTTCTCATGATAATTGGATCAAGGAATTGGAAATATTGATTGTGATTAGAAAGATTGGGTTGCCAAGGAATTGGGATCCAATCAACTTCAATCCGCCATAGATCTACTCATATGATTGAGAAAGGAGTTGAGACCCAATTGATTCATGATGGACTATGATATCTCTAATCCCTGATGAATCATTCTCTTTGATTTTCTTCAATTCAGATAACTTTGAATTTACTTTAATTGCATTTTTCCGTAGTCTTGTCCCAGCACCCAATTCCGGTTTATAATTCTATGCAATTTAAATTTCACTGTCATTTAGCTTTCGCAATTTTGCTTTCTTGCACTCTAAGATTCAAGTCATTTACATTTCTTGCAATTTAAGATTCAGTATATTTACGTTTCCTTGCTCTTTAAGTTTCAGCAATTTATACTTCCTGGCATTTATATTTTGCTATTTACACTCAAAACTTTAGTTCCTTGCAATTTATATTCTGCTGATCCAATTTCACTCAAATCATTTCTTGTTAGTTTGACTAGACTCATCACCATACTAAAATTGCTTGATCCATCAATCCCTGTGGGATCGACCTCACTTACGTGAGTTTTACTACTTGATGTGACCCAGTACACTTGCCGGTTAGTTTGTGCGAAAATCAGTTTTCCATCATCAGAAGCCGTCGTAGCTTGCAGAAGAAATCGCCCTTGAGAAACGCGGTCTTCGCCTCCACAGCAATCTTCGTCTATCCACCGCCGCATTTTAGGCTTCTCACCAAACTCACCCCAATCCACAAGATCAAAAACAACAACAACAACATTCCCTACAAACTCCTCAAGAAGACCAAAACAGCACCGGCGCCCAACGATTTGGACTTCCAAGTTTTCAAGGATCCCTTCGCATCCGTTCGTAAAACTTTATCCTTCCAAGACGTCGATAGCACCAAGATTTCCCATCTTCCGCCGTAGCCCTCCCACCGAAAAGGGAAGACGGGGTTCCTTGACCTGGATGAGACTCTGGTCCACTCCAAGCCCTCGCCGGTGCTGGAGCATTACGACTTCGTCATGAGGGCGTTGATCGATGGTACGGAGATTGAGTTCTACGTCCTTAATCATTCCGGCTTGGAGGAGTTCCTGTCGGCATTGGCGGCGAAGTTTAAAGTGGTGATTTTCACGGCGGCGCTACGGGAGTACGCAGAGTTGGTGCTTGACAAGCTTGATCAGGACAACCAATACGTGTCGCACAGGCTTTACTGGGACTCGTGCCATCCAGTAGACGAGAGGTTGGTGAAGGATCTGTCAGAAACAGGCCGTAAGTTGGATCAGGTGGTGATATTAGACAATAACCCAAAATCATTCTCAAAACAACCCGAAACCGGTAGACCAAGTAATAATTGGAATAGATGAGACATACAACTTTCACTGTTACAATCAATTTTATCCAAAAACAATCGATTATTTTATATATTAAATGAGTAATATGAGTTTTCAATTAAGGTATTTGACATCAATTATTATCTACTAATTGATTGGTGTTACATTCAATCGATTAGATTAACTATAAACACAATTATCCCATCGTTTACGCATCTCGAACGGATCAAAACAACAAACATAGAAGTTTTAGAAATCAAATTATTTGAAAGACTCATGATCAAATTAGAATTAAGATCAACAATAGAGATTCTATGTTTTTATTATTTTTAATTGTTCATGATACCCATAAAAATATAAATGATGAATAATAAAATAAAGAGTAGATTTTTAAATAAAATAATAATTAAAGTAAATTCTATGATGCTTAAAAATTCTTCCGGTCATACCAATACCAAGCCTCAATTTCTCTAAAAAGAACTGAAGAGAAATTATCCCTACCTAGTCTTAAGTTATCTGAATCAAGTATGTACCCATATGAATTAGGTGCATCATTATTAAGTATATATTTGTTATTCAGTCAAAAAGATGAGCAGAGTACCAATTCGATCACTATCCATTTGTCCAAATGATGTGACCTTTGACAAAAAAAGAAAAAACAATTCACTTCAGGCCCTGATCCTGTGTTTTGTTTGCCAATGTGCTTCTTCTGTCATTTTTGTCATTAAAGAGTAATAAAACTTACTAATATGTCTTGTTAAGCAACTGAGGTAGAAGATTAAAGCGGTGAGGTAGATATTAGATACTCACATGGCTTATTAGAAAGGACAGGAGTCTATATATCATGTTTCACATGAGCACAAACGATGACGTTTTGCTTTCCCCAAAAGACGTTATTAGATGATTTTCATCGTCTCTCTCCCTTTGCTTCATGTTTGGAACACTAAACCTCCATGAGCAGTATAGTAGCGAAGAGCGTGGGAGTGGAAGAGATGGGGTGAATGACAATGGTAGGAGTGTGAATGAATTTTATATATGTTTGATCATCTTGTAGACCTGCCAGAGATTATTGATAATGGAGTTATGGAGAAAAACTATTGAGGGAGAGATGCATTCTAACAAGGCCAGGAAGACATTTGAAGTCACTTGTAACAAGTGTGGTAAAAAAAGGTCATTACTACAAGACTTACTCCAATCCCCCTAAAGATCTTAGTTGAAAGCATATGACCAAGAAGAAAAGAAGAGCTAGCAAAGAGAGTGTTACATCAGTGGACTCTACCGATACCACAATGGTATAATCCCTTAGGGTTCGATTTATCCTATATATAAAAAGCTAAGTTTTGATGAGGGGTTTAATTGTCTGTAAATAAAATGCTCAGATGTTTAGTTGATCATATCTAAACGATGATTTATATTGATTCAGGGAGCAGAGAAAAACAGTCAAAATGTTAATTCTGTAGTACTACCATGAATATCCAGTAGTCAGCAGGTTCATAGTTATATCTCTCAAAGTTGTGTCCATAATCTTGTCATTATTTTTATGTGAATTGTATGTTATTTATAACTGTAGACAAAGGTAAAAAATATAGAAGAAGAAACTACCTAAATCAGTTTCAAAGGGAGAGACTCCAGTAGTACAAAGGGATGAAATTTCACTTTCACAGATTGCTCCCCAAGCAGAGGTTGTAATCTGAATCACAATAAATTATACTATTTCATTGTTCACTCCATTTCTTCCACTTCCACGCTCTTTGCTATTGCTTATGGAGGTTTAGGGTTCTAAACATGAAATAAAGGGAGAGAGACGACGAGAATCATCTAATAATGTCTTTTGAGAGTAGCAAAATGGGGTCGTTTCTGTTCACATAAAATAGGACAGATAAACTCCTATCTTTTAGTCACGTGAATATCTAGCATCTACTTTATCATCACCTTAACCTTCTACCTCAACAACTTAATGAGATATATAAGTAATTTCTGTTATTTCTTAATGGCAAAAGTGGATCGCGTTGTCATTCAAACAAATGGATAGAGGCCGAGTTAGTACTTTACTCTAAAAAATAATTACATCTAAACAAATCATATATACTACAATATAGATTGGTTTCTTAATTATTTGTATCGTTAAAACAAATAGATTTTATTCAGGAGGCATCTGTTAGTGACTTATTTTTCTTAGTAAAATATATTTGTCACATTTTATTATGAATCTTTGTCCTGCTATTAACATGTGGCATTGAAAAACCACATCACTCACTTAATAGTCATGTAGTTAGGATTTTTCTGTCAGTAGTTAATGATTCTGACTAATAGAGAGACTTATTTAACTATTTATCTTACGAAAATAAATTTAAGAACCTCAAAATATAATAAAATTTAAATGGAAACGAAATTGTGATGCAAAAATGATTGGAGATTTATTTGAGTATAATTTTAATAAAAATAAGGTTATATCTTTTACATAAAATGAGAATATTCTCAATTACTTCAAATTAAACGGCAGGCCACACTATAAATACATGCCCATCAAGGACAACTAACATAGAGCACAAAGAGTGAAGGAGAAATCAAATTAAAGACTCTGCCACAGGAAGAGTATAGTGTCCAAATGGCACATGCAAATAATAAGGGTAAAGTTTGTGTCACTGGAGGCACAGGTTTTCTTGGTTCATGGCTCGTCAAAACACTCCTTGAGGATGGTTACACTGTTAACACCACTGTTAGATTTGATCCAAGTAAGTAAGCTTTCATTTAATTTTCATGATATATATATATATATATATATATATATATATATATATATATATATATATATATAATATAATATATATGACATATATTTATATAGTAATTTAAATTTCTCTAATTAATTACTAAAGATCAGTTTAAGATTTTATAAAGAGATCGAACAGAAACAGTTTCATCGCAACAACATATGTGCAGATGCACCAATGCTAGTTGTACTTTATTTATTTAATTTTTTTTTGTCAAAATTGTACTTTATGATCTGATGTTATCATAAAATTATTTATTCAAAAATATCAATTTATTAGATAAAAAATATAAAAGTATAGAAAATAATTTTTAGTTAACCAACATTAATTAATTTTATGATTTAGATTTATAATTTAAAATAAATAAAATATTTAAAAAATGAGTAGATTTTGTTTAAGAAAATTTAATTAATTTTTTAACTTTACTAAATATATATATATAAATAATTATACAATGATATTATATATATTAAAAATAAATTAAAAACACGTGAATTTATATCTCTAACAAGACTGTGGGCACATGCAGACAAGAAGAGAGACATAAGCTTCCTCACAAAGCTATCAAAAGCATCAGAAAAGCTAAAAGTATTCAATGCAGATTTAAGCAAGCCAGAGAGTTTCAACGAAGCAATTGAAGGTTGCATGGGGGTATTCCACGTGGCATCACCAATAGACTTTGCAGTGAAGGAAGCCGAAGAAACAGTGACAAGGAGAAGCATTGATGGAGCCTTAGGGATCCTAAAAGCATGCAAGAATTCAAAGACAGTGAAGAGGGTGGTTTACACTTCAAGTGGCTCAGCTGTTTGCTGCAAAGAAGAATCTGAGGAGGAGGAGGATGGTTTTGATGAGAGTAGTTGGAGTGATGTTGAGTTTCTTAGGAAATTCAAGCCGTTTTGTTGGTCCTATGCGGTTTCAAAGACATTGACGGAGAAAGCTATGCTTCAGTTTGGAGAAAACAATGATTTGGAAGTTGTTTCTTTGGTTGCTCCTCTTATTGTTGGACCATTCATCTCTCCAAAGCTTCCTGATTCGGTTGAGAAAGGACTTGTTTTGGTGTTAGGTAAATATATTTAATACTTATACCTACTAATTTTGATTCGTTGATACTTAGGTATTCCCGGTGTGATTTAATTCGGTTATTTAGAAAAAAGCTATTTAATCAAATTGTTTATTATAATTTTGGTTTAGTTTGATTAGATTTTTATATTGAAATCAATTGAACTAAATTATACCAATTAAAATTGATTTAGTTTGGTTCACTTTGTTTGTTTTTTTTTTAATTAATTTATTCAAACCGGAATTCGAGACAAGATACATCCAAGTACCTATATATGCAATTAGAACATCAATATTTAAATGTCACTTCTAAATCACAACTTGCAATTGAGTGCAATGCATCTTGAACATAAAAGAGATGTTAAAATAAAGAACATAATATTCAATATCATGTAATACATCATCAATAGTAAGAAACTTATGTTGTCAAAATACATATTCCATACCTAATCAAAGCTGGATAATACCAAAGAATCAATGCCAAATCTGTTAGAAAATAACCTACATAAATATAGGAAAGAAAAGGAAGAATATATTAGCAAACAAACTAATTGAACAATTCAACAACATAGTAATAACTCCTAAAACATAACATTACTAAGAAGATTATGAGAAAGAGATATTCAGTAACAAAAAAGGGAGCTAAATACAAATTAAAGCATAGAAAAATATATTTAAATATGTTGTATGCAGCAAAGTAACAGTAATAATTATCATAAGTCTACATATTTTATTACCTCCGTTACATGCAATATGTCATTACATAAATTAGATAGACTTAAAATTAACTTTTGTCATAATAGAATTTGAGAAAGTAGAAGATATATAAACAATTAGCTCTTCACGTTAATCGTCACTGAAGAAATCTGATCTCATGAGGAGATAAAAAGATACAACAGATACAAAAATAACATGAACAATAAAGAATTCCCTGCAATATAAAATGTTGTTGTTCAAGTAAAAGTATCAATTATTGAACAAATCTATAAACTAAAATCATAACGCAATGAAATTTTACCCGTTATTCCATTCTATTTTTTTTATTGCTCAATTTGACATATCTCATGAATAAGAGAGAACTCATAATAACTACCAATCTATAAATTAAATAAAATAAGTTGAATAGATAAGCAGAAATACAACAAAATAAAATTATTAGTAATTTCAAAAAATCAACAATAAATACACTGAACAAATAATTAAAAAACACAAGCTGAAACACAACAAAATAAAATTATTAGCAATTTTAAAAAGATAAAAAACAAATACATTGAACAACAATCAGCAACAAATAATGAGAGAGAGTGGAAGTTGGAATGTGAAAGGTGGAAAGAGGAAGGAGTTCGACGCTGAGAGTGAGAGAGGGTGGCGCTAGGTTATTTGGGGCCTAGGGTGTTGGTTTTGTTAGGGTTTTTATGTGAATCGGTTCGATTCGATTTGGTTGAAAATCAAACTGAACTGCAGAAAAGAATTTTAAAATTTTCTCATCATCTATCTTCAACCTCAACCCTACCACTGTATCTTCTTTCACAAATCTCGAACTTTCACATACTTCCATTACCATCTTATTAATGGCGACAAAAAATGCAAGCATGACCGACTCTCTTTCTTCAGAGAGCAAGATCTTCCACCCAGCCAGTAAAAAAGAACCAAGCTCACTTGCCTCCATATAGTCATCTTCTTCTTCCTTTGACTATTCCATTCTCCCTTCAAACCCTTAAAGAACTCAATAACCTGAGTCTCATTCTCTAATCCCACCGTCCTCTTCTTCACCTCTTCTAAAATCGGGTCAACAAAACCCTCATCCTCTTCCTTCTTCTTCGGTGGACGCGGTGGAGGAAAGGTGATGCTACTATTACAATCGCCATCGAATTCTCGTTCTTCAGCGGCCGCCCTCGCTTTGCTTCTTCATCCTGCTACTGTCCATGACGTCGCAGATCGGAATGCTTTGGAGAGCGAAGACATTCGACTTTGGTGACTTGATTGAACTCCACCTGGAAGAGGACGAGTGCGGAGAGACCCAATGCTGAAAAGCCTCTGAAGCATTTTTATGGTTTTGGGGTTTTCTTCGTCAAGAGAAATGTGGGCGATGGAGGCGGGAGTGGAAGGGTTCGGGCAGATTTGAAGGGATCGACAGGGTTCCTCGTCGTCTGCGGCAGAGGCGAAGGGCTCCAGTGCACTCGCCATTGCATTTGGGATTGCCACTATTATTTTGATGGTAGGGTTGAAGTTGAAGATAAAAGGTGAGATGATTTAAAAAAAATTTAATAAAACAAAAAAATCAAAAGTTTATTATTTTTATCACACAAAACTTATTTTTTGTGTGAATATAACATTAGTTTTTATTTTGTTAAGTACTTTTGTTAGTAGTTATAAAATCAATTTTGTTATGCTATTAACAATATTTTTGTTAATTTTTATTTATTTTTATTTATAATTATGTTTAATGAGAATATTTTTGTAGATATGTCTAATAAAAATATATTTTTTATGAATATGTTTAATAAAAATATCTTTATTGATATATTTTTTTAATGTATCTTTTTATATATGTATTTAAAATATAATAATTAATTATTATTGACAATAAATTGACAAATCATATGTTAATACTTATACTTTTTTTTACAAAAATTTATGAGTATAAATAGTTATTTTTCTTGGTATATACAAATTGATGTTTTGATCATAGAAGATGAAGTATATATCCATAAAAGATACTAAAATGTGGTTTGATGGACTAATAATAAATAATAGATAATAGATAAAATATATTATTATTTACATATATGAAGTTTGTTTAATTTGTTTCACAAATTTAGTTTGATGATAATTATTTGAATTGAAGGTCCATCATATCGCCCTCACTTAGTTATGGTGAATGGTGATAGTTATATTTTATTAATGTAATTTTTTTAATTTAATAGTTTAATAGTATATTTTTAATTTATACTTTTAAATATTATTAATTAATTATTAACTAAAAATAATAAATTTTACTGACTTTCTATTATTTTTTATTTTATAATTATGAGCTAGCTAGGTATATATATGTAACAGTGGTATTATTTGGCTCAGTTTATTTAATTTGTTTCCCAAATAGTTTGATTTTAATTATTTAAAGGTCCATCATATGATCACCCTCACTTAATTGTGGTAATAGTTTATAGTTATATTAAAAAAATACTATGTCTACAGAAAAAATTAGTTATCAAATCAATTATTATATATTTATATATTTATATGTATAATTAAATTTATTTTTCTGTGTATTTTATATTTTAATATATATTTTATATTAATAATTAATTTTAGTCATTAATTTTAATACACACTTAATATGATTGTAATTGTATTTTATAGTTATGAGCTAGGTATGCAATAATGGTATTATTTGGTTAGCTGATTTATTTTTTTTTTTTGGTTCTATGTTTAATTTGAATTTTTCTGTTCATTGTTGCTATATTACGGTGGTGTTTGTATGGTTTAGAGTGGCGTTTTCTTTGCCTTTAGTATTATATCCCCTTCGACCTTTTCTTTTTAGTTTCTTTCTTTAAGAATCCTTATCTTATAACAACTAGCAAAAGTTTTCTCTAAGAATCAAGCATATTTTAAGCATGAAATATTATACTACTGTTTTTTCTGTTTTTTTTTCTAATAATTAATGAGTTTTGATACCAAATTAACTAAGAGTGTAGCTAATTAGAGTTAATTATTAATTAAAAAATAAGTCTATTATAAAAAGAAAAAACTTTTTATTATGTTAATTTTTGAATTTTAAAATTAAAAATAAAACAAATTAATTCAAATTGACTTATATTATAATTGGTTCGTTATATTTTTTTGTTAAATATAGATGAATTAATAGTACTTTAAGCTAATAAGTTCCTTATAATACGTACAAAGTTCTTATTGAAAGAAACTAATTAATGTTATTTAATTTGCAGGTAAGAAGGATAAAATTGGGATTACACGTTTCCACATGGCGCATGTTGATGATGTAGTTAGAGCACATATATTCTTGCTTGAGCACCCTAACCCTAAAGGGAGATACATTTGCTCACCATTTTTCATAGATATTCAAGAAATGGCTAAAATTCTTTCAGCCATGTACCCAGAATTTGAAATACCAGCAACACAGTGAGTTTCACTATATATATTAAAACGTCAAAAATTAAAAATCATAAATTTTAAAATTTTAAATATTTAGAAAGACATTTAAAAACTTTTAGAATGCTATATTATTATTATTATTATTATTATTATTATTATTATTATTAGTTTAATTTTAATATATACTGATAATGTACGTAAAATATTTTGATTGACAATGTCATTTAATCAAATTTATTTTTATAGGTGATCATGATAGATAAAGAAATAAAATAAAATGATATTGTTAAACTAATACATTTGATGTAATTTGATTGATTTGGTTGTGCATGCAGTGAGGTGAAGGAAATTAAGGGGTTCAAGCTACCACGTCTAATCTCAAACAAACTCATAGATGCTGGATTTGAGTTCAAGAATAGCATTGAGGATATGTTTAAGGATGCAATTGAATGCTCCGTGGATAAAGGATTTCTTTGAGATCTCTAGTTCTCTACTAAAGCCATTAATTAATAAGTTAAGAAAAGAATAATAACTTCACTATCTAAGACAATGACTAAAAGTGGTTTAATAAGCAATAATTCATAGAAGATGGCAAATAATGTCTAAATGTTTAATCATCTGAACCCTAGTTGTGAGACATACTATAAATTATTATGCTGTGTCGCATATATATGTGTGTGATGTTATATGTACAATTCTTTTTTAGTAGTGCCAACGTCAGCAACTTTTGTGATTTGTAGTCATTAAGTAACTATTAATGATGTTTTTAATGGTGTGAAATTTCATCTAATAGTGTAGGATTATCCACTTTCCTTTTGTTGGTTATATGCTGGACAGAATTTAATAAAGTTGTTGGCCTAAGACTTTTCCATTCTGTTTATTAACTAAGTTCAACTAATTTAATCCAACCGCAACTAAAAATATTCTCAAGAATACATGTCTACACACGCTTTACTTCAATACTCAGCATCCTTTTCAATTTTCATTTACTTAAAACCAAAATCATTCATCTGCTAATTCCAAAATATTCAAATTTAAAATCGAAAATTTTTTTCACACACTCTGTTACCTAGATTATTTTTTTTATTTGTATTTTTTTTATATAGTAGGAGTACATAAGGAGTACATAGTATATAAAAGTTTATGTACTCCTACTATATAAAAAAAATACAAATAAAAAAAATAATCTAGGTAACACACTCAAAATCTTCTCATATCAAAATCTCAAACCCTAAGCAAAGAGACTCAACATTAGAACACAAAAACTCAAACGTAAAGTGTTTGATTATACTTCATTTATTCCTCGCGAAAATTCAACTTCAATTTCAAACCCTAATAACGAGCACAGAAACTTACGATTATTTATTTGATTATTGTTTATTTGTTCTTACTCGCGATTCGCAAAGACATATATTGACCTAGTGATAAATCATAGTTAGGAAGAATGAAAACAAAAGGAGAATGAAGTAGAGATTATTTAATGGAGATTGCTTGAGAAAACTAAATTTAAGTAGTTCATGAATCTGCAATGATCTGACTAAATAGAAAGTGACATGTAGATTTCCATTTTTTTACTGTGGTCTATTATTTATGTACTGTTGTCAATTATTTATTTGCTCAGGTTTATTATTTTTATATATGCTGTGGTGTTACCTATTAATTATTTCTCAACCAGTTCAATGTCTTCTACTTTTTACTCGCAAAGACATATACTGACCTAGCGATGAATTATAATTAAGAGGAATGAACATAAAAGGACAATGAAGTGGAGATTATTTACATGTAGATTGCTTGAGAAGACTAAATTTGAGTGCAGCTTAGCTTGATCATCATATATAGTGTGTTATTAATGCCTACAATCAATGTTTCTGTAACGACCTAACAGTATCCTAACCCTTCCATTTCTGTGGTCTATTATTTGCGTTGTTGTTGTCTATATATAAGTGCTACGTAACCAAAATATATTAATTAATAATTAACCAAATTTTTATTGAGGTCACATATGACTATATGAGTTTAATTAGATATAATTTATTCTGTTTTTAAACCCAAATTCACAATAAACGCGTGTATAACAACATCTATAACTAAAGAAAATAAGAAATAATAAATGCACCGTTATCCTCAAATTTATGGTAATTATTGTGCTTGTAATCAATCAAATATGTTATATTTTTTCTTCCACATTCAAATTGAAAATCACATCTAAATAGAATCACACTCAAAAGTCAAAACATACTCGCACAATTACCCAATCTCATATCCAAAATCATTTGAAATTATAGAAATAGAGGAAGTTTCTAGCGTGAAACAATTTGAAAGGAGGCCTTTGACGTAATTATTGCACAAAAAGATCGAGTAAAACTCCAAGAAGGGAGAGAGAGAAGGCTTCACCACTTTAACATCTTGACAAGACATAGATATATAGGGTTTCGACACTAATGGAGATCTAATAGTTTAGCTCTTTTGTTTGCTTGTTTTGCACAAACTTGATTTATTATTATTTGTCTTAATTTTTTTAGATAATTGTTTTAGGTGCTGTATGTGGAATTTAATAACACCCCAATATTAATTTTTTTAGGATGTCAATGTGTTATATAATTGGATGTTAATAATACGGTCACTACAAGAAAAAAATCTATGATTACGCTTTTTTTGTCACGCTTAAAAAGTGTGGCAAAAAATGATCAATGGCCACGCTTTTGTGAAGGTGGCGATTAAATAGAGATTCGGTCACGTTTTTTCTTGCTACGCTTTAAAAATGTGGCGAAAAGAGTCAACAGCCACGCTTTTGGAAGGGTGACAATTGATTAGAGATATGGCCACGTTTTTTTTTTCACGTTTCAAAAACGTGGCTATAGAGTGAAACAGGATCGTTTTATAAGCGTGGCAACAGATCTTCATTATAGTTGCGATTATGAAGCGTGGCCTAAAAGTTATTGAACAATAAAACCCTTATGACCCATACAAAGCTTCGATCCGGATCTCCTCCTCGCTCTTTATTGAACAAATAAACCCTCGTCACTCTCAACTCTCATCTCCATGGCAACCTTGGAAGAGGGCAGATCCCCGCTGTGCCATTAGCCTCGTCACGAGCGTCGTCACTAGCGCCGATCTCCTCTGCATCTTCCTGCCACCATGCCCTAACCTTCACCATTGCCTTCCTTGTCATCGCGCTGCTACGTCCCCTCCACCGCACCTCCGCACCGCGCCTCCGCCTCGCATCTGCTACATCCCTCGTTCGTGTTTGCCTCGATTTTTCCTGCTGGTGCGTTCCTCTCTCTCTCTCTCTCTCTCTCTCTCTCTCTCTCTCTCTCTCTCTCTCTCGGAATACTTTCACATACTTTCACAAGATCCCAGCCCCTTCAATGTAAGCTCTTCCATCGTTTTCTACCACTTCGTACTCCCCCACTCATCTAATTACTCTCCTGAATTCACTTTTCTTTATTAGCTTATTTACTTTCTACTTCCTACAGAATCATGTGTTTCAAATACATCGAAATGAACCCTAGGCACGCGTGTATTGCTCTTGTTAGTTTTGCGCCTTTGATTTCATTTTAGCTTTCGCTAGGTTAAAAATCTGTTTCTCATTTGGTGAATTCGCATAGAAAACATTTGAGCTTTCTAGGGGTTTTCACACTCAAAATAAAATGTTTTGCTCTACTCTTCCTTATAAAAAGTATGAAAGATATATAACTAACTGAAATTCATTTCCCGGCACATGTAGAGGGAGGAAAAACTAGTTGATAAGATAATAAAATAGTTGAATTTTATCATATATATCAGCTAAATTATGGTGCTCTTAGTATTTTTCTGTAATAATATTATTAATTAAAAAGGTTGAATAAGCTAAGCCTGCTGATGTCGATATCATTTAGTATGTTGGAAGTGATGACTGTGAAGAAGCTAGAGAGAATTGAATATTTACATTTTACATTTTAGTAAATTTCCTCACAAATTTTATTTAAATATAGAGTATCATGTTTGAATTAAACTCTAGATAATTAATTTGTTGTATCATTCTTATTCTCATAGATTTATAAAACTTAGAAATACTTGTTTAGTATGTTTAATGCGTGTTCTAAAAGTTTATTTTTATCCAAATTTTTATTATGTATTAGATTATTAAATGTATAATTATTTTCTGTATTAAAAATGTGCAAATCATTGATATTATATGATGACACATTAGAGAGGATAATTTTACACTTTATTTTCGTAAAAACATGGAATCAGTTTGATACAAAGACTGCAGGGAAAGCCAGTCACGTGAAGAGGAAGGATAGTTGTCAGGTAGTTGCTAAACAAAGAACAAGTAAAAAAGGTGTGACAACAGAAGCTTAAGAAGGGAGAAAAGCCCCTGCTGAGGGGTGTGTGTGATGTGAGTAAAAGATTTTTTTGCTTTTATCTGAAACTAATTAATTATTAAAAAGATCTGTTTAAATCTTTTGTGGGGATGTATTTGTTGTAATTTTGTTTGTATTGCTTATGATTAATGATTAATACAAGAGATTCTATTGCAAAGATATATGGAATCGTTAGATTAAGAAAACGTCAAGTAGGAAGAGAGAAAAGAGTTACGGATTTGAAGGACTTGAAAAGAAATGGTTCCATTTTGGTATTTTGCAATGACATGCTTAAAGTAAAGGCTTTATTTGGAAATAATTGAAAGGAATACCCTATGCTTTCAAATAAATTAATGCTTTTCACTTATTCAAAATAAGCCTTATTTGATCTACTACTTCTATTGCCATTCAAGTCAAATGATTGTATAGAATTAGTGTAGTCTGTGTTTTTGAACAATTTAGTGTAGTTATTAGTGTATTTATTGCTTGTAAATTGCAGTGGCATTGTAGCTTGTAGGCATTAATTAAAATTGAAGGGAAGGGGTCCTAATGCATGTTAAAATTATATTGAATGTTATGTTGTATTATATTGTTTTAGGTTAGAATTGAAAAATTTTGGTTGTTAAAAATGATAAATAATTAGATTATTATATTCAAAATTTATTAACTAATTATTTTTGTTAAACATATTATTATATAATGTAATGTTTTTATTAGAATATTTGTAAAAATATAATTTATTTAAAAATTATATATAATACATAAAATATTAACCTTTTTTTCAATATTTTAAATAAATACATAAATAAATAATATACTTTTGAATGCACGCCTACCAATTATATATTTATTTATATTAGTAAGATTTAAATTAATGGCATGAATATCAATCTTTTATATGCTAATTAGGATATTTAACTAATATAAGTGGCATGAATATTTGTGAGCATGCATTTGGGACTTAAAGTACTAGACTTGCGATATTGAGACTGATCAACTTGATATCACTTATTTGGTATGTAAAGGGACCAGATGTTGACTCACGGACACGGTCGCGGGCGAAGTAGAGGCAGAACAGGAAATGCTATTCCTGAAGCGATAGGGAATAATCCTAACCCTGTAGGCTTTATGGCTGCCTTGGAAAACATGGCTGCGGCTATGTAGGCGACAGCCGAAGCTCTGGGAAACCAAATGAACAATGGGAATAATGGTAATAATGGTGATGAGGGCCCTATAATGCTTTCCTCTTTTCTGAAGGTTCATCCTCCGACCTTCAGAGGAACCTCAAACCCCACTGATGCGGACAACTGGATTCAGGCTATAGAGTGAGCGTTACAGGCTCAATAGGTTCCTGAAGTGCAGTGGGTTGAGTTTGGAACTTATCAGCTACAAGGAGAGGCCCAGCACTGGTGGCAGGGGACACGGCGAATCCTGCAGCCAGATGGTATAGAATTAGTGTGGACTTATTGTTCCAAACAGAGTTCTATAAGAAATACTTTCCCAGTTCAGTCAGAAATGCTAAGGAACTTGAACTGCTTTAGCTGAAATAAGGTCAGATGACTATTATTGAGTACACTAGCAGGTTTGAAGAATTGTGCCGCTTTTCACGGATTTGTCAAGGTGCGCCTGAGGATTTTGCCAAATAGAAATGCATTAAATACGAAAGAGACCTTATGAGCGATATTTTGAGCTCTGTTGCACCGATGGAGATCTGAACCTTCTCTGAACTGGTAAACAAAATCAGAGTTACTGAAGAATGTCTAAGAAAGGCGGCATTAGATAAGGGTAACCACCGAAGCTTTGTTAGGGGAGATCAAGGAAGAAATTTTGTGCCTAAAAGTCAAGATTTCAAGCTAGGCGGCAATATTCCACAGCAACATCAAGGTCAGAATAACTTTCGGAGGTTCAATAATAAGAATAACCAGGGAAGAAGACGCGGAAAACAAGCTCAATTTCTGCAGGACGACTTGACTTGTAGGAAGTGTGGAAGGTACCACCTGAATACTCTGTATAGGGCCGGTTGGGATGTATGTTATTATTGTGGAAGACCCGGGCATATATCTTGGAATTGCCTAGAAAAGAAGAGTCAAGAAGCTAGAAGAGCTCCGCAGGCGGGACGAGTGTACACTATGGTGGCGGATAATTGGTGCGCGTGTACGAAAAATCCCACACTTTTCGTACAGCAGTAGTACCTGCAAGTACACTGGGTCATCCAAGTAATACCTGAGCGAGTCAGGGTCAATCCCACGAGGATTGTGACTTGAAGCAAGCTATGGTTATCTTGCAGGTCTTAGTTAGGCAAAATCATAAGGTTGTTGTATTAGAGGAAACTATTCATAATTTGTATTTGTAAAATAAGTATTTTCAGTAATAGGAATAGAGTTGAGAGTCAGAGTTGCTTTATCTTTCTGAAGTAACTCTGGTACTATTGTCTTCTTTGCTTGTGAATGATCTTCTTCTATGGCAGGCTGTAAGTGATCAAAGCCATTGCTCATGGTCATTGATCTCTTCTGGTACAGTTTGAACATCATTGGCCGTGGTCATTCAATCTGACAAAGGGTGAAGCGCTTAGCAAGTCATTCTTCTGGCGATCCTACTCAAAATGCCACAGATAAGGTTGAATCTTCCGGATTAGAGAACGCTACTTCTTTGGATTCTAGCCTATACCACGGAGACCCTAATATCCCCGGAGATCGGCTAAACTGGTGTCTCAAGAAGTCCCCAATGAAATCGTGGATTAACCGTCTAAGAGATGTATAAATATAGCTGTTGGCTCGTGCTTTTCTTCCAAGTACTCACATGAACCCAAGTAGACGCCGGTGTTTATTAGGCACGTTCGTCTTAATGTGATGAACAGAGCTAATTGGTTAAATCATCCTATTCACCACGATGAAGATCGGGATATACATCTTAGAGATAGATCAAACACGGATCGAAGAAGAAACAATAGTACTTTATTAATTCATAGGACTCAGCAGAGTTCTCCTCCCCTCAACTTAGGAGGTTTAGAAACTCATACTGAAAGTAAAAACACAAAGAAAAAAACAAAAATAGGGCTGAATGATGTATGTTCTCTGATTATGTAAAAAATAAACTTTAAATACTAAACAGATGACTAGTAAGGGTAAAACAGTCTATTTAATGCTAAAATCCACTTTTGGGGCCTACTTGGTGAGTGTTTGGGCTGAGCTTTGATGAGATCCACGTGCATTGAGGTCTTTTGGGCGTGGAACTCCAGCTAGGGGGTCCTCTTTGGGCGTTTGAACATCGGTCTTTGCTCTTTGGGCGCTGGACGCCTGGAAGGGGGCAGGAAGCTGGCGTTGGACGCCAGTTTTGGACCCTTTAATCTGAAGCAAAGTATGAACTATTACATATTTTTGGAAAGCTCTAGAAGTCATTTTTCCATAGCCATTAAGAGCCTCCATTTGGACTTCTGTAGCTCCAGAAAAGCTCTTTCGAATGCAG
Source organism: Arachis stenosperma (assembly GCF_014773155.1). Classification (NCBI taxonomy): domain Eukaryota; kingdom Viridiplantae; phylum Streptophyta; class Magnoliopsida; order Fabales; family Fabaceae; genus Arachis; species Arachis stenosperma. The sequence continues at coordinate 131,204,831 of NC_080380.1, forward strand.
GCAGGTCAGATCTGGACAGCATCTGCAGTGCTTTCTCTGTCTCTGAATCAGACTTCTGCTCCAACTCCTCAATTTCAGCCAGAAAATACCTGAAATTGCCCAAAAATACAAAAACTCATAGTACAATCCAAAAATGTGAATTTAACACTAAAACCTATAAAAAATTAATAAAAACTAAACAAAAACTATTAAAAATGATATGAAAATAATGTCAAAAAGCATATAAAATATCCGTTCATCAATGGTGCTGAGGGCACAGATGCTCCGATTAGAGGTAATGATGAATTAGTAAGTAAAACTTTGATTGCTTTGCATGATGATGACCTGTAGCACTTATCATAATCCAACACCGAGCTATGAGAATTGTGATTTCCAAGGGAATGATCGAATGATGACTTTCAATTAGTGAGACAAAACAACATTTATTTGGCTTTGAGGGGGTGACTAGGTTCTTGAAGAATAATAACTAGAGTTATGTAGTAGAAGAGGATTGGAAGAGTAAGCATACAACTTGAGTCATAGGTTAGGGATCGAGAGTGTTAATAATGGTGCGACAATACTATTAGAATCGATGGAACTCAGAAGCTTGAAGGATTATAAAATAGAGGACGAAATCCGTTCAATCAAGTGTTCCTGGTATGAAATACCAATTGGACTGGAGAACGCGTTAATGAATCCGTCCGAGTCGACCTAACCTTCTTTTGTAGCTCACAATAGAATTCTACTGCAAACTTCTTCTTAAATAATGAATGGATCAACTCCTAACCCTATCCCTGACTTGCACAAATCTCGTTTCTTCCAAATGAGTCTGAGTTTGTCTTGTCATAATAATGTAAATTCGTGAATCTTAAGAACTTGCCAGGAGTGGAATATCTCCCTTTTGTAAAACTTGTATTTCGTTGACATCAGCTAAGGTTTATTTAATTTGGTGCGCTTTATCTTCTCCTCAACCAGCTTGAATTTCAATTCCTCTCTAAGAGTGCACCTTAACTCCTTCTTGTATATCTTGTTACTCTCTAGAACTTGTTGTACCCACCATATAGAGCATCCCTTTATTTTACAACAAATACCGTTCCAGTATTTCAATCACTTCTGGGTTTATTATCTTTTCAAGCTTGAGTTAGCATCACGTATAACGCCTAACCATAACCATTAAGAATGTCAATCCCTTCATATTCTTCCATACATTAGAAAACATTACTGTTTAGACGCTTGAGAGCAGAAACTGTTTTTGAACTTCCTCGAGAGAAATTAGTTATGCATCCTTAAATATTACTTTGACATGATAAAAATCGGTGCACGATTAAGACTAAAGAATTAAATCTGGGAGGTATTGAACCGTTTATAATGTTAATACGGATTAAGAATTAGAATGGGAGAACACACCTGAAAACTTGAACCCGAGAAGAGAAACGACCAATGTGCCTATCTCAGACTACTAAACTTGAATTTTAGGGGCAAAATTCCTAATTAGGTGGGTCGGATGTAAATCCCGCTAAATTAGCACATAATTAGTCAATAAATTAAATTTTAACAAGGAAAATTAGAAATGAAAATCTTATATTAAAATAGGATAGAGCTCTTTAAAATAAGAATTTTGACACTAATTTCAAAGAATTTGGCCTAAGATTGGGCCAAACGGGTTGAACCAGTTGGACTGGGACCAAATAAACCAGGCCTGTGGGCCCAACCGAACCCATCAAATGAATGAGCCCAGGGCTCATCTTCTTCCCCATTTCAGCAGAAATCAACACTGAATAGCCAAGGGGAGAAGAGAGCTTCTAAACCCTCACCACAACCTTAATCCACCATAACTTCTTCATTCGAGCTCCAATCGCCGCACTGTTTGCGGCCACACGTCCACCGCATCGAGCCCCTACGATTCTATCGAATCAATTTCATAGGTAAGCTTCAATATTACCCCAGCCTCTCTATCCCTCAATTTTTGAAATTAAAGGGAACCCATGTTGAGATTTTGTTTAATTTGGTACTCTAGGTTCAATTTAGCTTGTGGAGCTTGACGGATTTAGTTCGTTTAGTCTGTGGGCACGGTGAGGGTCCTAAACCCTAGTTTTTCTTGTTTGGATTATGTTGAATATTGAATTTTTGGGTATATATATGTATATATATGTGTTAGGTGTATGAATGCATGATATGGAGATTCTTGGAATCATTGGAAGCTTGATTTGAGAGCTTGGTGGAGTTAGATTTAAATCTTGGTGATTGAAGCATTGCCCTTTTGCCTTGTGGTTTGCCTTGGTTAATACGTTGAAATCGGCCAAGGTATGGTTTAGGTTTTGCGTGTATAATATATAATGTCATGTGAAAACTTAGGCTAGCTAGAGAACCTTAGGATAAGCTGAAATGATTATGTGTATTGGATGTTTAGTAATAATGATATGGTTTGAGAATGTGTGGTATTCACTTAGTTTTGTTGGTATTGGAATGATGAATGATGAGGTGATGATGTTTAAAGAACTTATGATTTTGGCATTATGTAAATATAGGTTGGTTTGTTGATGTTTGATGATAAACTTGTGAAGTTTAGGTTGAAGTGAGATGTTATTGAATTGAGAAATGGTAGGGTTGAAGATATTATTGTGATATTGTCAAAATTTTGTGATATTGATGATTATAGGAATGATGAATTGGGCTAGAATGAGCTTTAAAAAGAAAATGATGTTTTGAAGCTTTTTGTAAAATTTGGTTTTGGTCGAACTTTGGTGAGCCATAACTTGGCTTCCGGACCCCCAAATTATTTCAAACTTATTTTGTATAAAAATTGGGTCCGTGAAGTTTACACCATTCGAAGAATGGAGGAAAAATTATATAAAACGAAAAAGTTATGTCCATCGAAAGTTTGAGGTGAAAAACAAAAATTCTGCACCTTTTGAAACTTAGTGAAATTTTTGGAAAAACGCATGTCCACGCGTACGCTTAACATGGAACTTTTGCGTACGCATATACCCCATTCGCGGATAAATGCTACTACCTGGTTTGCATGCGTACCCGTAATCAGGGGATGCGTACGCGTCTTGGCCTAAATGCGTATCGACGCGTATGCGTGGCCCTGTTTTCAGCAAAAACAATTTTTTTTGTTGTAAAGCTCAAACTCAAACCTCTAGATTTCTATTTTCATTTCTTTAGTCTAAATATTGTTCGTAAGTCTAATCATAGGACAAAGTTAGGAAATTGTGGTAACTTGAAGGTGAAGAAAGATTTGTTTAAAAGGTAATAAGTGATTAGAGGAGATGATATTTGATCGATAAAGATGATGAAAATGGTATAAGAGGTAATTGAGAGAGTAAAGTGACATTAATAATAATGAGATGAGACATGAATCTTAATGATGCTAAATAATTGAGAATTAAGAGATGAGACGTGAATCACTGTGAGATTGGAAATGATAAATTGTAAGAAACGATTGAATAACTTGAGCTTGGGGTGTTGCCCTCCCCATGTCATCCGGGATTTTTTCCGTGGTTATTATTGAGCTGGGGTGTTGTTTCCCCTATGTCAACCTGAGATTCGTCCCATGGATAACATTCAGCTTGGGGTATTGTCTTCTCCATGTCAGCTTGGGGTGTTGTCTCTTCTCCCCATGTCAGCTTGGGATTCGTCCCATGGATATTATTGAGCTTGGAGGCATTCTCTTCCCCATGTCAGCTTGGGGATTCTCCCCACGGTGTATTTTATGAGCTTGAGAACATGTCGAGATGGCTACGTAACTGACAATTGATATCAACAGCCATAGGACAGGCATGCATCATATGCATTTGTATGCATTGCTTGTTTGTGCATTAATTGGATTTGCCTAATTGATTATAATATGCTAATTGTCATAATTGATATCTGTATTATCTGTATTCTACATGTGCTTGCTTTGTCTGCTTGTTTGTCTTTGTAATTACCGGAGATGGAGAAACAGAGGAAAGGTGGAGAGGTTGAGGATTCTATTTAAGTTCCAGTTAGATTTAAGGAATTGATTTAGTTTAGAAACCCTTAGAGAACCACCCTAATTTATGGTTTCTGTTTAGTTCTTTAAGTTTTATAATCTGAGTGTCGGCATTCTAGGATTGCCTCTAGCATTCTCAGGACCTTATACATTATGTGCGTGACACCTTTACCATGTTGAGAACATTCGGTTCTCACCCCATACTGTGTTATTATTTTCAGATGCAGGTCGAGAGGTACCTCGCTAGGCGTCTGGATTCCTGAAGCGGAGCAGTTTCTGGGTTCTTTTGTTATGTAGCTTATGTATATATGTACTTAGCTTTCTCTCCAAGAAACATGTTTATTTGTCCCTCTTAGAGGTTTAAGGAAAGTTAGGGTTTCAGTTATGTATTTTGGGCTTTGGGATATGTATATATTAGGGGTGCACATGGGCCGGGTGAAGCCGGGTTTGATGTGACCCAGACCCGACCCGAAATATACACCGGGTCTATTTATTAGACCCGAACCCGGCCCTAGACCCGATGAAACCAATACACTTTCGGGCCACAATTATACCGGGTGAAAACCGGGTGAAAACCGGGCCGTTAACATTACATTACGTTGATACCTTCTTGTAAACTAGCATGTAAAAATATCCAAATTTTCAAGGCTCCAACCATTAGTTAACATGGTAAAATTCACTTAGAAAAATATAACAAGAACCAACCATTCTTCAAAATTAAAGCATAACCACAATCAATATTAAAGCATAACCACAATCAATACTAATATTGTCTAACAATACCAAATATTTAAATTAATACAAATAACACAATCTTATGTATCAGTCTAAAATCTTATGCATTCTAAACATAAAACATTAACTTATAGTCTTATAATGACTAATAACACAAAATATTAAGGTTTACAATACTTAAATTCCACGTAAGAATAGTCATGATCCATCACTAGTAACACAAAATATTAATTGTGTATGATGACCGGGCCACCGGGCCGACTTCGGGTGACCCGAGCTATGGCCCGGACCCGACCCGAAATAATGACCGGGTCTATTTTTGAGACCCGTACCCGACCCTAAACCCGATGAAATCACTCCAAATTAGTTCCTAAAGTGTTCGGGACCGGGCCGGGCCTTCGGGCCGGGCCGGGTTTGTGCACCCCTAGTATATATGTATGTAAATATTCTCCGGCCAGTCTTGGCTTCGCAGGCTGAGTTAAGAGCTTGTTATTATGTATCTTTTGGGCTTTCTACTCCTAGTTTCTGTTATATTATGTTCGCTGATTTTCAGTTTCTTCCCACGCAAGTTATCTCGTTTCCTGAGCGTTGTACTTTTACTTTGCGTTTTTGTTTTACTCGTTTTTCAAGACTCCTAGTTAAATATCTCTTTCACTATTAATATATATATATATATATATATATATATATATATATTTACTTTTAGTGGTCGTAATACCTTATTATTTCTTATGACTTAAGTATAAGATTAAGTGTGGTAGGGTATTACATATATGAATTTGTCTAAAAAAATTAATTATATTATTTATTCAGTTTTTTTTTAAAAACATTGAAAAAAAATAAATAAAATTAATATTTTCATGTATTATATATAATTTTTAAATAAATTATATTTTTACAAATATTTTGTTAAAAAATTATATTATATAATAATATATTTAACAAAAGTAATTAGTTAATAATTTTTTTAAATATAATAATTTAATTATTTGTCAAGTAATATAAAATAAAATTTAATTATTTTATATTTTTATATTACAGTTTAAAATATTATTTTAATATATTTTTTAATATTATAAAATTTTTCTTACATAATAATTAATTCTAATGAATAAAAAATACTTATATTTTTTGTATTTATACGTTTTATATTTTTTGGAACAGAAAACTTCCACCTTCGTTTAATGAAATAAGTAATAACCTTCGTTTAATGGAATAAGTAATAACTTTTTCTAATATGTATACTATTTATTAATTTTTATATATTAAATAATTATAATAATAATATGATAATATTGAAATAAGGTAACATATTATGTTTTATTCTTAGATTTAATAAAATATATTTTTAATAAATTATATATGACAAAAAATAATATTTTTTGAAAGACATTTATACATTAATTTTTTATAAAAGTCTGGTCGAATTAAAGAATAACAAATTTAACTAGCAAATTAAAATAAAAAAATATTTGAAAATAATAGAAAATAAAATATATTCTTATTTTATAATTTTAAGGTATTACTAAAATAATTAGTTGATATTAAATATAATAAATATATAAATATTATATATATAAAATTATAAATATTAAATTTTAAAAATAATTTTAAATTATTATCTACTTAATATTATCAAAAAATAAATAAGAATAATAAAGACTAGAAGAGACAGCCATGAAGTAACATATATATTAGAGAGTTTGAAAAATAAAAGAATATACATAAGTCACTATTACATACACACATATGATACATATACATAGTTAATACATATTATTTATTTTCATGTATTATATATAACTTTAAAATAAATTGTATTTTTACAAATATTTTGATAAAAATTATATTATATAATAATATTTTAATAAAAATAGTTAGTTAATAAATTTTGAATATAATAATCTAATTATTCATCAAATAATATAAAATAAAATTTAATTATTTTATACTTTTATGTTATAGTTTAAAATATTTTTTAAATATAATTTTTGATATTATAAAAAAATTTTTGCGTAATAATTAATTTTAATGAATAAAAAATATTTATATTTTTGTATTTATATATTTTATATTTATTTATTTATTTAAAAATAAAAAGTTATATTGTCATTTAAAGTATTGTATATTAAAATATATTTATTTATATATTAGGATATTCTGTATTTATTAGAATCTATTAATATTCTTCTTTTATGTTAAATTTTAATTTTTATTTAATAAAATCTAATAATATATATAAATATGGCACATCCAATATATACTTTTGTTGTATTTATTTTAGACGTACCCATCCCATGATATTGGATATTAATTACCTTAGTGTTATAGATATTTTTTCTTTAAAACTTATGCCATTAATTAATATAATTACTTAATCTTACCAAAAAAAAAAAAAAATTGGTGGCTAATGCATTCTATTCTATATAATAGAGGTTACGAAGGAGATAATATATCACATATAAGCAAGGCCTAGCCAAATTTTAGGAAAGTTGAGGCGATAGAATTTGGTTGTGTTGATTATTGATGTCTTTTTAGATGTTAAATCTTGAATTTTCGGTTATCATTTATATTATCACATAAAATATTTTGTGTGATATAAAAATGATGGAATTATATATTTGAATGTTATTTTACTCAAGTAAAGTTTTGTAGTTAAAATATGAATGGCAAATTTTTTTATTATTTTTTGAAAAAATAGAGATGTTAATATTTTTTAATATATTGTTTTAATATAACATCTTTAAATGTAAAGAAGATTTAAAAATGAAATAAAATACACATTATATAATAAAAAATGGATGTTCACTATAAGGGGCGTTAAATGGCGGCGTTTTTTTATGATTAGCGGCGGTTTTAAATCGCCGCAAAATCAAAGGTCGGTGATTCACTGCTCGTCCTGGTTATAGGCGCCGGAATCAGATTTGGTGGCGTTTTAGGAAACCGCTAGTATAACCGCCGCTAAATGTGAGTTACAGGATATGTTTCATGTTTACCGGCGACTTTAAAACCGCCGCTATTTACTTAGATGCTGTCAAGTTGGCGCACGTTTAGCGGCGATGTTAAAACTGCCGCTAAACTGTTCTAAAGTTTCAGTCACAGTTACTGGCAGTTGCAAATCGCCGCAATATATAACAGATTTTTTACACTTTGAATCACTTATGGTGGTTTAAAACTGTTGCCAAATTAAAATATTTTAAAAAAAATTAAATTTGAGTTTTTATGAAAAAAAAAAAGCATATAAGTTTTTAGAATATTATAAGAGTTTTTTTTTAGATTTTTTACAATATAAAAAGTTAATATTTTCAACCTTAGTATCTAAACTTGTAGCAAAAACAACAAGATTATATGCAAAACAAAATAATATATTCATGAAAATACGAAGAAAATAAATATCTTGCAAAGAGTTACATAGTCTAATTCAAAATAATGTTTTAATCAATGTAAAAAATCTCAAATCCGAACATACTATATTTCACTCTATCATTTCAAATTGCTCATCCCTGCAGTGATGTCTGGTGGAAGCTCTTCACCCTGCCATTGAAATAGATAAATCAGAGCACTCTCCATTGCTTGCCTCTTTTTCTTCTCTGCTGCTGCCTCATCCTCCATCGTCTTCCTCTTCAACTTCTCACATTCCAGCTCTGCCTGCAGTTCAAGCAGCTTCCTCTGGGTCTCCTCTAGTTGGACTCTGTTGCCCGGCGCATGTGAATTCAGACCGAAGAGTTGACTAGGAGTCGGTCTGAAACCCACACCATGTACTCTACCCGGTTTCTCTTTTTCGAAAACCTGAGCAATGGAATCATTTTGAGATAACATTCTAGAAGACTCATCATGTTGCTCAATCTCCTCAATTCTTTCCTACATACACAAATTAGCAAATACCATCATTTTGTTGATGGGTCCATCTCATGTCAAGAACATGCCAAACAAGACGATTAACTATATCACTTACATCACAATAAAAAACACACAAATATAGTATTAAAAAAATTGGTATCAAAAGTTATTTACATAAAATAACCAAAATAGAAAATCTATTTCATAGGATGCCAACCACTATAAAAATAAATAAGGGATAAGTGAAATTAAATTATTTCAAACATAAGAAACAAAATTTTCCTAGTAAATGTGAAACTCTACTTAAGGATTGAAATCTCATGCAGTAACAACTGTCCTAGGTAACATATATATAATCTGCAGCAATAACTAAGGAATTGTAATCCACAAATCAATGAAATCACTGATGAAATTCAACCATAAGCATATCATTAGGCACTCGAATTAGACCCGAGATTACTTAATATACACCCCAAAAATAACCTCTTATCAAAATTTGCTGTAATCTTCGTTAACTACTATCCATTCATCTAGATTTAGAAATAACACATACAATAAATCTTATGACATATAATTAAATAAGCCAGAGAAATAAATCCCCGAAAAACAAATGAGAAAGATGAGAAAGAGCTTAATTTGTTGAATCAATTAAATGAATTCTAAGATAATTAGACAACAGCAACATTCTCCTTTCCCACAAGACCCCACCATATCTTAGTATTCATCCTTTAAATGTCAACAGTCCCTACCAAAACCTTGTCTTTCAATCTTCCTTTATATTAGCTTTGAAATAATGATTCAATAACTAATAGCAATTTAACCAAAATAAATTCTAAAACTAAGAAAAAAAGAGCTCAAATCTTTTACAAAGAGAAAGACTATCAAAGGCTTAAAAAGAGCAAAAGTGTCAACTGCGGAAGAAATTTTGGAATTGCATATTTTTCTCTACCAATGAAGCTTATATAAATTATAATCAACATGGGGCCAAAATTTTATAAGATTTAAAAATTACACAGAATCAAATTTGAATGTTTGTCGGTCATATATCATAGTATAAATGCCACAATAAAATTAAGAAAAGATCATATATCATTTCATATAGAAGTAAACTATTACCCTATTTGAGATCATAATTTTATCGATAAATTATAACAAGTAGTACTTACACCAATTGCTCTTGCTTCATCATTGATATATGAGCCATCTTTTTTTTGTGCACTATGATCCATAACTCTCCTCTACCGACTCTCCTTCCTTGTTGTTCCGACTATAACAGCAAAGTTTTTGCCATTATCGTATTCCACAAAATCAAGAAAAATTAAGTCACAGAGATAGTCTAAAGAGTGAATAAAAAATCTTCCATCTGCCATGCGAAACTTTTCGAACCGCCAGTGTGGGTATATAGTTGTTTTGATCGATTGATCGCGCTTTTCCTGCACTTCTCCCATTAGTCCATCAGAGACAAAAGGTGATTAGAAACTGATAGAAAAAGACTCAATGCAACATAAATGGTATTGTTGTGTAACAATGATACACTAGATTACCTTCACCTCAGTTTTGGCGCGATAGTTAAGGAACCATCTTCAATGCTCTCGATCAATTCCCGGCGGGCGATTCTCAATATTTTGTTCGGTCGTGAATGTTGGCTCATAAAAATCATCATACAACCTCTGCCTTATTTCCTTCCAAGACTTCCCCATACTTTTCAAAATATTTTTCTTAATAGTTCCTTCGCTATCTTTATCAAAGTGAAAAATTTGCTACACAGATAATACAAGTTGTCAATAATTGTAAAAATAAGCAGATTTAATTCAAAGGGGATATAAACTTTTACCTTGACACATTCGTTATAAACCTTGTCTTTAGTGATAATCTAACGCCAACTTTCCTACAGATAGAAAATTTTCCATAATCAGATCCCAGCAAACCAAGCACGCCACTCAAGTTGTCTGACTTTTAATGTAAAAAATTAATAATAAGTACAAATTTGAAATTTATTTTAAATGTCGAAGACACAAATTAAATTAATATAATAATTCAGAATTTTTTAAAATATTTTGATAGGCCACATAATACATTTTATCTAATGAAAAAATATAAAATAAGAAATAAAAAACACAATTCAAACAATGGAGAAGGTCAAATGTCATTGACTGTGCTACAATGGAAAGCATTTGGGATGAACGAATTAGAGTATAGTGTAAATTAACAATGGGTGGAGCCTAAATCATGTTGATCGAAGAAAAATAATTAAATACGCTACCAATGATCTTAACCGTCCAAAACTCTGTAGTCTTGCATCCTCTGTGACTCTAAGCTCCAGAAGCATCAAGGAGGTCGTAAACTTCTTCATCAAGAAGAAGTACATTATTTGCATTAGCGTCCAAGGTTAGATGGCCTGGAAGCGTGTTCTGGGCACTATTTGTGCTCATTTGTGGACCAGGCCTTGGTTCACTTCACGGGGGACAGAAAGGGCGTGAAGTTGCGGGGACACTGTCACCACTTGCGGGGACATTATTACCATTGGTCGGGAGAATTTGAGAGCCATCATGGTGGGAGTTTGAAGTCGCAGTCACTCCCATTTGAGGTTGCTGAAATCCTGGTCCCAATTTTGATTTTTTCGTGTATCGACCTTTCCGAGCCATCTTAAACTCCTGACACCAACAAGCACACAAAAAATTATACGAATAGTCATGGTCCATAGTTGTTTTTTCTGATTCATAATCTCAAGCAACTCATGAGGCATTTCATTCTTGTTTTTTAATGCATGTTAATTTTAAATCTTTGAAATCGGCAGATTATGAGGTTTTCAAGAACAGAGGAAGTCAGGGAGTGGAAAGTTACCCTTTGAGGGTGGGGTGTTCAAAACTAAGCCAAAAACATCACTTTCATTTATGACTATCTGTTAATTTTAAATCTTTAAAATCGGCAGATTATGAGGTTTTCAAAAATAGAGGAAGGCAGGGAGTGGAAAGTTACCCGTTGAGGGTGGGATGTTCAAAACTAAGCCAAAAACATCACTTTCATTTATTACTATCTGTTTTTTCTATTTGATCCCTTTGAGTGTGGCCATTTACTATGTGTGCACTCAAACAAAACAAAAATCTCAGCATAATCCGTACTCGACTTAGTTAGTTTAGAAAGTAAACAACGAATATTGGAGAATGAAAGTGATCTTGTAGCCACATATAAAGCGCAATAAGAACATTTTCCAGGGATGTCATGTAAACGAAAGCCTTGCCTCCAAAGTCACAACTTGGAATCAAAGAAAAATGCTCCTAATACAATGTAGTTTCATGAACTATACCACTGGGTCATCTATGAGCAAATTATATAGCCATGCATGTTGCTAGGTCCAGGTAAAAGCTTCAGTCAAAATATATACACAAAAAATCATTAGTGGACGAATGCTTACTCGAGAAGAAAAGACAGGACAGCAGCCCTTCTAAAGGCAAGAGCTGCGACAGACGAGAGAAGTGGTAGGTCAGGCCTTCGTTAGGAGAGGGCTTCGATGGCTTGAGGCTATGGGAGACACGACTGGAGGTTAGGTTCAGTTGGAATGACGCAAGGGAGAATGAGGATTTGGGTGCCGTTTCTTATTTGATTTCACTTTTGGCTTTAGCAATGTGTTAGTGTAGAAAATTGGTTTCCCACTGTTTAATAATAATAATAATAATAATAATAATAATAATAATAATAACTAAAAAGATAATAATAAAAGCAGCGATAATTAACAATGGCATCAGCGTAATAATTCACACCTGCACACCACATCAATAATAAGTATCGGTTAATATTAATGTATATGTTAAACATAGGAATGATAATAAATAAGTTTTCTATTTCTGAACCAAAAATTAGTTGTCATATCTTTTTTTTATTGAATTTATGATAAATAAAAATTGTGATCTCTTTTACTATTAAAAAGGGATATTATTCGCATATCAATATATCAAAAAATGTCTTCTTATTGTACCAATAAATAAGTTATCCCTATCTAATAGCTCACCCAATCAAACTTTACTTATTGCAAAATTATACTTACCATATTTCATACATAATTACTTAAATAAGTTATCTGAAAATTAATATCATAATATTGACCAAACTGTCTAAAATTGAATACGACATAATCTTATTCCAATGCAAGAATATTGGGAAAAAAAACAATGAAAGAGATACCTTATTCCTAATTGAAATAAGAATTAAAAAGAAGTATAGTTGGTTTCAATTTCTGAGAGATAATGAAATGAAAGAGGCATAAACAATTTCAGGAGATGTTACCAGACATCCAAACTAATTCAGAAATGAAATGCTTGTACCAAATGCATTTTAGATGATTCACTGTTAAGCAGCACAGCATAAATGCATGTAATAACCCCAGTTCAAGAATTATTGACTCAAAAAATAACAAATGTACCAATCTTGATTAAATATCAGATTCCCTAAGTCTCTAATATGAAAAACTCTCTAGGAAGAATAATCTCTAATAACAATATGAATAGTTATAAAGTCACGACAAGATCAACAAATAAGTCTCGGCTATCCTATGCAACCTGAACCGAAATTCTTCACCTAAACTAAAGCATTGCTCTCAAGGATTCAAGTATCGTGTTGCCCACATAGCCAAGTGCCACGCATTCTTCTTCTCAGGAGACATTCCACTATAAGGATATTCATTCTCTTCTGGCGTTCTATTGAGGTCATAGGACAGCATGGAAACCTTTCGTCCAGCAAAATCTTTGCCATTAGAACTATCGGAGGAGACAACATCCTCTCCCTCCAATGAATCTGGAACCACCTCTCCCGGTTCTTCAGATTCCTTTTGAATATTGTTTCCAGACATTTCTGAGAGTTGCAAGGTAGCCAAACAAGCCCGAATTGGGAGAAATTAGTGTGTGAATTACTTAATCAAAAAGCTCAATATCTAGAGTCAATTGCTTCTTTAATTTCAGATTGATTTACAAAGAAATAAATAATTACCAAAATAAAATAGTTTGGATTTAAAAGCAAATACATAAATACATTGATGAACAAAAATAATTAGATTCACAAAATATAAATGAACATATTGTATAATCTAGACATAATTTATATTTGACGAACCATATCAAATAAAAATTCATCGTTAAGCATATTTGCACATTTTTTTTCATAAGAAAACTGATATCTTGATCATATAGAATGAAAATATTACAATTCTGAGAATGTGTAACAAACACCTTCACTTCATACTTATAGAATCAATAGTATATTAATAAATATAATGGAAGTATTATTAATTATTTCATTCAATATAGATAATAATCCTGAACAAAAATAATGATTAAGAAAAAATAGCATAAAACATAAATTGACCTTGGTATACCATCAAAAGCATGAGTTAAGCAAAGTCCACAAAATGGGAAAGAATGCCCAATATCAATCTTTTTGCCACACAAATAAATTAAATACCACCATAGAGTATCATGAGCAATACTTGAGATTGTTCCAACCTTTTATACATATGAATACTAAGTTTAAACCAAATTTGTATTAGAAAATAAAAAAGAAAGAAGAAGAAGAAACTGAAGTTGCAAATGAATTTATACAAAATGAACAAATAAAAAAAAAATGATAAGTAAGAGTGCACTAGTTTTACAATATCATATGCAGCACTTAAAGCATTCATATCAAATTCAATGTCTTGCATATGTTGAGAACTAATTAAAAGCCTTGTTGATAAAGAAGTGACACAATCACGAAGCTGACAATTTTGGATGATATCTTCATAGAGTGGCGAAAAAATAGGAGGTTAAACAATTCTTTACCGTATTTAGAAATTTAATCAATATCAACATTCTCATCATAAACAACAAACATATATATAATTAATGAGGTTTTAATTAATCATTCAAAAAAAATGTAAACGCAGTTCAATTGTTGAAACAACACTTACCTCTTCTTAAACTCAACTATTTCAGATATGTCAGGATTAAATAAGATTTGAGTAGCATGCATCACATTTCGAAAACTAACTTGTCCTAAACAAAATAATTAAAAGTTAAAGAGATAAATTTAACAAAGTACAAATTTAAACCCACATAACAACAATCACAAATTATTTTCTCCTAAATATTGACTTTAGCAAGATGCAAGACCATAATAGGTTGCTCAACATAACCTGAAGCTAAAAAACAGGACAATTTACTTATATAAAATAAATGAAAGAAAAGTTTACTCAATTACAACAATTGAAAATTGGTTACTTACATATCCTGAAACATCTTTATATAATCCGTGGTAACATACTATATTTTACAGTTTATATATAAACCGTGCTAAGATACAACGGTTTGTTCTTGATGCCTTGTAAATGTAAACCGTGGGAACAAACCACGGATTATGAATTGAAGATTGTGAATATAATTCACTGTAAGCTTCCACGATTTAGGAAGAGGGAATTTTGTGCATAAACAGTGGTAGCATACCACGGTTTATGAGAGCCTATATATCTATAACAATTTATAAAGGGAATAGGAAAGTTTGTTGTCCAATTTCTACTTTTCCATCTTAACCCTATTAATAAAGAGTAACGGATATATCCTTTTATTTTGAAAAAGGTCAAAAAAGTAAATTACCAATTAACTTTTTTTTTTCATTTATATTGCGGTTATTTTTTCATTTCACGCATAACTTCCAATCACTTCGTCTTCTTTCTTATTCCATTCTCTTCTTTTAGCTATTTGTCTATTTTTTTTAATTTGTTTTATCTTTTTGCATCTTTTTCCATTTATTAAATTAATTATGTATTAATTTTATTTTTTTCTCTAAAATATTGCAAGAAAAAAATGACTCATAATTAACCATGCCAAAAATTCCTCCATTTTTATGATAACTATAAGAAAAGTGGTTATAACTTTTTTAACAATTTATGGTAGTATGAAAGATGTTTATTTATACTGGATTAAGGCACAGTTAAAGTCAAAGAAAGATTGAGAGTAAATGGAATATATATTTTTTTGCATGCATATGGTTTACATAAAAAAATTCAGAATAAAGCGATTTTTAAGAAAAAAAAAGTATATTTTAGAAGGGATGAAGAGGAAAAACAATAGTCTTAACTTATATGGTTTAGTGCTCACTACATACTCTGTGATATACTGTACTGTACTCTAACTTGTAATTCAGTCTCAACTTTTAACAAACATAAATAGAGAATTCATTATATGCATACATGCATTTTTTTTAAATGATATTATAAAATAATATATTAAATTTTTTAGTTATAATATTATTTAATTGATATATATCTAACCTTTTCTTCCTCATTCTTTTTACTATTTCAACTCTTAGAATTTATAATTATTTTTTACTCTTTTTATTCTTCGATAATTATTTATTGACTATCCTAATATTTATACTTATCTTCACATAATATTTTATATACACGTTGATTCACATAAAATTTTTGAATTTTTTTAATTATTTTTAAAGTATTATTCATTTTTAAGTGTAACTAAAATTAATAAATTATTTTATTTTATTAATTAAAATTATGATGTGATTATTATTATTTTTCCGTTCAACTAATTATAATAATACAAAAAAAATTATTTTTTTGAAATTTTAGAAAATATAAATGCAATGATCTTTGAATTACATGGCTTAGCATTCAAAGATGATTTTTTAAATGCTTATTGATTGAAACTAAAAAAATATTGTAAAAAATTGCATAAATTTTCACGGTGTATATATAGAGTTTTCTTTCTCATAAACCGTGGTAAGTTACCAAGGTTTATGTTCATAAAACTCTCTTCATAAACCGTTGTATGTTATCAAGATTTATGTTCATTACGTATTCTTCATAAACCGTGGTAGGTTACCACGGTTTATGTAGGTTACCACAGTTTATGTGTATTTTACTAAAACGTAGTAAGTTACCACGGATTATATAAAACAGTAAGAGGACATAAAGGTAAATTATTCTCAATTGTTGTATTTGCGTAAACATTTCCTCCATCGATTTCATTTAGGTAAATTGCCCTAAAAAATAGTTAACTTCATCAACATACTCGCCAAATAAGGCACAATGCCTTTTCAAACTTGAACAATACAGAAACTTAATATTATTAAGACTGAACAAAATAAGTTGAATGCATTAAAAGAATAACGGAAGATGTGATTTATTGGAAATAACTATTAGAAAGAGAGCAATCTAATATAGACATACTCTTTTGAAGCCAATTTAACAATAATCATCTTTACAAGTTTGTCATCTTTGGAATACTTTTTCTCTTCACCCACAGAAATTAGAAGATCAATAACATCTAACAAAAAGTGCAAAAAAAATATTTAAGTACCTCAAAAAATATACAAACACATCAGACGAAAGAATAGTAAAGAAAATATGAACATACCAATTAAGTAGTTATAGCCTCCAGTCATTTTCAAAAGTTCAACAAAAGAAAAAAAGCTAAAACAAGTCTTAGCTATTATGTAATCATCAGAAACATTGATAACAACAGTACAATTAAGAAAAACTAACTTGTATTCATGATCGGTAGTCCTGTAACTACCTACATTTTCCACAATACGAAAGTATAATATTCGATAAACATGACATTCAATAATATGCTCCTTAAACCTATTGATTAAATGTTTTTTTACTGTGGCCTGAATCTTTGTACCCTGAAAATTGAACACATGCGAAAATATATTAGTCTAAAAAGCATACGATCTTTTTATTTCCATCTATGTTGAAAAATAAAAATAAAAATCAAAACACAAAAAAAAAATAAATTACAAAGAACAAAAATTACATTGTAAAAAATAACATAAAGGATATGACTGAAGCAAAAGAAACATAAACAAAACAAAGGAAGAAAATCATGCATAAAAAAATAATTTGAACAAATCCTCACGTTCTCATCAACCAAAATCATTTCTATTGAATTAGGTACATCATGATTTTCAAAGGAGTGAACAACCCATAGCCTCAACACCTTTACTCTCAGTCTCCATGCCTCTCTAGGAGGATGAAGCTTAAAAATCCTATCAAAAAGAGGAGGCATTACAACCAAGATTAAGAAAGCAAATAGAAAGTAGCAAGAAAGATGATAAGAATAAGCTCAAAAAGATAAACACAACAGAATTAATTGAGAACAAATACACAGAATTTTTATTTTCTCCAAGAAATAGGACAAAAAATCTGTTGAACAAGAACCCTAAATACTCAATTGATTTCACTTGAAACACAAAATTGAACAAAAATAAGAAATAGTAAATACCATGGCAAGCCATAAATATAGGATTATGAGATCAAAGAAATAATCATAACAGAAACAACCTACCATAATAAGTAATCGTAGTAATTAATCGAGAATAAATACAAAGGATTTGTATTTTTTCCAAGAAACGAGGCAAAGAATTTGTTGAACAAGAATCCTAAATTTTTTATTTTCCTTGAAACACAAAGTTGAACAAAAATTAGAAGAATTAAATACCATGGTAAGCCAAAAACATAGGATTATGAGATAAAATTTTAGAGGAGCAGAGCTACCTTACCGATGATGCAGAATAGTAGAGAAGCAAATTATAGCATGTACCGAGAATGACAATCGTGCAAACCAGAAGTATCTGTCATTGTCACAACCACCACTAACTACGAATTCGCAAAGAGAGAAGAGACCTAAGTTGTACCAACTATATAGATACTATGAAAATGAGAAACATATATCAGTCTCTAACCACCATATTGAAGTAATATTTTTTTTAAGAAAACTCTAAAATCTGAGATATTTCCACATAGGCGATCAACTCACCGCTATCCTGTGTTAGATAATTTCGACGTTAAACCTAAACTATAAGCTTCAAATGGAGCTAATTAAACGCTTAAATAAGGATGACAATAGTATATGTATTTCCTATAGTATAACCTCAATCATAACAATAAAGATTGTGCAGACTCTTAGCGTATTAACAAAAGATTTTTTTTCAAGAATTTGTGTTTTGGTAAATGTTCATACCCTGGGTCGAGCTGTCCGACCCGGGATGTTCTACAGACAAAGCGACCGACCTCTTCAGGTCAGGACAACCCGACCTCTTCTCAAAGAGCTCGGCCAAGTCACAGGAATGCCCAAACAAAGGGCCCAAATAGAGGAACACGTCCCAAATCCAAGGCCAGTCCAAGCCCATGGAAATAAAGGCGGTTCCCTCCAAGATGACCTCACTTAAAAGATAAGATAAAGATAAGATAAGATAACTAACTTATCTTATCCGCAGGAGGCCACATCTCACCATTATAAATACTCTGGAGCACCCAGGTATAATTCACACTCTCATTCTACTCAATACCTGTTTAATACCCTTGCTAACTTAAGCATCAGAGTCCCTTGCAGGTACCTCCCACCCTCCGGGGACGAAGGATCAGCACCACCTCCAAGTCCAACAAGTCGGCACCGACCAACTCCGAAGATCTCATCCAGGATCAACCTACCGTTTCAGGTAACCCTCGAAATAGTAAAAAATAGTGTTGTGAAATAAAGTTTTTGTACTCAGCAGTTTTAATGCATAATTCATATTTTTTTAAAAAAAATACTTCAATTTGTTTAATATTTTTTGCTATTATCTAAGAATTTTTAAAATTTTTTTTTGTAACTAACTCTCATGCTACAAAATTAAAAGAGGCTAACCCACTAATGAAAAACTGAAACAAATGATTCTACAAACAACTATTGATACTAAAGATAACAGAACAAAATTTAAAAGAGTTTTTGTACTATTTATTCAGAAGAGATTTTTGTACCCAAAACAGTACCAAAAATAATTTCACCAACTCACATCTCCTAGCCATCTTGAACATGGCAAATATAAGATAGATGAACTAGTAAGGCATGTTCATAACTTTCTCTTGAAAAGAATTGAAAGCTTCAGAAACAACAACAACGAAATCTTGTTCCACTAGGCGGGGTCGGCTACATAGATTATACGACATCATTGAGCTCTATCATATATCATGTCTACAGAGAGACCATTTATATGTAAATCTTGTTTGACCACCTCATGGATGGTCTTCCTAGGTCTTCCTCTGCCTTTCACCCCTTGTCCATCTTCCATCTCATCCACCCTCCTGACTGGGTGCTCTGTCGGTCTTCTTCTTACATGTCCAAATCACCGGAGATACGATTCTACCATCTTTTTCACAATAGATGCTACTCCAACTCTCTCTCTCTCTCTCTCTCTCTCTCTCTCTCTCTCTCTCTCTCTCTCTCTCTATATCTTTGTTCTTTATTCTATCCAATCATATATGACCACTTATCCATCTCAACGTCTTCATCTCTGCCACACTTAATTTATGTTCGTGCTCTCCTTTAGCTGCCCAACACTCTGTACCATAAAGCATAGCCGGTCTGATAGCAGTGTAATAGAATTTACCTTTAAGTTTTAAAAACACTTTTTTGTCACATATAAAATCAAACGCACTCCGCCATTTAGACCAACCTGCTTGAATCCTATGATTTACATCCTATTCAATCTCTACATTATCCTGAATGATGCACCCAAAATATTTAAAACTTTTAACTTTTTGTAGGATGTTTCTCCAATCTTAACATTTGTATTAGGATTTTCCCTTTGGCGGCCGAACTTACATTCCATATATTTCGTCTTGTTACGGCTTATGCACAGACCATACACTTCTAGAGCTTATCTCCATAAATTTAACTTCTTATTTAGGTCTTCCCTTGACTCTCCCATAAGTACGATATTATCGGCAAAAAGCATGCATCATGGCACAGGTTCTTGGATATGCTATGTGAGTATTTCCAAGACTAATGTGAAAGATCCCTAGTGTAATTCTATACCAATAGAAAATTCTTCTTTCACACCACCTTGAGTCTTCACACTAGTTGTAACCTCATCATTCATGTCTTTAATTGCACGAATATATGCGATCCTTACTCTCTTCCTTTCCAAAACCTTCCATAAGACCTCTCTTTGGCACCCTATCATACGCTTTTTTCAAATCAATAAACTCCATATGTAGATCGCTTTTATTACTATGATACCTCTCCATCATCCTTCTTAACAGGTATGTAGCTTCAATGGTGGATCTGTCTGGCATAAAACCAAATTGATTTTCTGTTACTTGTGTCTCTTGTCTCAACCTCCGTTCTGTCACCTTTTCACATAACTTCATAGTATGACTCATGAGTTTGATCCCTCTATAGTTTTTGCAACTCTATATATCCCTCTTATTCTTGTAGATAGGTACCACGGTGCTCTTTTTCCACTCATCTGACATTTTTTTTACCTTAAAATCTCATTAAAAAGCTTGGTTAACCAACTGATGCTTTTCTCTCCAAGACCCTTCAAAATTTCAATCGGAATATTATCGGGTCCTACTGCCCTGTCATTTTTCATCCGCTTTAGAGCTTCTTTTACCTCGAAGTCTTGAATCTTACGATAGTAGTCAAAATTTTGATCTTCTTTGCTCGTGCATAACCGACCAAGGCTTAGAAGAGTCTTCTATCCTATATTAGATATCTTGTAGAACTAGCTCTTCTACCTTTCATTGATCTTCTCATCTTGAGAAGCCAAAATCTCCATCTTTATCCTTTATACACTTAACCTGATTTAAGTCTTTCGTTCTTCTTTCACAGCTCTTTGCGATTCTATATATACCTCTCTTTTGTTTGTGCCTAAAGATTGATAGAAACTCTCATATACCTTTGTTTTTGCTTCACTTATAGCCATTTTTGTTTTTTTCTTAGCTGTCTTATATTTTTTCCAATTATATGCATTGTGAAAGAAAAAAATTATTAATGGTTGTTTATATGCCTGGTCATAATATACTTCCATAGCTCAAAGAGGGTATTGAGTCAGGTCCAGCCGCCCCTCAAAGAGCATGGGTAATACATTAGAGTAGGAAAAGGATAATAAAGAAGATTGAGCAAGAACCCAAATTAGATGAGGTAAGTTTTAACATATTCACAAATCTAAATATTATGGTATAAATCAATGATTAATAATCATATTTTTCAGGCGGGGCAGGGGAGAAAAAGGGCTCGTCTAGAGGCTGAAAAAAGTGAAAAAAAAAAACAATAGAAGTTTTTTCTTCATCTAAAATTGAAACTAAAATTGAATCAAAATTTGATTAAAATTCACATTGATTCCTAATATTCTTTTGTCTTTCTTATTCAACAATTTTCTAGGTAGTATTAGTAGTGAAGAAGAATACCAACAAAAAAAAGGAAAATACAAAGCAAACAAAAAAAATGTTGAAGGACAACAAAGATAATAAATTTTATATACCATACAATTTTCCATATTTTTGTACTATGATAATAAATTTAGGTGTTGTACAACAAATTTTTTATGATGTCCATTTGTTAATAAGTTTTCTATGTCTTCATATAGTTGTTGAGTTTTCTAAAACTTTTTATTTGTATTTTTATAAGACAAAAGCAACAAAGCTTGCAGAGACTATAAAAAGAACAATGCACAAAAAAAAAAAGACAATTGTGAAAGAAAAACAAAGAAGTATGGAGGCTTCAAATGAATAAGTTTATTTTATTTTAAATTCTAATTTTGTTTGTCATTTACTCCTTAGATCACCACAAATTAATCCATCAAGCAAAAATAACCCTCCAACCCAGTTGCGTGAGTTTTATATACTAACCTATATTCATTTCTTTTGTTAAATTATATTTACTATTATAATATATTTTTAGTTCTTATGTCAAATTTATTCTATAGTTTTATTAGAAACATTTTTATAAGGAAAAGAAAGACAAAAGAAGAGTTAGGAAAATAATAAGTGTCCAAATTCTAGTACTATTCTTCAAAAGTTATTGTGCTATAGGAAATAATTTATGTGCTTTGTAGATGACAAAAGAAAGATGATCAAGTTGTAAAGAAAGAAAAACAGACAACACCAAGATGATGATGCAACTAATATGTAAGTTCATTATTTAATAACTAAATTATATACTCTATTGAAATTTTTTCTGCTTTTATTCAATAAATTTTTCTGTTTTGCATATTGCAACAGCAAGATAATCCTTCCGATCACACTTGAATGTTTGACTCTCTCGATGGACAACGAGAGAAAAGCGCTGAGGGAACAGAAAAATAACTAATAAAATTTAAAAGTAAAAAATGAGATTTGAATCTAAATTTATAATATGAAAGTATTAGTGTATTACTAGTCAATCACTAGATCAATAGCTGCATTATTATTAAATCCTCTCACATGAAGTTTCGAAATTTTCGAAATTAATTAGGAGTCAATACTCCTGTTGATTACTAAATTAGATGGGTCTTAATTTTATTTACCTTGCTTATATTTTTGATACTCTTGCATGCATACTACTAGGTTTGAGTTTTATGAATAATTTTGTTGTGCATTATTGTTATAGTGTTGAGTTCATTTCTTTTGATTAATGAAATATAATTAAACTATTTTCTCCAAAGAAAGTATTAATTGAATCTAATTGGTTTTTTAAATTAAGTAACATCCATCTTGATCAATAATTCAAGATTTTTATTGAAAACCAGTTTAATTTAATTTACATTGGATTAGCCATGTCCAATAACACACGAGTCAATTTATTTTCTTAAAGATTTAATAATTATATTAGATTAGATGTCAAAAAAAAAATATCGGTCACTAATCAATTAATGTGGATAAATAATTAAATATAAGTACGAGGCATTTTATAAAAAAAATTATTATAGCATTGTAAACATATTTAATTATTCATCTATTACAAATTTAATTATTCCAGTAGCTGATTGTTAAAAAAAAATTGATGTGAATTAATATGAATAAATATATTCAAATATACGATTATTAATTAATTTGATAGATATTTTTTAGGACAAATCACTTCAATAAGTCAAGGGAAGAGAAAAATTACACAAATCAACTAAATCAAAATTTAGTTCACGAATCAACACATTTCTATATAGTTCGAACTAAGAGTGTTCAAATTCAAACCGATCCAAATTAAATCGTTCATCCAATTCAATCTAAACCGAAAATCGATTAAAACCGCACTAATTCGGATTTGATTGGATTCTATTTTTTTCAAACCGCTGGATTGGATCGGATTTCGGATCTACTTTTTATAACCGATCCAATCCAATCCAAATTGCATAATGTGCTATAATATTATTATTTTATTATTATATTTACAATTATACTTATAACATATTCAATTTGTTATACATTTTTATATTATTTATATATTATTATTATTTAATAAATATTTTATGTTCAAAATATTATTTATTTATTTATTTTAACTAACCTATAATTTTAATTCTATTGTTATGTTATCGCTGGCGTTTTAAGATATTGTTAAGACTTGTTATATGTATTTAATTTTTTTAATTTACAAAACTGCAAATCCAATCCAATCCAAACCGCTTGAAATTGGATCGGATTGGATCTGATTTTTTTTAAGTCGTCCAATCCAAATCGCACCGCAAGTAAAATTAGTTTTTGGATCAGATGAGTTTTTTACTCAAAACCGATTCAAACCACACCGCGAACACCCCTAGTTCGAATCACCCTAATTCGAACTTCATTTCCATGTAATTCGAATCATCCTGATTCGAACTGCACACACGCACACACCCACTAATTCGAATCAACTTGTTTTATATAGAAAATGGCTTAAAATGGCTTAAAATGCCCTTTATTCTATGCAAAATAATTTTAAAAAAATAGCTTAAAAAATGTTAGGAGTACTATAAAAGTTTGTAATATTCTAGTAATTTAGGTATAAATATATGATAAAAATATATTCTCTTTAATTTCTAAATTATTATTGACTATGTAGAGTATTTTTTTAATGTCCTAAGTCATTAGAACATTACAGATTTTTATAGTACTCCTAACATCTTTTAAGTCATTTTTTTAAATTATTTTGTATAGAATAAAATATTTTTTGTGGTATAATTTAAATAAATTTATTAAAAAATATTCATGAGCTATTAAAAATGGGCAAAAGAATATGGTATGAAATTCGAATTGATAGCTCATTAATATTTTAAAAAAGTCTCGTAATTAAATATTTTATTAGCTTTTTTTTAATGCATGAAATAAAATATATGTTTTTTATTTTTAAATTATTAATTTTTTTAATAAATTATTAATTTTTTAATAAAAGAATGGGCAGAATTAACTCATGAATAATTCGAATCTAGCCAATTCGAATTACATTGCGCACATGTGTATTTTGAATCACCCTGATTCGAATTACTGTGGGTGTAATTCGAATCAGGTTGATTCGAATTAGTGGATGTGTGCATATGTGTAGTTCGAATAAGGGTGATTCGAATTACATGAAAATGAAGTTCGAATTAACCTAATTCAAATTATATAGATATGTGTCTCATTTTTACATTTAACTGATTTGTGTAATTTTGAGCTTCCTTGACTTATTTAAGTGATTTACCCTATTTTTTATATAAACATAATATTTTTAAATATCTAATACTTCAATTTCTCCCATAAAAATTGCTGATAAGAATAAAATAAGTTATTCTATCTATAAATTCTTCTTTAATAAATGATTGTTAAGAGCTCCATTAATATATTAAGAATCAATAAAACTCTACATTTAATTAAAATATTTAAGTAAGTTTAATCAAATTGTTATAATAATTTTTTAAATTAGGCGTTTTTCTCCTTCTCTTTCTCAATTTTCTTCTCCTCCTTTTCCTCTTCCTTCCCCGTTTTCTTCTTCTTCTTCTAAATTCGCGTATCAGATTTTTCTTCTTTCCTTCCTCTTCTCCTCTTCTTTTTTTTTCTTTTTCTTCCGAATTCACATACGCAGATTCTTCTTCTTCTTCAATATTGTGTCTTCTTCTTTTTCTTTTTTGTTATTATCATCACTAATAATACCAACATTTTGTGAACATCTTTATTAGTTATGATTTTTTCTGCTGTCATCATTAAATAATTTTGATTCATTTTTTAATTTGTTTCGCTTCATTTTTGTGTTAATTGAGATTCACTTGATACTGCTGATAAGTATTGACCAAACTTTTTATTCCTTAAGTAATCTATCTACTTAATATACTAAAACTGGGTTTTCCTCCAACTACTAAAGATGACGTGTCGATCTCTCATGCTTCCGTTTTCCCTCCAAAACGAATAAAAATTTTTTTCTATTCTAAATTATTTTATTGTAATTATATTATAATTAATACTAAATAAATAATATATAATTATACTAATTTAGCAACATATCTTCATTATAATTATATCAAATCAATATTTAATGCAAAAACTACTTATCAATTATCAATTAAAAATACTTTTAATAATTTTAATGATAATAATAATATCAATAATAGTAATAATAATAAAAAATCTTTGTTACCCGCTTCACGTTTATCAAATAATTTTTCTAAATTATTTTATAAAAAATATTTTTAATATAATTATATTGTAATTAATATTTAATGAATAATATATAATTATACTAATTTAGAAACATATCTTCATTATAATTGTACCAAATCAAAATTTAATGCATTATTAAAAAATTACCTTAATAATAGGTAATTTACATATTTATTTTTGTTTTACTAAAGTCTATATATAGTGTTTTCCTGTGGTTCATGAATCTAAATTTGAGAGTCAATTCATAATTTTATATTCAGTGTTTTTTTTTACTACTTCATAGAATAAAAATGTATTCTTCGTTTTTTATTGAAGTTGATCCTTTTAAGGTACAATTTATAATTTTTTATAATATTTTTCATATGCTCATTCTATTATATTATTCTTTTGATAATTTTTTATTTGTTGTTACTCTAAGTTATTCTTATCGTCTAATGTTCCAATTCGATTGTCTTTTGCCACAATCATTTACAATCCATCACATCCATGCAGTGACGGACCCAGAAAAGTTTAAGAGTGGGGGCAAAAATATATCTTAAAATAAATTTCTTTGAACATTGTTAATTATATTAAAAATATAATAGAGATATAAAATTTAAAAAAAGTTAGTGAACACTTTTATTCTTAAAATACTATTTATTATATATAATTTATAAAAAAATATGTTTTTATTCCTAAAATTTAAAATTAAAACATTTTAATTAAATTATAAATAATTTTTCATCATACCTAATTTTATTTCTATGTATTTTTATATACATTTAATAATAAAAGACTGAATCAATTGGCATGTTAGCGCCTATTAATACACTAGCATTTATAATTTGAAACTATAATTGTATATAAATACCATAAAAAAATAAACCTATATATGAAAAATATGTTTATATCAAATAATAAAAACTTAATTTACAATTATTTTTCTTTCTTTCTTTTTGAAATAATTAATTTTTTATATATTTTTTAATTTAATTTTAATATACTGTTAGATTAAAACATTTATAAATCTATTTAATTATGTATTGTAATTTAAATATATTTTTTATATTTATCATGTAAATAATTATCTAAAAAATAAATATAATCAAATAACTATGTAAAAAAGATACATATTTTAATATATCAAAATTAACTTTCATGCTTTTAAACAATTGTTCTACTACTTATTATAATTTTCAAATATTAATGACCTCTCATTAAATTAGAAAATTTATTTTTTATAATATTTATGACATAAGATACTTTTTAATCTAAAATAGTTATTATAAGCAAGATTATTTAAAAGATAAAATTAAAAAATATTATATCATTTTAAAATAAAAGATATTAACTAATAGATAAATACTATTTTTTTATCTCAACTAATTTTTTAAGACAAAAAAATACTGATAATTTTACTTATATTAAAAAAACAAATATTTAATTTGATAATTAACGAGTTGATTGAATTTAAAAAATTATATTATTACTGTTTATTAATTTTTTTATTGAGTTAATTTATTTACTTATTTTTAATTTTGATATTAAATCAAATTTAATAAAATAAATATTATTAGGTTATTGTACGTTAAATTTAATAAAAAGATTATTTTTAACATGAATCTCAAAATAAAATTTTATAATTTTTTGTGGAACAAAAATAAATTACATTAAAACAAATATATTAATTTTTATATATATTTTTTTTTCTAAAACCTAGTGGGGGCAAGTGCCCCCCTCCTCTAATGCCTGGGTCTGTCCCTGCATCCATAAAATATTTCATCGAGTTGTCTTCACTGATTCGGGTTCCAACTACATGGATGTAAGCGTTCAAAGAAGAGGCAATAGTCTCTACTTTACCGAATGATGGTTGGATCTCCTCACTTATTATGACCAACCCAATGGAACGAGTTAGATTTCTTAGGAGGAGCTCGATTTTTGATTGAGGAATTGCATCCACGAAACTTTATAGGACAAGTTCAAGTTCCATCCCCTCCATGCCTTTTACGTCTGTCCGAAAATCTTCGAAGTGGAGCACATAATGAAATTGAATTCCCTCAGTTTCAGTTCAATTTTGCTAAATTCGTGACAAATTCAGATATGCAATTTCAACGATTGGTAATATATTTAAAATTTCTTAGTTTAAGCTGTTCATTATTCCCTCAGTTTCAGTTCAGTTTTGCTAAATTCGTGACAAATTCAGATATGCAATTTCAACGATTGGTAATATATTTAATTTTTCTTAGTTTAAGCTGTTCATTATTAGAATAATTTTTTAACATATTTTGATTTTTTTCAGAAATTATCAGCTTTCTTTTGCATGCATGCAATGCCATTGAGGGGAATAAGAGTTAGTTTGGTTTCTCGGTGTGGCAATTCTATACCTTGCCGCATTACATGGATAGCGGATGATGAAGCTTATCTAACAAGAGGATGGTCTGATTTTGCACGAATTATAAATATTGAAACTTACAATGTTATTTCAGTTGGTTGTCGTTACAAGAATGATTCTATACTATACGTGACTAAAGACTAGAATAGGTTCAATATTGTTTAGGTAATTTGGTTTTACTATTAGTATTTGATTAAATTATAATTATAGAATTTTAAATTATTGCCTCAATTTATATATTACGATTATTTTTTGTGAATGTGCTATTTTTAAATAATTTAATAAAATGAAGTAGTGACAAATATTATTAAGTTTATTTTTATCCTTTATTTCTTTATTTATATTTTCATTATATTTGACAAAAAATGAACCTACACATATATTAAATCGTTGACCTAAAGACAATTTATTTGCCAATAAAAACATATTTTATTTATAATTGGAATAAAATTTATTTGCCAATAATCGGTGGATAAAATTAAAATTACATCCGTGTCATATAATTATAATTGATTAATTGGTATAAAATGAAATTATACCCGTGCCATGAGTAATAATCTAAATAATTATGTCTTAACAAAATATAATTTGAAATAATTTATAAACAATTATCTTAACAAAAATAATTATTTAATAATTGATTTAAAAATCAATGCAAAAAATAATTATTAATAATAGTATTATTAACTGGGTAAATAATATAATTTCAAATTATTACTTGAAATATAAATAATATATGGAAATCTATTGAGTAAATCAATAATTTTGTACCTTAATAATTTGACAATTATTACTAAATTAACCAGTTAATTGAATTAGTAATAACAATTTCCAATTTTAAATTTTGTATATTAAGTAGTTATTAAAAATTGGGTAATAACGATTTACACAGAAAAATCATTGATAAATTCAATTAATCATATAGAAGATAATATACTAACAGTTTTAGTATATTATTTATGGCAAGCGAAATTATTTCTTCAGATTTTTTATTAAAATTGAAATTAGTAATAGTTTAAAAAAAGGTTTATTAATAAAATTACTAATAGTCACATTTTTATACATAGGATATATGTTTTCTATATATTATTTAAAAAATATAATAAAACATGAATAATGAATGAGTATGTGATTTCTTCGACTAGCTAATTAATATAAAATCGAGTACCCTTTTTTATTCGATTGAGGTCATATTCTGTTTGGTGAAAGTTTCAATCACCTTAATTAAATCCTGTCTTTGTGCCTTAACTTATACAGGTAGTAATATGTTACATATTATTTGGTATATTTAAGTAGTTATTTTCCATAGCGGAGATGTAAAAAATTATATTAAGGTTTATTGCCAAATAATTAGTAGATGAATAATAGTAGATTATATTATTTTGAAAAAGTATTTTCATTATAATTATATCAAATTAATATTTAATTATGATAAAATATGTTAATTATAATTATATCATAGAATTATAATAATTACGATATTTATGTTATATATTTTAATCATTTATGTACGTAAATAATTAAAAATCAATCAAATCAAATTATTACGGTAAATAATATATTGTATATTATTACGGGAAATAATCCGTAGATAAAATTGAAATTACACCCGTGTCATATAATTATAATTGATTAATTGGTATAAAATGAAATTATACCCGTGTCATGAGTAATAATCTAAATAATTATATCTTAACAAAATATAATTTGAAATAATTTATAAACAATTATCTTAACAAAAATAATTTTTTAATAATTGATTTAAAAATTAATGCAAAAAATAATTTTTAATAATAGTATCATTAACTGGTTAAATAATATAATTTCAAATTATTACTTGAAATATAAATAATATATGGAAATCAATTGAGTAAATCAATGATTTTGCACCTTAATAATTTGACAATTATTACTCAATTAACCAGTTAATTGAATTAGTAATAACAATTTCCAATTTCAAATTTTGTATATTAAGTAATATTTAAAAACTGGGTAAATTACACGGGAAAATCATTGACAAATTCAATTAACCATAAAGAAGATAATATACTAATAGTTTTAGTATATTATTTATGGCAAGAAAAATTATTATTTTCTCAAATTAAATTTTATATAATTATAGTAAGTCTCTATAATTAAAGCAATATAAAACTACTTCATATATAGCAATAATATTATACATATTTATGTATCTCTTTTTTTAAAATATTGACATATAATTAATGTAAAAAATATATAATATTAAACCATTTTGTTATGTATATATATGAATTTATATAATAATCCGTATAATTTATACGTATGGCATAATGCATATGTAAAAAAAAAAGATTCCATAATTTTTGAAAACCACTATTTTGTTATATAAAATTGAAATTGAAATTAAATAATTTCTATTTATATAATTTTTTTCTATTAGTATCAAGTATCTCCATTAAAAATTCATATCGTTTGTAATTAGTATATATATATATATATATATATATATATATATATATATATATATATATATATATATATATATAAATCGTAATAGTCAATTGTTTCAATTATTTTTCATCTACAAAATTCGTACCTTATTCGTATTTCTTTTTCTCTTTATTATTTTCCATACCTAATGGCTACAAGCTATGATTCTATCAACAGTATTACCTGTAGTAGATTATGTAATGAAAAGGTTTAAAAAATAGAGGCAAGGATTATAAGGTTATGGAAAGTTCCATCCAAATTTGACAAGAGTAAGACAACTTATCTAGAAATGGTTTTCATAGATGATAAAGTAGGTTGTTTATTTTACATGGTTTCTTCGAGTGATGTTAGGTCCAGTTTATATGTATTTATTGTTCACATTTTAACTTTATTTCATGAGTAAACTCTTGGAGGAATCAACCACACTGCGATTTAAAGTCCCAGGGACAAACTCTATCAAAAGTTGAAATTTACCTTCCAAGGTCAGTTTTCACCCATGGTCAATTGTATGTTGCGTTATCAAGGGTAACGAGTAAAGATGGTCTGCGAGTGCTGTTGCAAGATCATGGACACTTAGAAGATAACTGCACGATAAATGTGGTATATAGAGAAGTTTTTGAGAGCATATAATAAAAAGGTAATAACAAAATATCTTACTACATCTATTTATTTATTAAAATTTATTACTATCACTTAAAAAAATTTAGAATTTATAGGAACTAATAGATGAATTCTTATTGTACATTAATAGTTTGAGAATATTAAAATTATCATAAAAATTCGTATAATTTTATTTTCTTGACAAACAATTTTATAATTACATTAATCATATAATTTTATATACAAACATTGATACAGTGTTGTTTCATGTATATATTTTGCAGGTATCAAAAGATAGCATTGGATTGTTATTTAGTAGGTTTAAATT
The DNA here is from genome assembly GCF_014773155.1 of Arachis stenosperma. Lineage (NCBI taxonomy): Eukaryota > Viridiplantae > Streptophyta > Magnoliopsida > Fabales > Fabaceae > Arachis > Arachis stenosperma. The sequence goes on from NC_080380.1 coordinate 131,236,527, forward strand.
ATTTATTGTTTATTACAAAACTTTCTGCATTAGGATTCTCTATTAATTTGTTCTTCATTTTGAGCTGATTTTGATATTTTCTTACTTCACAGTAAACCAACATATAAAGCTTTGTTGGTCGATTTAAGTATTACTAGATTATTTATGGTCATATTGAGTATATATGCCTGATTTATTGAAAAAAGTAGATTAAATAACTATTTTATAGTTAATATACAATTAACACTATATTAAGAAAAGAAAAATAACGCATACAAGTTATTTTTTTATTAATTAAATTATTATAATTAAAATGAAATTTAACATAACAACTTAAAATTATAATTTCAATCTTATTACGTGCATGGCACGGGTGATTAAACTTGTTTCAATTTATTTCTTAGTTTAATTAAGATTCATTTGGATTCAGAAATGAATTCGATATATTTTTGTTAATGATTGAGTCTTTTTTTAGCAAAAATAGAATAAAATTATTTATTATCACTTTATTCAATTGCATTAGATTTTATTACATTCTATTCAATTTGTCTTAAAAGTCATTTCAACAATTGGGACAAATTATTCATCGACAACACATCTGGATTGCAAATGAACCGAAAATATTATTAAAGCAAAACTATTCAATAATACCAAATGAACCGAATATTTGTCCATTATATAAATTCGAATTTAGAAACATCTGCGTCTAAAATGAACAAAAAATATTATCAAAGCGAAACCATTGTATAATACCAAATGAACCGAATATTTGTCCATTATATAAATTCGAATTCAGAAACATTTGCATCTAGAATGAACCAAAAATATTATCAAAGCGAAACCACTATATAATACTAATTAAATGAATCGAACATTGTCCATTGTATAAATTTAAATTCAATTCAAAATATTAATTTTTGTTAGTAAAATATTGGTGTTGTTGGTGATTACAATAACAAAAGAAGCTCTATGCGTAAATGAGTGTAAGAATAAAAAGATGTGTGTGTAATCACATTCTTTTAATGAGAGTAGTTTTTATTAGTGTTGAACTTATTTAGATGAACTTAAATGAAAAAAATACTTAGATATATAGCAAGTCTTATTGAAAATATGAGACATAATATCATATACATTATAAGTTATCAAAATGATTTAATAAGAATCAACCGAAAAACCTATTTAACTCGTATAAGTATTTTTTTTTAGATTTTTTTATTTTTTTATCCAAAATAAAAAGATTATGCCATTTGAAATATAACTCATTAATATGTTTTTTAAAAATTAAATTGATAAAATTTTCAAAACCAAATTAAATTAGTATAATCTTTCAGTACTGATTTAACTCAAATTGAGCATTGAACTTTTTATATATTTTTAGTTTAATTTTAGAGAAAATTTTAATATTTTTTGAGAAATATTAAAATAACACTTTCTTACCCTCTATTTATAAAATATACACTCTCATCCTTTATAATTTTTTTTAAAAAATATTTTTAATCTATTTTAAATTTTTTATATTAATTAACATTAATTTTATTCATTTTTCAAAAAATATTTTTACAAAAATATCCTTTAATAAAAATTTTATTTTTTTATTAAATTTTATTTACTAAAATACTCTTTAATAAATTATTATTTTTATTGATTAAATTATATTTATACCAAAATATTTTTCAAAACATTTTAAAAAAATCTAAAAAAAAAGTCATCTAGAGAAGGAGAAGCATTGATCCTCTAAGGACAACGTTTAGAAAGAAGGGTGAGTGTCAATCTGTTATTTGTGTTTTTTTGAAAAAATTAATTTGATCATTAAAAAAATAATTTGTTATCTTAAAAAATAATTTAATCATTAAATTTTTTTAAAAAGATTTTAGTAAAAACACAATTTAATCAGTAAAAAAATAATTTGTTATAAAATATTTTGATAAACAAAATTTAATAAAAAAATAATTTTTTTTGCAAAAAAGTATTTTAAAAAAATAATTTTTTTTGAAAATTAAGTAAAGTTAACGTTAGTCAACATAAAAAATTTAAAATGAATTAAAGAAAAGATCTTTTAAAAATTATGAGAGAAATGTATATTTTACAAATAGCAGAAAAAGAATATCATTTTAGTATCTTTTAAGAGAAAGGAGTGAAATTTTCTCTTAATTTTAATACACTCCACAATATAAAATGTTTATAAAATTATTTAATTATATTTTTTTAAAGTTTAATTATTTTGTCAGTTTTATAATTTTATCGAATTTTAAATTCATTTTTATACTTTTTTTTAAATTGGGTCTTATATTATATTAAATTTTATAATTAGGTCTCTACGTAATAAAAATATTAAAATTAACAGAATATTTTATTAAATAAAATAAATATATCTAACATTTAATTGAATATTTTATTTTAATTAATATATTTTTTTCTAATTTTAACATTTTTTATGATGAAAACTTAATTATAAAATTTAATATAATATAAAAATTTAATTAAAAAATACATAACTTAATTAAAAATTTAATAAATCTATAAAGACGAAGAAAATAATTAAAATTTTTTAATAACTATTCATCCCAATCGTTTAAAAATAGTTATTTTTGTGGATGAACTCATAGTTATTAGAATTAAATTATTTTTTGGTTGGTATTTTTTTGAAAAAAATAATACCGTATGTAAAGATGTTTAAATTTAAACTGATTTAAATTAAATTATTTATCTAATTTAATTTAAATTAAAAATAAATTAACATTACACTAATTTAGATTTAATTAAATTTTATTTTTTATAAATTATTAGATCAAATCATATTTTAAATCTATTTTTTATAATCAATCCAATTCAATTTAAATCCCAGAATATATTATAATATTATTATTTTATTATTAAAATTTTGTCTCAAAAATCGATCTAAATCGGACCGCGAATTCCCCTGACGGCACATATGGTGTGACGGGTTATCGGGTTAATCCCCAAACCCTGCTTCAGTTCTTCCTCTTCCCATCCCCAAGTTCTTCTTCTTCATCGCATCGCATCACAAATAAAGAATCTGAAGAAATGGATCCAATTATGCCGATTGTAGCACTGTCAGTGATCCTGGGAGCAATCATTGCATTCCTCTTCTTCAACACTTACTTCCGTAACCGCCAATCGGAGCTTCGATCCCTCGCCGATCCCAATATCGATCCCAAACCCCCCTCCTCTCATTCCAAACCCTCCCACCCACCTCCTTCCAAGAAAACCCACTCCAAATCCCACTCCCACTCCGATAAGGTCCCTTTTCCCCCTTTTTTTATTGATTAAAAATGATTTATTTTATGTAGTATGTATTCTTTCACTCTTTTCTAGTTCCTCTGGCATTGCATGCATTTCTTTAGTGATGTGAAAAAAATTATCCATTTCCCTCTCATGGATTTGTCTGCAATGATGTATTATTATGTCTTACACTTATTTTTTTGCAATGATGTTTGAATGTTTAATTATCGTTAAAGTTATTGAGCTAGTTTCAACTTGTACGGTTAAGTAGTTGTTAGTTGTAAGTTGTAACTAACTAAATTACTAATCAAATTAATGTTTAATATGTTTGAGAAAAATTGGGTTATGTTAGTGGTTGTATTTGCTGTTTTGATCATTTGGAGTAGTGATTGAGATAGTTGAGCAATTTACTTGTTTAGAAATTATGGGGTCTGGATTTAAGTTTTTCTGTTTGTGTCACATTAGGATCAAAACAAGCGACATCATCCACTGGATTTAAACACCCTGAAAGGCCATGGTGATGCTGTTAATGGGTTATGCTTCTCCCCTGATGGGCAAAATCTGGCAACAGGTATTCGGATATTCTGTTTATATCTGTTTAGTTGTGCCAGTAGTTTACTACCTAGTTAAAGGAGATTTTCTCAACCCTCATGGATGCTCATACATGATCCTTGTTCAAGTTTAATTTTAGATTTAAAATTTCTGTAGCAAAAAAAATATGTTTTCATAGCTCTGTTTATATATGTACGTTGTTCAAGTGAAGAGTCGTGAAGATAAATCTCATAGCTTTTGTGGATATGATTTATGATTATGAAATGATTGATTAAAAAATCCAGTTCAACACTTTCTCTACAGAAGTTGACAAATAAATGCACATCCAAATCTCATTGTTGACTTGTTTATTTATTTTGTCAAGTGTAATGAAATTATGAGCTGGGTAGCCATAAACCCACCTGCTTTTATCCCATAAGGCCTTTGAAGTTGCGGACAAACTGCCCATGACGCAAAGAATCTCCTAAAATTACATATTGCAACACATATTTTTGCCTAAATATTCACATACCTAGTTGTCACTTCACATTTGCTGACATGTAGTTATAAATAATGCGTCACTGTTGTAGGCTACTTTCTTTCTAGTTAATATAACCTAGGATTGAAGGGGAGCCCTAGAGCAATGATTGAGTTGTTTCCGTGTGACCTCAAGGTCACGGGTTCAATCCTAGGCTGCGTACATTACACCCTTTGGGTACGACCACTTCCCAGACCTTGTATTAACGCAGGATGCTTGTGCATTGGACCCTTATTTTTCTACTTGTTTGAGCTATTAAGCATAATATATGAATCTTTTTCTTATGTTCTTACAATATTTTATTGTTGCAAACAGCATGTGCGGATGGAATAATAAGGATATTTAAGTTGGAGGATGCTTCAAGTAAAAGTTTCAAGTATGTGAATTTCAAAAATCTCTTCGTATGTTTACATGTCACCTTGATATTATTGATGCTCTATTTGCCTAATCTTTTTCTTCCCCTTTAACTCTTGTGCAGGTTTATGAGAATCAATTTGCCTGCTGGAGGTCATCCAATGGCTGTTGCATTTTCTGGTGATACATCCTCCATTGTTGTGGCATCTCATACACTCTCTGGTAGTTCATTATACATGTATGGGGAAGAGAAACCTAAAGCTTCTGAAAACAACACACAAACAAAGCTTCCTCTCCCTGAAATTAAGTGGGAACATCACAAAGTTCATGACAGAAGAGCTATAATAACTTTGTTTGGAGCCAAGGCAAGTTATGGAAGTGCCGATGGAAGTACAATTATTGCCTCATGTTCAGAAGGTATTTTTAGCGTAATGCCATGTTGGAATTATAGACAAAATGCTATGTCATACTTTATATATTGCTCTCATTTAATAGTATTCAGCAACTATAAAGGGAATGTCAATGTTAATTAAATATATCTTGTTGAGAAAGAATTGGGTTTTATGGTAAAAGGATTTAGAATAGAATAGAATATGGTAAAAGTATTCAAACAGACCATGTTTTATGCTTTTATTTATTATTCAAAGGTATTTTGTTTTATTATGCCTTTATCTAGCTGAATGAAAATATCAACCCTATCTTTACACCAATATATACTGCTTGATGGTTGCTTTCTACAGTCTGTCCAAAATTTTAATTTCTGATGCAGGGACTGATATCATGCTTTGGCATGGAAGAACTGGGAAGAATGTGGGTCATGTCGATACTAATCAATTGAAAAATAACATGGCTGCTATATCACCCAATGGGCGTTTTATTGCGGCTGCAGCCTTTACTGCAGATGTTAAGGTAAATTCTGTGAGTTACAGAGTTTCTAATATTTTTTTGTGTCTCACATGCACTTAACCAGCGTTATGCTATAGGAGGTAGGAGGTGGTAGTCTTTAAGTTTCCTTCCTATTCCTGCACTAACTAGGGTTGAATTCCAGTTTTAGTCCTTATCCTAGCCCATGCAATGAGGCTGCACCCAGTAGTATTTAATATATTTGTGCTTTCCTTGAAAAGTATCCTGTTGTATTTATTTCAATTCAATCGAAAAAATTGATAATAAGCAACATGGAAAAGTTGCTACTTTCATTTTGATATATATATTTGTACAAAGTTTATGGTACGTGATAAACCTTGATCTTTGGAGCAGTTGGTAAACTGATTATTATGTATCTTCTAGCATTTTAAGTTGAAAGTAGCTTGTAATGCTCCTCCTTCTTTCCCTACTTTTGTATTTAACTACATCCAACCATGTTAACTTTATCTTTCCCTCCCTATTATTCTCTCTTCGTCTAATTATTTTTTAGTGTTTATGTTTGTTAATGTTTCAATTTTGGGACCTAACAATTCTCTGTTGTGGCCAGTGAGTGAGAATGGAATTTATAGAGAAACTTGACATAGATAAAGGAATGAAAAAGATGGGAGTATGGAGATATTTTCAAGCAAGAGAATGAACAAAAAGTAGGAAATTACTTGGTGACATATAGTGAGTCAGTTGGTGGATGAGTGGGAACAGGATGGAGGAAACAGAAACTGGATTTTGAAGCCAGTACTGATCCTTGTGACACAAGACATCATGCCTCAGGCTGTGCTTGGGCAAGTTTTGGGACAAAATAAAATATTGAAGTTTAATAGGAACTTTAATATTCCAGCGGTCTCTACCCAAGTAGCTGTTGGTCCACGCAACTAGTTAATCATGCTATCCTTACCTTCTAACTAACCTCTTCGATTTCGCTTATCCTAACAGTGATAGATTAGGCGTAACTATTGAAGCTGGTTATGCAAAGTTAGTTAGGTTGTTCACACAGGCAGTGTGATGTGATTCTGAGGGTGTTCACAAGGTAGTTAGTTTGCTCACTAAACAGGCATGATAGTCTTCACTCACAGAAAAGTAGTGCGGAGAACTAGTCAGAATCACTCACAGAAAAGTAGTGCGGAGAACTAGTCAGAATTGTGCCTGCCATCTAATTAGAGAAAGAGATCCCGCAGAAACAGCAGGACGCATTTTAGCTGCCAGAGAGTTCATAAGGGAAAGGCAGAGGAGGCTGCGAGTGATGGAGGATGCAAAGTATTGTAGTAGTGTAGTACTAGTTTGCCAAGTGAAGCTGTTAAGTGTATAATGATCAACATATTTTCTATGATCTACCATTTTTATCTGACATCTTTCTATAAATTTTTCTTTTGAAGAACAATACTGGCAAGCCAAAATCAGTTAAATATGCTATGCATTGCTGTTCCACTTCTTAATTCTGTTTGTTCTTTGGAATTGACATAGATGGAGGTTTAATATTCTGAAATTTATCCAAGTGAGGTTATCACTTACAATTTAGTTCATACTTGATGTAAAGTCATCTACCAATTTGTTAGATGTACCAAGGAGCCTTTTAATGAACCATTAGCATAATAATGCATACCCTTTTGCTATATTTTCTGATTGAAAAAGATCAGAATTGTACTGCTTCCTTATCATTGGAATCGTCGGTATCTTCTTTACTTGATTTTTTTTACGACGTGTGGTAGGTCTGGGAGATTGTGTATGCAAAGGATGGATCTGCCAAAGAAGTTGCAAATGTTATGCAGCTCAAGGGGCATAAGGTATAATATATATAGTTTCGGGTGATTTACTGATTTCACATTTATATCAAGCTCCCATTTATATCTGCTGGACAAAAATTTTTAGATTATATATATCATTAGGTGATTCATTTTTCCATTATCAAAGAGGTATATTATATGTTAATTTTCATATATTTTGATGGATTACTTTTATTTTGGATTTGGTATTCTCAATGATTTTTGTTTATTCCTTTTGTGTCAGAGTGCAGTAACTTGGTTATGCTTTTCCCCAAACTCCGAGCAAATAATCACAGCATCAAAGGATGGATCAATGAGAATATGGAATATCAATGGTAAGCAAAATTTGAGAGTTGATTATTTTCCACTTGTCAAATTTGCTTTAGTTTTCCTAAAAGGGAAAAAGAAAAAAAAAAAAAACTCAACTCAGTAACCTTTGCAAATAGTTTAAATGTTCAAGACAAAAATATGTCATGCTTTTATTAAACGAAAAATTCAAAGTAATACTTGGATAATAATATTCTATGGCTGATCGTAGGCATGTTTTCTTTTCTCTATGTTACTATTTGTTTTGGCTATTGTTTGAAAAGAGTGTATATTGTTTGATTGGCTACTGGTGTCCTTCCCTCTACTATGAGTAGCATTCTTTTGGAAACTGTGCATTCTTTGATGTTTAATTGAATTATTCTCACCTAATATTTTTCCCTGTAACTTGAAGTTCGCTATCATCTCTCTGAGGATCCAAAGACACTAAAGGTGTTTCCAATTCCTCTTCATGATTCTGCTGGTACTACTTTGCACTATGACCGCCTTAGTATTTCGCCAGATGGAAAAATTTTGGCTGCAACCCATGGTTCTACATTGCAGTGGTTATGTGTTGAGACTGGAAAGGTTTTGGATACAGCTGATAAAGCCCATGATGGTATGCCCGTGTATCAAATTTTGGGATCTTCTATACTTGCAATTGAAAAATATAGTAATTTTTTATTTTAATTTTTTTCACTTCCAGGTGATATTACGTGCATTTCCTGGGCACCAAAAAGTATTCCAATGGGTAAAGCTGCTGATCTAACTCCTCATGTCTGATTTTTTAACATAGTTGATGTGACAAATTTTTAGCTAGATCTGTGTCTTGGTAGTTTATTGTCCAAGCAGTTTAGTTGACTACACAAAATTTCATTGGTATCTTTACAATGAATATTTTTTTGAAGTGTACCACAATACATTTTGTGTTTACTTATTGTTATTGTCTTTCTGCATCTGAAAAGCTGTACTTTGATCACTTTATTTATTCTTATTTTTTTGATATTGTTAGGAGGATCTCTTATCCTCTCATCCCGTAGCATTCATTTCTTCATTCTAATGATATTCTTCTTTTGTCTTGAAAAAACAGAAGTGTGTCTGCATGCCTAGCTTGTATGGTGTGCTTAACAAGCATGAATTTTCTTTGTTATCTGAAAATTTTGTTGCTCCTTTTCCAGGAAAAGAACAAGTCTTGGTGTTGGCGACAGCCAGCACTGACAAGAAAGTCAAGTTGTGGGCATCTCCATCACTCTCCTGAACCTGACCGCTTTTCTAGTGTTGCTAATCGCAATATTTTGGATGCCCAAGCACCCACTGACGACTGATTTATATTAGTGAATGCTTCAAAAGTTCTCAGCTTTGATCTCTTCCTCTTTGGTTGTCACTCTACAAAATGATTAAAGCTGCATGGTTTGTACCACGGAAAATTGGAAGAAAAATGAAAGGATGAGCCAGAAATACATGAGCAGAGTTCTGATAGACTTTGAACGTCACAATTTCATAGTACATATAGACAATGTTGCTGGTTTTGTTTCTAATGAGAATATAACATAGACAATGTTGGTTGCTAATGAGGCTGATGTCAGCGATGATAATATAAATGCGGGAATATTGTAAGAGTAAACGCTAAAACACGTAAAGAAACCGGTTTCAAACTTCATTTGGCACCATAATGATTATGGCAAGTCGAAATATGTAGTCGAGTAATGTTAGATTGAAGATGACTTTTTAGCGCACTAAAGCCTTGTAATGATAAAGGGTTATGAAGTCGCTACAGAGAGCCTTAAAAAGAGAACAAAATTTACGCCCACCGTGGGGCTCGAACCCACGACCACAAGGTTAAGAGCCTTGCGCTCTACCAACTGAGCTAGACGGGCAATTGTGATATTCAAAATCTCTTTTTTCTTATTTGTATGATTGTGTCTGTAAACAACTACCCAACCTATAAAGATAGGAATATGTTAACCTTGCATTTCAAGCTGTGTTTAATATACAGTTATAGCAGAACTAAGATGTTGCTACGGATAAAGTATTTGTATTATATAAAAAGAGGGATTACTTTAAGTTGGGGGAGGCAAGCGAGCAAGTCCGTCTCGTCTTGCTAAAAGTCCGCCCCTTTGGCGGGCTGGTGGATCGGCGGATTGACAGGCCAAGTCTGTCAAATCTCTTTTTTTTTTAAGTTTTTTATTTTCTATTAAGTATTAAATAATATAAATTATAAAAAAAGTATTAAATAATATATATAATTTTACAACTATTTTAATAAATTTATAATTTCTAAAGATATAAAAAATTATAATATCTAAATTTACAAACATTAAAGTCTTTATAATTATAAATATGAAATAAATATAATCATAAACCAAATTTTTTGAAACAAAATAATAAAAACTAACATTATCCAAAATATATAAAATCATATCCAAGTTTAAAACATAATCAATCAAACATAAAACATATTCTAAAATACTAAATTAGAACATCTTAAAAAAAGCTCTAAGTCCGGCGGAAAAATCTGCCAAAACCCACAGTTTAAGTAGTGCAAATTAAAGCGGACTTTTGATGTATGACGATCTTAATTTTTCAGTTTGGTCCGTCTTTTTTGACAGATTACGCAGGTCAGCCCGGCAAGTTTAATTCCATTTGCCACCCCTACTTTAAGTATTTAGGACATTGTATCTTGAGAACATATAAAAGCATCATCTCTAATTTGCATATTTTTATATTCTCCTTTGATTAAAAAATAAAAATAAAAAGGGCAAATCAGGATTTCTATTTTGTTTAATTAATTAATTAATAATTTGTTTGATATAGTAGAAGCAATATTAAGAAGAGTAACCATATACATCCTTGTACGTATCCTCTCGAGTGACCCAGAAACAGCTTAGTCCACCTTTGGCATTTTGATCAAGTTCGTCCAATACTTCAGTGAAATTGACCAGTTATAAAAAAGTTCGTCCAAGTAAACGGTGAACTTGTGGAAATTTTATGAAATTTACCTGGCCAGCGGCGAACTTCATTCTAAACTCAAGGTTCATCTATGGTTTCGGTGAAGTTGGCCCATGTAGCGATAAAAAATTCATCCTATAAATATTAGTGAGTGCAAAGCTTCACTCATTACAAAAAATGAAAAAAATACATTCACCTCTCATTCTGCTTTTTCTTTCTTCTAATTCTTACCCTTTAAAAAGTTTAGAATATCATTATTATAAATTTGTTATGATAGAGAAATAGTATTGATCAAAATAGATATGTTGTATTAATTCTATTTGGTCGATTTTTGTATACATTTCAGTAAAAGTGAGATGTCTAATGATTTTAAAGAATTTTATAGTACACATCATTGGTTAACAACACATCAAGAAAACAAAAAAGATTTATTATAGATATTCGACAGAAGTAGACAATACTTTTGTTTACAAAAATATTATCTTATTATTCATAGCGTGTATTTAATTATTTTTATTATTTATTTTTTTAGATGACACTTTTTATTGTTATTTTATTATATTATTATCATTTCTAATAAATTTTTGTTTGACATAGGTATTACGTGATGATGAGGATATACGTCTAATCAATCGTTTTTCAAATGTCCATCTGTTGAAGTTATTTATATTTCTGGTTGACCTATGTGAGGCTTCTTGGGATGTTGGTGATGACACCCCCTCAAGTGGGGGTAACTAGAACAAATATTAAAAAGTTGATAATTGACTTAAACATTCTCCTTGAGGGTAGTCAAGGGAGGAGGATCAAATCCTAAAAATTTTAATAATGAAATATTGTAAGCAAATTTTGAAAGCCATGAAGGTTATGCCATTAGAGACTCAATGACAGATCCATATAAAGTTAACCCTGTATCTAATAGAGAAAAAGTAGAGATTGAACTCATGGATATATATGATGATGAGGAAGAAGAGATAACCTATTTCAGAGATTCACAATTTTTGCTGACACAACCTACTATTTTTCAATCATATGATCATCCTACTCACTTTTTCACGTCGAATTTCAAGACATTGAATAAAGATTGTTCTTTTGATAAAGGAGGTCCCGAGGATAATCTGACCAATGAGTTTGAGATTGGGCAACAGTTTGAAAATAAGTAAAAAATTATTATGGCAATTAAGATGTATAACGTTAGGAGGGCGCACTAGAGTATAAGATATTAGAGAGTGACTATTTTAAGTATGTTGCATAGTGTACTAAGTTTAGGTCGAATTTTCAATGGAGCATACACAGTACTTATTGCCGAAAGCAAAAAAGAAAAAAAGAAAAAAAAAGAGGTGAGGAGATACAATGATCCTCATTCTTGCATGCAAACATCGATAGGCCAAGACTATGAAAAGTTAGACTTAAAGGTGACAGCTCAACACATATTCACAATGGTCAAAGTAGATCCAACGATTAGATAAGAGTTTTGCAAGGATCTGTTGAGAATCACTTTTGTTACAAAACGTCGTACACAAAGATTTGACTTGCAAATCAAAGTCATTGCCAAGATATATAGAGATTGGGAGGAATCATACAATAAGTTTTCTAGGTGGTTATTCACAATGTAGATGTACTTACGTCGTAAGATTCATTACATTGCCTTTAGTTATTTGTGCTTAATTAAATATTGATATATTCTAACAATTATGGTGATTTAGGTTGGGTGTAACTTGTAACATAATCTTAGTGTGGTGATGATGACAGCGCCATGTTCCATCGGGTGTTCTAGATGTTTTCTCCTTGTTTAGGCGTTTTTATGCATTGCAAACAACTTATCTCCACCGATGGCATTCACTTATATACTAAATACGAGGGATTCTACTTATGACTATCATCCAAGATAACAATTCAAATATATTGCCTATTGTATTTGCTATGATTGAGAAAAATATAAAGGAGCTTTGGTCATTTTTTTTATCTTATCTTAAGCAGCAAGTCACACATCAATCAAACATGTCTGAGAATAATTATATATTTGTTCAAGTATATCACAACTATTATGAACAAAGAGTTCAGAGTCTTGAGTTTAATTAATGCAGAGAAAACACTCGTTAGAAAGGACGAAGGAGAGACAACATGAAAGTGAAAGATGACAATGGACAATATTAAAGAAAGGTAGATTAATAGAAACAAATTAAAGAAAAAAAAGAGAGAAAACAATGAAAAAATGAGTTTTTTATGAGATGTTGATATAATTTTGACAATAATAACCATGGTTGAAGGGATAGGATAGGATGATGGTAAGGTGGTACTCTAGTGTGATGGGGAGAGGAGTAGAGAAAGAAAGAAGAGTTTGTTCGGCTATTGAAAAAATAATATATAAAAAAGAATAAAATTGGTAAAAAAAAATGACTTGATGTTGATTGTTAAAAAATTGATACTAAAAATAAAATTAAAATTTATTTTAAATGTTAAGAATAAAATTAAATCAAATTAAATATTAAAAATATTTTTAAAATTCTTTAAAATATACTCTACCCAAACTAATATCTTTTTTTTTTTTTTATGAGTACCCTATTCACATACCCACTGACATACGTTATAAAGTTTTTAAATTACAACCCAGTCTTAGCTGGGAATTAAATCAAGTATAGCATTTTGAGAATAACCAATTTACCATTTGATCTAGGCTAAAATTGCAAATTAAACTCTCTTACTTAGATATGGATTTCAGTTTTAGTTATTAAGATTGTCAAATGGGTCACTTTAATCAATTTAGGCCCAACCTGAAGTATAAAATATTAAATTCAAGATGTAAACTAAAATAATTCCAAGTAAAAATAAAAAAAAACCATTAAAACATACTATTTAGTATTTACATGGAATTAATTTCTCGCAATCTACCAAGAAACATTTTACTAAATTATTATCCTTATCATTATATTTGTGGTTTGTGAATCCAAATCAAATTTATTGGTTCAACCAAACATCTAGTTCAATTCATTAGTTAGATCAAATGTGCAAATAATTCGGTCAAAATTTTGTTATACTTCTAATTAAAGGTTCAAATTTAGTTCCCTCACATTATAAGTCTTAGACGTGCCTTTTATTATCATTTTACATCGAATAAATACCCAATTTGATTCCTATCAATTTTTTCGAAGGATAAGACAATTCTTATCCAAAAAAAGTACGTTTCAACCCTGTCTCCGTATACAGTCAGACATAACGGTCCTTCTATAGGTTCCACCATTAAAAGCAAACTATCAGGTGTTCGTTAAGTGCCAAGCTGGCAAGTGAAGAATGGACAAAGTCAATCTATCCATTTGTCTCAAACAAAAAGGTCGTCATTTTAATTAGAATTGGAACGGTGCGTTAAGTGCATGATGTGAGTTTCCATTTAACCCCGCATTACCTTTTTTCTAATTACAGAATATCTAAGAATCTTTTTCTCTTCTCTCTAAAGAAGACAAACCCACAATGTTCTACATGGTTGTGGAGCTGAGTTCATACTGTTGCTGACAAAGCTCCAAGTGATGCTTTAGAGACGGCATCACTAACGAACTGCCTGATGACGTTGATAGAATTTTCTGGTGTAAGCTTTTAAGGTAAGTAATGGATTCTTTAACTATAAAATTAGTGAGATTGTGTATCGTTTAATTCGTTTTGGGGAGTTAGAGTGTTAGCATCTTTTTTTTTGTTGAATTGATGTTGCACTGCACTGAAAGAGTTTGGTTTATAATTCAACGTTGCTAATTTTGGGTTTAGTTTGAATGCTTTAGGGATTATCATGCATAATTATGAGTTTGGCTTTTTTTTTTTCATGTGTGCATTACTTTACTGTTGAACTATTATTAGTTGTGGTTTGACAATATAGTTAAAATCACAATTATTTATTTAGAGATTGTAATGTAAAATATTAATTACTTTATTTGTCTCAGATAGATAATTTTATGATTGTTCTTGTATTTCATCATGAAGAGAGTTTTAAGAGAAATTCAGAGCAAATATTATGTAGTAAGAGGTGTTTTAGTAGAGACTAGCTGCAGCAACTTTAAGAACTGTAACAAGGCTTTTTAAGTTCATTTCCACTCTAGGATCATGCCTTCCAATAAGAATTAATTAGTTGATCTAGTTTTACAAGTTTGGTATTAAAAAAAATAGATATTTTAGGCATTAGCTTATTTTTAAGGGTGTCTATTTTAGTTATCAAATTACAGGACTGATACAATATTTTATTACTCGCTTGGACAACTATGATGATTAGGGATCTTATGGTGACTGCTTTTGTTATTATATAATTAGGTGTTAAGACATGTAACATGTGATATAATGGTTTAAATACTCTTTTGGGTAACTCTATTGGTAAGGGCAGTTATGCTTCCCTTATTTTGTTATTGTAGTATTATGTGTTAAGTTTCAATAGATATTTTTTTATATTGTTATCTTGCATTTGCCTTATTTCATTACAAAATTATATATACTACTGCATTTTTTAAAATAGAATAAACTTTCGTATAAATACAAAAGCAGATTAATTATATTTATATCCATGCATCAAAAATGAATGACAGTAACAAATATCATTGCCTAAACAACTTAACAGCTATGATCACAATGTTTCACAATATTCCAAAAGCAACATATGATCTCTCTAAAGTCTAAACTACACCACTAAACAGGTTTCAACTAGAATTCTAACAGCAAATACCAAAACAACACATTCAATATTAGTGCACCTAATTTGATTATAATTTAGTCTAGATTTCTTTAAATAAATTTTTAAATTAACCAATCTTTCCTCTAGCTACTTAACTTTGTTGTCAATTTTAGGAGAATGGCCTTCCTTATGATTTGGATTCTACTTCAAACCCCCAAACAAGAGTCTTTGTAACATCCTTATTGAATAATGCAACATAATCATGAAACCAACAAAAGTACTTGCAATTAGGTGTTGGAGTCTACAAAAGGATATTCTTTTATAAAAATCTAATAGAAAACAAAGTGAACATAATTTTAATTGTTAATAAACCTACCTTAAAGTATGAGCATTCAAAGAATAATCTGTTTGAGTTCATATCAATTCTTGACATGAACAAAATTGCATGAATTCCACAATTACACTCTCGGGTAACCCACTTCTTCTTCCTCCTTGATTCCACACTTCCACTAAACATTCAAACTCCAACCTAATTCATTTTCACCTCTCCCACTTTGCCGATTTGGCGTCAATCTATATTCTTCACTCTCAACCATGTCATCCTAGGGTTTACAGTCCAAGAGAGTGACATTTTCAGAGCTAATAGTGAAGAGTCACAGCATTTGAACCTCCCCTATCACCCATATGATGACATTTTTGCTTGAGAAAAAGGAATAGATCGACTTCTGTCCATTCTTCACTTGCCAACTTGGCACTTAACGGACACTTAATAGCTAGTTCATTTTCGTTAAATGACACGTAGACTAATTTCGTTTGTTTTTAATGCTGGAACCTACAGAAAGGCCGCCATGTCTGACAGCATACAGGGATAAGGGCCGAGACATACTTTTTTTGGACAAGAATCGTCTTGTCCTTAAAGAAAATAGACAAAAACTAGGTTAAGTGTTTACTCTTTTACATCTCTTGGTATGTTATAATCCCCAAATTTTAAACTATAAAATATATACTACTTACTAAAATGGTTTAAGGTTTAATTTATTTATATAAACTATTTGATTAATAACTAAATATCTCAATTGAAGATGCAATTTCGATTTTAGTTATTAAGCCGACCAAATGAGCTATTCCGACCCATTTAATCCCAATTTGTTTGATTCTCATTTTAGCGAGCCTAAACTTTTTTAGCCAAAGTCCATTTGTGAAATTAACCAAGTTATCCTATTTATTTTATTTTTTATTAAAAAAAATATACAATTCTTCAAACTAGAGACATTTCAATACTAATTTTATTGAAAAAAAAAAGCATATAGTTTCAAAAGGTAGATTTTTTACTTTTTAATTATAATTTATTATTTTGCATCACTGGTTTACATTATCAAAATAGGCCATTTTTTTAAATATTAGAATAATTTTGATATTTTTTAAAAATATTGAACGATTTCGTATTTTATATACATGTGAAGAATCCGACATAAATAGAATTTGATAATGTCAAATTATAATTTATTAAATTTTTAATTTTAAAAAATACAAAACGATAATACTGTATTGTATACAAATTAATTTTTAATTTCACTAAGTATTATGAGAATTCCGTATTGTATAAAAATGATTTTTTTTACTAATAAAAGCAATTTCACAGTCACAAATTCTATGCTGTATATTTCACTTCACTATACTCATGTTGGTATATGTTTTCATCTTAATTATAAGAAAAATACTAAATGATTAATAAAATTTATTGTTTTTAATCAGTAATTAATTATTAATATTTAAAAATATAGATTAAAAATATAATTTTTTTTATCTAAATTAATTAAATATAATAATTACAAAAATATGTAAAATATAGAATATTTACTTTTATCCATAATTGCTCATTTTTTTAGTACAGTAGAATAAATTACATTACATAATTATTCCGGTCTGGGTACACTATGCTCTAGATGTGAAAGAACCACGCCAATTACATCCTAGGTGCTATTGGGATACGATGAAAGTTCGATAACTGGATATTGTATATCTGGGATACGTACATTACAGAAAAATTGGACACAGTACCCGAGATACATGAAAATGCTATAAAAAAGGGGTGTAGCCGATATCTATTTGCTTCATTTGACAATTTTTGAGTTTTTGAAAGTTTCAAAACATTCATGGTTAGATGAGGGAGTTACATCCGATCGAACAATATTAACAGGTTGAATGCAACTTGGCATGTGGTTTGAGCACTGGATTTTGAGGTTAATTTTTATGTCTATTATTTTTAATATTTAATTATTTAATATATTTAAATTTAGGGCAAAACACATAAGTAAATCATAGCTAGGTCAATATTACATGAATCAGCCAAATCAAAAATTGGTTCATCAATCAACCAAAGGAGATTTCTATATAATTCGAACCAATTTGGTTCGAACTCAATCTCCATGTAATTCGAACCAATTAGGTTCGAATTACACCTTGTAAAGGTTTGCCAAATAATTCGAACCAATCAGGTTCGAACTTCTATATATAATTCGAACCAATTAGGTTCGAATTACACATTTGCCAAGTAATTCGAACCAAATTGGTTCGATTTACAGCTACTATGGTGGTTCGAATTAGTGAGGACCAGAGCTGTATTTATATGGTTTGAACGTGAGTTGGTATCATTAGAGAGGAGCTAAGATGGCTAGTGAGGAGAGTTTCGTAGTGTTGGTTCACCACAGAGGATCCATTAAGAGGAAAATCCGTTTCGGTGTGAAGTTCACTGATAAGGATCCTCTCTGTGTTATCGTAAGGCCTACGACGAGGTATGAGGACCTTGTTAGCTCTGTACTGCTGAAACTTGGTCTAGAATGTGTGAAACGGGTTAAGAAATTTTTTTATCGAATTCTAATTACGGTGCTCCAGGAAACCGTAAAGTACGATTGTTTCACAATCGGGAGTGATGATGACTTGCAGGTCATGTTTCATTATCGTCGGCAGTTTTTAGAGGTGAGGACACCAGAACTGTTGGCAAAGTTGGTTTACGCCGTGTCCAGCTCGGGGGGTTCGAACCGGAATACCACCACTTTAGCCACGGTAGCCGGTTCTAACTCAAGACCAGCCGTGGCATCTTCCTCCGTCCCTGTGTACGAGCCGCCCCTCCAACCTGTCGCCTCTCCTTCGTTCGCTGTTGATCTCAACAGGAGTGTAGGCGACGAGGTCGGAGAAGAGGAATATCCGCGGACCTCTTTACAGTGTCTTGTACCGGCTGGGGTTGGAGATGGATTCTTGGATGATCCAGAGGACGATGATGTCGAGCCAGATATGATTGCTGATGACAGTGGCGATGATGCTGGAGCAAGTGAGCCTGCTGGGACGGGCGGTGGTTCTAGCTCTGGCACGCAGCAGTACCCTCCACATTTTCCCTCTTTGGACTTGGATGCCATGAGACAGGAGGGGGTACCTGGGCAGCCGGTTGGATTTGGCGCTAGAGATGCTGAAGGGTCTGCAGGTCTGACAGAGTTTCAGGTTGGTCAGCAATTTCCGGATAAAGAAGAGGCCCTCTTAAGTGTCAAGACTTACAGCATCCGTCGAGGGGTACAGTACAAGGTCGTGGAGTCTGACTATCGCCGGTATGTGGGCAAGTGTTCTGAGTTCGGCAATGGGTGTACATGGTTGATTCGGCTTAGTCTCCGACAGCGAAAGGGAGTTTGGGAGGTCAAACGTTACAACGGACTGCATACTTGTCTCGCCACCTCGATTTCCAGCGACCACAGGAAATTGGATTACCATGTGATATCGGCATTCATTATGCCAATGGTTAGGGCTGACGCATCCGTTAGCATCAAGGTGCTCCTAAATGCCACCGCAACACACTTCGGGTTTAGGCCGACTTACAGGAGGGTCTGGTTGGCGAAGCAGAAGGCTGTTGCCCTCATCTATGGTGACTGGGATGAGTCGTACAATGAGCTCCCAAGGTGGGTGTTAGGAGTCCAGTTGACGATGGCTGGTACTGTTGCAGTCCTAAAGACGAGCCCTGTTCGTGTCGGTGGACAGTTGGACGAGTCTCGAGCTTATTTTCACAGACTATTCTGGACGTTTTCACCGTGTATCGAGGCATTCCGTCTTTGCAAGCCCCTAATTAGTATTGATGGCACCCATCTGTATGGCAAGTATGGGGGAACGTTGCTTGTCGCGATTGCACAGGACGGGAACTCCAACATACTCCCTGTTGCATTCGCATTAGTCGAGGGTGAGAACGCTGAGTCGTGGTCCTTCTTTCTCTCCCACCTGCGTCAGCATGTGACACCGCAGCCGGGTCTGCTGGTTATCTCGGAAAGGCATAACGGCATCAAGGCCGCGCTTGAGGCTCCTGACGGAGGCTGGTTACCTCCGTCTGCATACCGGGCATTCTGCATTCGACATGTTGCGGCAAATTTCGCCCTCACCTTCAAGGGCAAAGACGTAAGGAGGCTACTTGTGAATGCGGTGTACGCTAAGACCGAGGTCGAGTTCCATTACTGGTTTGATATTCTTAGGTCCGAAGACCCGGCGATGTGTGACTGGGCGAACCGGATTGAGTATTCGTTGTGGACACAGCATTGTGATGAGGGGCGTAGATTCGGACACATGACGACGAATATATCTGAGTGTGTGAACTCGATTCTCAAGGGTGTACGAAACCTACCTGTGTGCTCGCTAGTGAAGGCAACATACGGAAGGTTGGCGGAATTATTTGTTCGCAAAAGGAGAGAGGCTGAGGCGCAGATGGGAACTGGACAACAATCTAGTCAGCACTTGGTGAAGTGTATAGAGGCCAACTTGAAGACGGCTAGGTGCTTCACCGTTACTGTGTACGACAGAGATAACTCCGAGTTCACCGTCGCAGAGACAACTCCGATTGGTTCTTTCTCACTAGGTAGCTACAGAGTCTCGCTTGCATCTCAGACATGTGACTGTGGATACTTCCAGGCTCTTCATTTTCCATGTCCCCACGCACTGGCATGCTATGCCTACTCACGGCTTACATGGGAGCCTTACATCCACCACGTGTATCGTCTTAGTTCGGTCTTCAGTGTGTATCGGATGGGTTTCACACCTCCCATTTCGGAGGGTTTCTGGCCACCATATGACGGGCCGACTGTCATCCCTGACCCCAATAAGAGGCGTGCGAGAGAGGGTCGGCCAAGGTCCACTAGGATACGGACCAATATGGACGAGGCAGATTCAAACCGGCCAAAGAGGTGTGGGCTTTGTCGGCAGCCGGGCCACACACGTCGGAGTTGCCCACAGCTCGGAGGAGCAGAGCACACACGGGGGCATGATTAGGTGTTTTGGTGGATTTGGTACTTTCGTTGTTTCAATTTCGCGTTTAGATTCCACTATTATCGGTTTTCTTACTTGTAGTTGCTGACTGATAGAATTTGTTAACGTCAGTGTGATGTACTTTGAATGGGAATTTAGTTAATGAATATGTTCTTTCTCCGCAGTTTTAAACGAAATGTATGTCTAATGCACACCGGAATAAATAACTCTGCGAGTTTTATTAAACCATGATGCAAAAACTATGTTCGTAACTTAAATTGCTGTGCAGAACGAATTCTTAGTAATTCGAACCATCTTAGTTCGAATTACTTGCTGGCTAATTCTTCACACTAATTCGAACCTAATTGGTTCGAATTATATGTAGAAGTTCGAACCTGATTGGTTCGAATTATTTGGCAAACCTTTACAAGGTGTAATTCGAACCTAATTGGTTCGAATTACATGGAGATTGAGTTCGAACCAAATTGGTTCGAATTATATAGAAATCTCCTTTGGTTGATTGATGAACCAATTTTTGATTTGGCTGATTCATGTAATATTGACCTAGCTATGGTTTACTTATGTGTTTTGCCCTTAAATTTATTTAGTTTTTAATTGATACCACCTTTATATGTTAATTAGATGTTTAGTATTTATTTGGGTGAGACTTGTTAAAAGAATAAAATATTAGAATTTGATTAGGTATTTATAAAATAATTTTTATCTGTCATGTTAGTTTATTCTAAAATAATTATATTTTTTATATTCTTAATTAAAGAATATATTATCTTATGAATCATGCTTAAATTTAATTAAGTATATATGACATACATTTTATCTATCGTGTTAGTTTATTATAAAATAATTATATTTTGTATTTGTTATTTTTAATTAAATAATATATTATCATATGAATTGAATCAGTTAATGAGTCATGTTTAAATTTAGTTAAATGATATTATATTATTTAGTAAATAATACATTCTCTTATGTGTATATACATTAAATTATTTAATGGGTCATGCTTAAAATTAATTATGTTATATTCATAATTATTTTATTATAAAGCAATAATGCAATAAACAATTAGTTTAAGAAGACTAATGAATAATAGTTGTATAGTCACACTAGAATCTCTTAACACGTCGTGTGACTTTAGGGATCATGTCGTCTGAAGTTCTACTACCTTATATTAGGGAGACTGGTTTTGGCATGCAGTAGAACTAAGGGATTTTATCTTCGACAATGTTCTACTCTCTCCATTTGTGGAGCGGTGGAGACCAAAGACACATACTTTTCACCTTTCATGGGGCAAGGTCACCATTACACTCCAGGATGTGGCATACCATACTAGGTTGCGCACAGATAGTGACTAGATAAGCAGCTGCACTAGAAATTTTCAGCAATTTCATGGGCACCCCACGTGGTAGTGGGTTATAGATTTGCTTGGTGATAGGCCTCCTCTCCAGCCTGAGGACAAGAAGCAGAATTTCGGATTGAAGATGACTTGACTCAGGAACAGAGTGTCCCACATTCCAGCAGGAGCTGATGTAGCTGCTCACCGCCATTATGCCAAATGTTATTTACATATGTTGATCAGGGAATACTTGTTTACAGACAAGTTACACAACCTTGTCCCCTTCCTATGGTTGTCGCTACTGGCGGACTTTGATAGTTGCAGACATTTGTCATGGGTCCTCGCCTTGTATGACCTACCTAACGACAAAGACTGCACCTCTTCTCAAACCTCTCAACCTTGTCCATCTCATTACGTAGTTGTGTCAATTTTGGTTGTCCTTTCGTCTTCCTGTGCATAGAGAGATTTGGCTTCAACCTTGCACCATACCACGAGGCCCACATCTTCTTGTCTGGTATAGGAGAAAACTCCATCTCATAAACTTTGAAATCTGAAGCTATTCGATACACTGGATCAACGAATGTACCCCACTCATCCCACTCGATGCTCGCTGTAGACCATGCAGCTAAAGCATGGCGACACAAATAGTACAGGGCTTGAAAAACTCCACGGTCGCACTGCTGCATGTTGAGCCTAACGCGATATAAATTTTGGCTCCATCCCTCTAGGGGATCCGTTTTCTCTACGCTAAAAACTGAAGCCCTTCGATCATAGTGAGTGACCCTCATCTTAGGTGGTGACTCTCTGTTCTTCTTTATTGCTGCTAGTAGTTATTGTGAGAATACCTTACTAGAATTCAATTGAGCTTGCGCCTCACGACCCTTGTGCACAAACAGTTGTTGCAGTCACTCATAAGTTACCCTCACAATAGCAGCCATAGGAAGATTTCTCGTTTCCTTTAGAACAGTGTTGATGCACTCAGAGAGATTCATGGTCATATGACCAAACCGACAATCCTTATCACAGTGCTGGAGCCAAAATGCCTTCCTAAACCTTAATGCCCAATCAAGCATATCCCTTGATAATCCCCTTAAGGCATCCAAATACCAATCACATCATTATATTCCTTACTGGGACTATAAGCTGCATTTATAAGATGCCGCTTTTTCTCTACAGATTTGAACTGGGTATTGAAGTTAGAAGCCATATGACATACGCAATAAGCATGCTGAGTTGTAGAAGGGTGCCATCCACTATTGGCCACATTGAGAGCAGCGTGAATGGCTTGAGATCTATTAGATATGGTAAGTATGCTATGTTGCAGAGTCATGTGCTACCTCAAGTTTGTTCGAAAAAAGACCATGACTCAGTAGACTCGGACTCCACTAGTACAAAGGCGATGGAAAGAATGTTGTTGTTTCCATCTTGGGCAACAACAATTAGCAGTACACCCTCGTATTTCCCATACAAATGCGTCCCGTCAACCAAAACAAATGGCTTGCAGTGCTTAAAAGCTTCGTTACATGGTGAGAAGGCCCAAAAATCTTATAAAGCTGGCTAAAATCTCTGTCAATGTGTTTCCATTGTAGTGTGGAACTACAACACAATTATGTATAGTACTAGGAAGGAAATTGGACAAAGCTTGTAAAAGTCTGAGAATCTTGTTGTACGACTTTTCTCGATCGCTATAAATCTGAGCAATCATCTTTTGCTTTGTCATCCATACCTTTCAATATGATGTCTTGAAATTATAATTCTATTGCATTGCACTTTGCAATACTGAGATGGATATAGATGGATCCGTATGTATAATTAGTAGGATAATAGTGCAAATCGGACTGCCATCCAACTGAGGGTAATATTGAGACATAGTTGGCACCAAATAGGTATGTGCCCCCCTCCCGAACCTCCACACCTCCTTACAAGTGAACTCATAAATCTAAACATCTAACGTATAAATTGTATATTAATTTAATTCTATAAACTGTTAAATGCAATACTTATCAATAGTAGAGGTTCTGTTGATATGCTACATGAAGACTCCATGGATACCCAGCGAAAGATTGCTTGCATCGATAGTGGTCTTTCAGCCTATCTAACTCCAATACCCTGCACTCGACGTTTCTTCGAGTTTTGTAATTCTTCACTGCCAACAGAACAGCATCTCTACTCCTAAACCTGTGGCCCACTCAAAATTCTACCCCTCCATTCGTGTTGTAATCCTCAATGTCGCCAAGATGGAAAGGGTCCTCTAGTTGCATCGCATTCAAATTAAGAGCCAGATAATGGCTTGAAACTTCTGATAACTGTGGCACAAGAAATAGGGGAGGAAGAAAAAATCGAACACATCCACCAGCTGGGATATTGATGAGCGGATAATTTATACGCTTTTTGGCATTGTTTTTAGTATGTTTTTAGTAGGATTTAGTTAGTTTTTAGTATATTTTTATTAGTTTTTAGTTAAAATTTACTTTTCTGGACTTTACTATGAGTTTGTGTGTTTTTCTATGATTTCAGGTATTTTCTGGCTGAAATTGAGGGACCTGAGCAAAAATCTGATTCAGAGACTGAAATGGACTGCAGATGCTGTTGGATTCTGACCTCCCTGCACTCGAAGTGGATTTTCTGGAGCTACAGAAGCCCAATTGGCGCGCTCTTAACGGCGTTGGAAAGTAGACATCCTGGGCTTTCAAGCAATGTATAATAATCCATACTTTGCCCGAGATTTGATGGCCCAAACCGGCGTTCCAAATCAGCTCAAGAATGCCCGGCGTTAAACGCCGGAACTGGCACAAGAATGGGAGTTAAACGCCCAAACTGGCATAGAAGCCGGCGTTTAACTTCAAGAAGAGTCTCTACACGAAAATGCTTCAATGCTCAGCCCAAGCACACACCAAGTGGGTCGGGAAGTGGATTTTTATGTTATTTACTCATCTTTGTAAACCTTAAGCTACTAGTACTCTATAAATAGGACCTTTTGCTATTGTATTTTCATCTTTGGACATCTAGTTCTTAGATCAGATCTTGAGATCTTTGAATCTTTTGATCACTGGAGGCTGGCCTCACGGCCATGCCTAGACCTTGTTCTTATGTATTTTCAACGGTGGAGTTTCTACACACCATAGATTAAGGTGTGGAGCTCTACTGTACCTCGAGTATTAATGCAATTACTATTGTTCTTCTATTCAATTCAGCTTGTTCTTATTCCAAGATATCACTTGTTCTTCAACTTGATGAATGTGATGATCCGTGACACTCATCATCATTCTCACCTATGAACGTGTGACCGTCAATCACCTCCGTTCTACCTTAGATTGGGTGGATATCTCTTGGGTTCTTTAACCGGAATCTTCTTGGTATAAGCTAGAATTGATGACTGCATTCAAGAGAATCCGGAAGGTCTAAACCTTGTCTGTGGTATTCTGAGTAGGATTCAATGATTGAATGACTGTGACGAGCTTCAAACTCGCGATTGTGGGGCGTTAGTGACAGACGCAAAAGAATCACTGGATTCTATTCCGACATGATCGAGAACCGACAGCTGGATAGCCGTGCCGTGACAGGGTGCGTTGAACATTTCCACTGAGAGGATGGGACTGTAGCCATTGACAACGGTGATGCCCAACATACAGCTTGCCATGGAAAGGAGTAAGAAGGATTGGATGAAGACAGTAGGAAAGCAGAAAGACGGAAGGGACAAAGCATCTTCATACGCTTATCTGAAATTCTCACCAATGAATTGCATAAGTATCTCTATCTTTATCTTTATGTTTTATTCATATATCATCCATAACCATTTGAGTCTGCCTGACTAAGATTTACAAGGTGACATAGCTTGCTTCATACCAACAATCTCCGTGGGATCGACCCTTACTCGCGTAAGGTTTATTACTTGGACGACCCAGTGCACTTGCTGGTTAGTTGTGCGAAGTTGTGTTTATGCCATGGTATTGAGCACCAAGTTTTTGGATTCATTACCGGGGATTATTTGAGTTGTGAAAAGTAGTGATCACAATTTCGTGCACCAAGTTTTTGGCGCCGTTGCCGGGGATTGTTTCGAGTATGGACAACTGACGGTTCATCTTGTTGCTTAGATTAGGTATTTTTCAGAGTTCTTAAGAATGAATTCTAGTGTTTCATGGTGATGTTCTTATAATTACCAAAGCTAATTGATCCTCATCAATTTAGCTCTTGAATGCAATGTCCTGCTGAAACTTGGCTATCCATGTCTAATTCCTTTAGACTAAAGCTTTAGACTAACATTGCATGATTCCTGGAATTCTCATTAAGAATTTTGACGCCCTTATTTTCTTTTTCCACATAATTTTCAAAAAATCCAAAAAAAAAATTACAAAATCATAAAAAAAACCAAAAATATTTTATGTTTCTTGTTGAGTCTAGTGTCTCATTTTAAGTTTGGTGTCTTGTATGCATTGTTTATTTGATCTTGGTTCTATTTTCAAGTCAATAATACAGGGAACTGAAGATTCAGTACATGCAACAGAGGAATTATACAGAAAAAGCTGGGCGTTCAAAACGCCCAGTGAAGAAGGAAAAACTGGCGTTTAAACGCCAGCCAGGATGCCTGGCTGGGTGTTTAACGCCCAAAAGGGTAGTGCTTTGGGCGTTAAACGCCAGAATGTGCACCATTCTGGGCGTTTAACGCCAGGATGGCACAAGAGGGAAGATTCTGTTTTTAATGCAAATTTTTTTCAAGTTTTCAAAATCTTTTCAAAATCAAATCTTTTTCAAATCAAATCTTTTTAATCAAACCTTTTTCAAAATCAATTTCTTTCCTTTTTCAAAAATACTTGCTATCAATTAATGATTTGATTCAACATTTCAAGTATGTTGCCTTTTCTGTTGAGAAAGGTTTAATGTTTGAATCATATCTTTTCTTGTTAGGCAAGTCATTAATTTTTTAAAATCAAATCTTTTTAAATTGTTTTTCAAATCATATCTTTTAAATCACATCTTTTTCAAAAAAAGTTTTCAATCATATCTTCTTCAAAATCTTTTTCAAAATGTTTTTAAAATCTTTTACTTAATTTTCGAAAAATCTCTTCCCCTCTTCTCACATCCTTCTATTTATGGAGTACCACTCCTCCTCAATGCACAATTCGAACTCTATCTCACTAAGTTCGAATTCTTCTACCTCTTCCTTCTATTTTTCTTTTTCTCTGACACCTCAAGGAATCTCTATACTATGACATAGAGGATTCCATATTTTCTTGTTCTCTTCTCTTTCATATGAGCAGGAGCAAAGAAAAAAGCATTCTTGTTGAGGCTGACCCTGAACCTGAAAGGACCTTGAAGCGAAAGCTAAGAGAAGCTAAGGCACAACTCTCTGTAGAGGACCTAACAGAAATCTTCAAAGAAGAAGAACCCATGGCAGCCGAAAACAACAACAATGATGCAAGGAAGGTGCTGGGTGACTTTACTGCACCTACTCCCGACTTCTATGGGAGAAGCATCTCTATCCCTGCCATTGGAGCAAACAACTTTGAGCTTAAGCCTCAATTAGTTTTTCTAATGCAACAGAATTGCAAGTTCCATGGACTTCCATTGGAAGATCCTCATCAGTTTTTAGCTGAATTCTTGCAAATCTATGACACTGTCAAGACTAATGGGGTTGACCCTGAGGTCTACAGACTTATGCTATTCCCTTTTGCTGTAAGAGACAGAGCTAGAATATGGTTGAACTTACAACCTAAAGACAGCCTGAACTCTTGGGAAAAGCTAGTCAATGCCTTCTTGGCAAAGTTCTTTCCACCTCAAAAATTGAGTAAGCTTAGAGTGGAAGTCCAAACCTTCAGACAGAAGGAAGGAGAATCCTTCTATGAAGCTTGGGAAAGATACAAACAATTAATCAGAAAGTGCCCTTCTGACATGCTTTCTGAGTGGAGCATCATAGGTATTTTCTATGATGGTCTGTCTGAACTGTCCAAGATGTCTTTGGATAGCTCTGCTGGAGGATCTCTTCATCTGAAGAAGATACCTGCAAAAGCTCAAGAACTAATTGAAATGGTTGCAAATAACCAATTCATGTACACTTCTGAAAGGAATCCTGTGAACAATGGGACAAATCAGAAGAAAGGAGTTCTTGAGATTGATACTCTGAATGCCATATTGGCTCAGAACAAGATATTGACTCAGCAAGTCAATTTGATTTCTCAAAGTCTGTCTGGAATGCAAAATACACCAGGCAGTACTAAGGATGCTTCATCTGAAGAAGAAGCTTATGATCCTGAGAACCCTTCAATGGAAGAGGTGAATTACATGGGAGAACCTTATAGAAACACCTATAATTCTTCATGGAGAAATCATCCAAATCTTTCTTGGAAGGATCAACAGAGACCTCAACAAGATTTCAACAACAATAATGGTGGAAGAAATAGGTTTAGCAATGGCAAGCCTTTTCCATCATCTTCTCAGCAACAGACAGATAATTCTAAGCAGAACCACTCTGACTTAGCAACCATGGTCTCTGATCTAATCAAAACCACTCAAAGTTTCATGACTGAAACAAGGTCCTCCATTAGAAACTTGGAGGCACAAGTGGGTCAGCTGAGCAAGAAAATTACTGAACTCCCTCCTAGTACTCTTCCAAGCAATACAGAAGAAAATCCAAAAGGAGAGTGCAAGGCCATCAACATGGCCGAATTTGGAGAGGAGGGAGAGGCAGTGAACGCCACTGAGGAAGACCTCAATGGACGTCCACTGGCCTCCACTGAGTTCCCTAATGAGGAACCAAGGGAATCTGAGGCTCAAAATGAGACCATAGAGATTCCTTTGGACTTACTTCTGCCATTCATGAGCTCTGATGAGTATTCTTCCTCTGAAGAGAATGAATATGTCACTGAAGAGCAAGTTGCTAAATACCTTGGAGCAATCATGAAGCTAAATGACAAGTTATTTGGTAATGAGACTTGGGAGAACGAACCTCCTTTGCTCACCAAAGAACTGGATGACTTGTCTAGGCAGAGATTACCTCAAAAGAGACAAGATCCTGGGAAGTTTTCAATACCTTGCACCATAGGCACCATGACCTTCAAGAAGGCTCTGTGTGACCTAGGGTCAAGTGTAAACCTGATGCCTCTCTCTGTAATGGAGAAGCTAGGGATCTTTGAGGTACAAGCTGCAAGAATCTCACTAGAGATGGTAGACAATTCAAAGAAACAAGCTTATGGACTTGTAGAGGATGTTCTGGTGAAGATTGAAGACCATTACATCCCTGCTGATTTCATAGTCCTAGAGACTGGGAAGTGCATGGATGAATCCATCATCCTTGGCAGACCCTTCCTAGTCACAGCAAAGGCTGTGATTGATGTTGACAGAGGAGAATTGATCATTCAAGTGAATGAAGAATCCTTTGTGTTTAAGGCTCAAGGATATCCCTCTGTCACCATGGAGAGGAAGCATGAAGAGCTTCTCTCAAAACAGAGTCAATTAGATCCCCCACAGTCAAACTCTAAGTTTGGTGTTGGGAGGCCACAACCAAATTCTAAGTTTGGTGTTGAACCCCCACATTCAAACTCTAAGTTTGGTGTTGGGAGGTTCCAACATTGCTCTGAGTATCTGTGAGGCTCCATGAGAGCCCTCTGTCAAGCTACTGACATTAAAGAAGCGCTTGTTGGGAGGCAACCCAATGTTATATTTTATCTATTTTCCTTTGTTATTTTATGTTTTCTGTAGGTTGATGATCATGGGAAGTCACAAAATCAATTGAAAAAGCAAAAACAGAATAAAAAACAGAAAGAAAAATAGCACACCCTGGAGGAAGAACCTGCTGGCGTTTAAACGCCAGTAAGGGCAGCAAATGGGCGTTTAACGCCCAGTCTGGCACCATTCTGGGCGTTTAACGCCAGAAAGGGGCACCAGACTGGCGTTAAACGCCAGGAAAGGGCAAGAGGCTGGCGTTAAACGCCAGAAATAGGCACCAGCCCGGCGTTTAACGCCAGAATTGGCACAAAGAGCAATTTTGCTCGCCAATTGGTGCATGGATGACTTTTCCTTGACACCTCAGGATCTGTGGACCCCACAGGATCCCCACCTACCCCACCACCCTCTCTCTTCTTCACCCATTCACCAATCACCTCAACACATCTTCCCCAAAAACCCTTCACCTATCAAATTCCATCTTTCTCTTCACCACTCACATCCATCCTTCATAAAACCCCACCTACCTCACCATTCAAATTCAAACCACTTTCCCACCCAAACCCACCCTCCCATAGCCGAACCCTACCCCTCTCTTCACCCCTATATAAACCCATCTTCACTCCTTCATTTTCACACAACCTAAACACTACTTCTCCCCCTTTGGCCGAACCATAAGCCACCTCCATCTCCTCCATTTCTTCCTCTTCTACTTTCTTCTTTCTTCTTTTGCTCGAGGACGAGCAAACCTTTTAAGTTTGATATGGTAAAAGCATTGCTTTTTATTTTTCCATAACCATTTATGGCATCCGAGGCTGGAGAAACCTCTAGAAAGAGGAAAGGGAAGGCAAAAGCTTTAACCTCCGAGTCATGGGAGATGGAGAGATTCATCTCAAGGGTGCATCAAGACCACTTCTATGAAGTTGTGGCCTTGAAGAAGGTGATCCCCGAGGTCCCTTTCAAACTCAAAAAGAGTGAATATCCGGCGATCCGACATGAGATTCGAAGAAGAGGTTGGGAAGTTCTTACCAACCCCATTCAACAAGTCGGAATCTTAATGGTTCAAGAGTTCTATGCCAATGCATGGATCACCAAGAACCATGATCAAAGTGTGAACCCGGACCCAAAGAATTGGCTTACAATGGTTCGGGGGAAATACTTAGATTTTAGTCCGAAAAATGTAAGGTTGGCATTCAACTTGCCCATGATGCAAGGAGATGAACATCCTTACACTAGAAGGGTCAACTTTGATCAAAGATTGGACCAAGTCCTCACTGACATTTGTGAAGAGGGCGCCCAATGGAAGAGAGATTCAAGAGGGAAGCCGGTTCAATTGAGAAGGCATGACCTCAAGCCCGTGGCTAGGGGATGGTTGGAGTTTATCCAACGCTCAATCATTCCCACTAGCAACCGGTCCGAAGTTACTCTAGACCGGGCCATCATGATCCATAGCATCATGATTGGAGAAGAAGTAGAAGTTCATGAGGTTATAGCCCAAGAACTTTATAAGGTGGCGGACAAGTCCTCTACCTTGGCAAGGTTGGCCTTTCCTCATCTCATTTGTCACCTCTGTTATTCAGTTAGAGTTGACATAGAGGGAGACACCCCCATTGATGAGGACAAGCCTATCACTAAGAAAAGGATGGAGCAAACAAGAGATCCCACTCATCATGAAATCCCTGAGATGCCTCAAGGGATGCACTTTCCTCCACAAAACTATTGGGATCAAATCAACACCTCCCTAGGAGAATTGAGTTCCAACATGGGACAACTAAGGGTGGAGCACCAAGAACATTCCATCCTCCTCCATGAAATTAGGGAAGATCAAAGAATCATGAGAGAGGAGCAACAAAGGCAAGGAAGAGACATTGAGGAGCTCAAGCACTCCATAAGATCTTCAAGAGGAAGAACAAGCCGCCATCACTAAGGTGGACCCGTTCTTTGATTTCCTTGTTCCTTATTTTCCTGTTTTTCGAAAATTATGCTTTATGTTTATCTATGTTTGTGTCTTGTGATCATTAGTGTCTTAGTGTCTATGCCTTAAAGTTATGAATGTCCTATGAATCCATCACCTCTCTTAAATGAAAAATGTTCTTAATTGAAAAAGAGAAGAATTGCATGAATTTCAAATTTTATAACAGATTAATTATTTTGATGTGGTGGCAATACTTTTGTTTTCTGAATGTATGCTTAAACAGTGCATATGTCTTTTGAATTTGTGGTTCATGATTGGTTGGCTCTTGAAAGAATGATGAAAAAGGAGACATGTTACTGAGGATCTGAAAAATCATAAAAATGATTCTTGAAGCAAGAAAAAGCAGTGAATACAAAAAAAAGAGACAAAGAAGCGAAAAAAAAAGAAGAAGAACGAAAAAAAAAGAAGACGAAAAAAGAAAGAGAAAAAGAAATAAAGTTGTGATCCAAGGCAAAAAGAGTGTGCTTAAGAACCCTGGACACCTCTAATTGGGGACTCTAGCAAAGCTGAGTCACAATCTGAAAAGGTTCACCCAATTATGTGTCTGTGGCATGTATGTATCCGGTGGTAATACTGGAAGACAGAGTGCTTTGTGCCACGACCAAGACTCATAAAGTAGCTGTGTTCAAGAATCATCATACTTAACTAGGAGAATCAATAACACTATCTGGATTCTGAGTTCCTATAGAAGCCAATCATTCTGAATTTCAAAGGATAGAGTGAGATGCCAAAACTGTTCAGAGGCAAAAAGCTAAAAGCCCCGCTCATCTAATTAATACTGATCTTCATAGATGTTTTTGGAATTCATTACATATTCTCTTCTCTTTATCTTATTTGATTTTCAGTTGCTTGGGGACAAGCAACAATTTAAGTTTGGTGTTGTGATGAGCGGATAATTTATACGCTTTTTGGCATTGTTTTTAGTATGTTATTAGTAGGATTTAGTTAGTTTTTAGTATATTTTTATTAGTTTTTAGTTAAAATTTACTTTTCTGGACTTTACTATGAGTTTGTGTGTTTTTCTGTGATTTCAGGTATTTTCTGGCTGAAATTGAGGGACCTGAGCAAAAATCTGATTCAGAGACTGAAATGGACTGCAGATGCTGTTGGATTCTGACCTCCCTGCACTCGAAGTGGATTTTCTGGAGCTACAGAAGCCCAATTGGCGCGCTCTCAATGGCGTTGGAAAGTAGACATCTTGGGCTTTCCAGCAATGTATAATAGTTCATACTTTGCCCGAGATTTGATGGCCCAAACCGGCGTTCCAAATCAGCTCAAGAATGCCCGGCGTTAAACGCCGGAACTGGCACAAGAATGGGAGTTAAACGCCCAAACTGGCATAGAAGCCGGCGTTTAACTCCAAGAAGAGTCTCTACACGAAAATGCTTCAATGCTCAGCCCAAGCACACACCAAGTGGGCCCGGAAGTGGATTTTTATGTCATTTACTCATCTTTGTAAACCTTAAGCTACTAGTACTCTATAAATAGGACCTTTTGCTATTGTATTTTCATCTTTGGACATCTAGTTCTTAGATTAGATCTTGAGATCTTTGAATCTTTTGATCACTGGAGGCTGGCCTCACGGCCATGCCTAGACCTTGTTCTTATGTATTTTCAACGGTGGAGTTTCTACACACCATAGATTAAGGTGTGGAGCTCTGCTGTACCTCGAGTATTAATGCAATTACTATTGTTCTTCTATTCAATTCAGCTTGTTCTTATTCCAAGATATCACTTGTTCTTCAACTTGATGAATGTGATGATCCGTGACACTCATCATCATTCTCACCTATGAACGTGTGACCGTCAATCACCTCCGTTCTACCTTAGATTGGGTGGATATCTCTTGGGTTCTTTAACCGGAATCTTCGTGGTATAAGCTAGAATTGATGACTGCATTCAATAGAATCCGGAAGGTCTAAACCTTGTCTGTGGTATTCTGAGTAGGATTCAATGATTGAATGACTGTGACGAGCTTCAAACTCGCGATTGTGGGGCGTTAGTGACAGATGCAAAAGAATCACTGGATTCTATTCCGACATGATCGAGAATCGACAGCTGGATAGCCGTGCCGTGACAGGGTGCATTGAACATTTCCACTGAGAGGACGGGACTGTAGCCATTGACAACGGTGATGCCCAACATACAGCTTGCCATGGAAAGGAGTAAGAAGGATTGGATGAAGACAGTAGGAAAGCAGAGAGACGGAAGGGACAAAGCATCTTCATACGCTTATCTGAAATTCTCACCAATGAATTGCATAAGTATCTCTATCTTTATCTTTATGTTTTATTCATATATCATCCATAACCATTTGAGTCTGCCTGACTGAGATTTACAAGGTGACCATAGCTTGCTTCATACCAACAATCTCCGTGGGATCGACCCTTACTCGCGTAAGGTTTATTACTTGGACGACCCAGTGCACTTGTTGGTTAGTTGTGCGAAGTTGTGTTTATGCCATGGTATTGAGCACCAAGTTTTTGGATTCATTACCGGAAATTATTTGAGTTGTGAAAAGTAGTGATCACAATTTCGTGCACCAGATATCCAGTACATATTCCCTGGATGACTCACTATCGGTAGACGAACCAGAGTCCACAGCATAATCTGAATCAAACTCGCTCAACTCTACATCACCAGTATCCCGCGGATCGGCGAAGTGAATCGGCCTCGTTGGGATCGGGACTTCATGGGGTATTGAAGAAGATGACCCAAACCCACCAAATACATCACGAACCTCTGCATACAACTCCATCACATGTTGTGTCATTAATCTACCATTCACATCAAACATTATACTGACGTGCTTATCAACTTCAATCCAAAATGTTCTATTAATAAAACATCCACTAGGCAGCGCTGATAGGAATCTGTATGCTACTTGGCCAACTTTTTTCGAACCAATTGCCCATATATTGCTCAAGATGACATTCTTAAGCGCATCTAGAGAACCACACCAAAAAAGCGTAGCATCATAGTTGAATTACACTCAAATATTGCTCTCTCATCATCGTTCGTAATGATCATAATGTACTCGATTTGTGTATATTTTCTTTTATGTTCATATTAGGGCTGTCAAACGGGCTAGTCCGGCCCATTTAGGCTCGACCCGTTAAGCTCGTGAATTAAATGGGTTAGACCGTTTAAACCCGCTTTATTTGCGGGTCATAATTTTTCAACTCGAACCGTTTGTGGCCAGCTCGATGGGTTAAACGGGCCAGCCCGTTTATCTTTTTATTTTATTTTTTGAAAAATATTTTGACAAAAAATATCACTTTTAAGTAAAAAAACCTTTCAAAAATAATATTTTTTTAGTTGATGGGTCGGATTTTCATGTCGGATCGGGAGAAGTATCGACTAGAAGTGTTAGATTGATAGTTAAAAATGATGATAAAAAATAATAAATTTTAATTGTTTTGAATTTTTTTAATTATAATATTTAAAAAATCTTTCAAGCCATAGCTTATTTGAACAAAAAGCCTTTCTATGTTTTTTTTTTTTATGAATTCTCTCGTATTTTTGGGACACCAAAAAACAAATAGAGAAGAGAGAAGAGAGAAGAGAGAAGAGAGATAAACAGAGAGAGAGAGAAGAGAGAGAGAGGCATGCAGTGGTGGCTGTTATGGGGGAAGTGTTTTATTGGATCTTCACGTTTCTTCTAATTTTGGCCCTTCTCGGTCTTCTCGGTTACCAGGTACCTTACGCTACTCACTCTCTTTCTCTATTTTCGATTCAATTTTCTCAACTTTCTCTTAGGTTTTTCAAAATATTCCATTCCATTCATTCGTCATGTTCATACCCTCTCTTGATATTACTGGATCACTTTTTACGTGCTGCCATGCTTAACCGTGTTCAGCATTACTATTTTTGGATTGTGGTTGAATCGAATGTGGCAATTTCAGTTTTCTTCATTTTAATTCTAGTTGTTAGAGTTGCGTTCTTCCTATTAGGAACAACAATAAATAAAAATTTTAAAAATTCAAATTTTTGGACGGATAAAATTATTTATTGAGCATACAAGGCCTCAATTCTAAAAGGATTAACTTAAGCCTTCTAGTTCATTAGAATTTAGATGTTGAATTTGGTGTTGATATATTTTTTTCTTTCTTTTTTTTAAAGAATATTTAAGTGTAAATGATGACTTAAAAAAAAAATCACACTGAAAGAACGTTTCTGAATTTGGTTGTAAGTACTAAGTACTAACTGTGTTATTATTATATATTGTATATGGTTTTTGAACAATTATTATATGGTTGAATGCATCATTGATCTGCATCACAGCTTTTATGCTTCATTTACCTTTTTTGCTTTTGGTTTTCTTCTTTTATTTCAGCTAATCTTTAGCATACCTCTGAGAGAAAATGATCACTTAGAAAAATTCTTGTCTCTATGTGAAGATTAATGGCTTAGTTTTTCATTTTAAATCGAGCTTCCTTGAATTCGACTGCTATATATGAACTCTCACCTCAAATATTATGTGTCATCTACAAGTGTGAGATAGCAAATTTTGCTGCTAGAGTTTGACAAATAATTTGACTCTGCTCTAATCATTCATTGTAGCTAATAATGTTGGTAGACCTGGAGTTTGACTATATCAACCCATATGATTCAACGTCTCGGATTAACCAGGTTATCTTGCCTGAATTCATCATCCAAGGGATCTTCTGCGTCACCAATCTATTAGCAGGACACTGGGTTATATTCTTGATAGGACTCCCTTGCATGTATTACAATGTGAGATTGTAAGTTTGTCTTTCTTACCTCCTCAGCAAGACTTGTTTAATTTTCCAAGGAAACTTAACCTACTTGAACTTGGTATATGTATACAAGCCTGAATAAAACCAAAGAAGCATATGTTATTCCCTGTATTCGATTATTTATAAGCTAGGTAAAAATAGCCTTTTTATTTTGACATGAAACTTCAAACGGAGCAGTGTAGGAAGACAACACTTATATTGTAGTTGAATGAATACAACACTCTTTTATTTAATTAAGAATATGATACGAGGATGAAATTGTGTGGTGTGAAAACATTGTTTTAAGGATCATCTAGACTCTAGGACTTCTACTTGAGGGGTGATTTGATGACTTGAAAATGTTGTGATTAAGCCACAGTTTAGCTTAGGTTTTTGGAGATGGAAATTCAACCGTTCATCCATGAACTTTTTTCCTTCTTTCTGCGTAACTAACACAGTCTATATTGCCATAAAAAGAATATTAAGCTTGTAATTGACTTCGACTAGCAATGTTGAATTCACGGTTTCGAACATCTTGGCCTAAAAAATGGGTATTTGCAGTGCTGCAGAGTTCTAATTCCTTTATGAGATTATGTAATCTTAAACACAGCATCTATTTCAGTGACATATATGCATAAGCTATTACCTGTCCACATTCTTTCCATTACATTATATTGTTAATTATGACCTGAAAGTTAATATCTCAGGTACATTAAAAAGGAGCATTTAGCTGATGTTACTGAAATCTACAATAAACTGAATTGGGAAAAAAAGATGCGGTTATTTAAAGTTGGACATTCCGTCTTGCTATTTGTCCTTTCTGTGCTAAGGTATCGTGACTGGAATCTCTCTCGCTCTCCATTTTGAGAATTATGTTGTGTACTATTTCGAAGATAAAGTTTTGTTGACAGCTCCCTGATCTTTATGTGTTTTCAGCTTGGTATGGAGCCTTTCTGAGGAATAGCATGAACTGAAGTAGTTTATCTCCATGCCTGCTGCTGTAAGTTTTCGATACTTCGTGTTTGAAAGTCATGTTATTCTCTCTACAAAGAGTCATGCACTTCCCTTCATCCATGGAGCCGACTTACTCCCGTCTACCATTAAATGGGGTGTGGAAGAAGGAAGTAAATCAGCTCGATACACGAGGAAGAACGAGTACAATAAATATTTAATCTTCTACATATCACCTAATTAAACACTTGGGATTGTAAACAATTTTCAGGATGAAAACATTCTATGCTTTTGTGAGCGAAATCCATCTTTTGAGCTGAATTCCATGGGCATGCATACAACAATGCTAGTAGCAACAACACCACCAGTTGCAAACTATAACAATAGTTTCTGTTTGGTTCAGAGGAATTTTTGTTCAAGGTTGCTAGCAAATGATTTGTCAAATATTTTATTGGTTGCGCTCTCTCATAATATGTGAATGCTTCCTATGCCACTATCCAAAAATGTAAATTGGGAGTAATGTGAAGGCCTTAAAGGAATAAAGGCTTATAAATTATTAATCTCGATTTGTTTTTGTTTCTATGAAGCTTTCTAAACTAACATTTTCAAGAAGTTTATTGTTTATGTAAACTTTTTTTTATTAATTGAAGTGCTTCTTGTGGTTTGAATTTTTATTTTTTGTTTTCATTTTTAGAATTTCTTGTTTTAAGGATTTTATAAAAAAAAAGTCTGTTTTTATTTAGTTTTTTAACAAAATTTTGAAAAAAAAAATTACAAACCAAACGGACCCTTGATTTGTTCAGTCAAAAAGATTTGAATGAAGAAAGAGTGTCCTAGCGTCCAAAAAAAAAGAAAGTGTGTCCTCTCTCAACACAAGGGTTCACATAATTACATGTAGAAGTAAAAAAAAAAATTACCAGTTAATTTTAAATAATGTGATTTATACCTCAAGATTAGCCAACATGAGTAATGATTAAATTTATATGATCCTGTTAAGTAAAGTGATAAATGAAGCGAAGAATAGAAAAAGGGCATTCGACCCTTCTCAGTCAACCTTTGTCCACCACTCCCAAATATTTGCAGGCAACAACCAGGACAAGATTAATTATTACTTAGATACTAGGTAGCATAAACAGTACTTGTAGCATTCAGAGCTCCTTGTTCTTTAGTTCAATTTTCTAGTCAAATTGAACTGTCTGATGTGGCTCTTAAATGCAAGGCTACAGTAGGCAACATCTCTTACAATAATATTGTCAAGTTTGAGCTTTATACACGTTCTCACATTCGAGAAGGGAAATGGATGAGTTGTAAAAGTAAGTAATAGACGTGAATTTCAACGTTATCTTGCAAAAGTTATTTCAAAGTCATAAAAGAGGACCTCATTGAATTTTAAGGGACAATGGTAAGAACAATCATGATTTTTCCTCTCCTAGTTATTAATTGTTGCTTAATTTGTAGTTGTCAAATTAGCATTTTCCTATAAGTTGGTAGGAGTCAAATCTAAGAAAGGAAATATGTGAGATGGTAGGTAGGTATAGATAACTTTTTTCTTTTGTCATCCTAACACTTTTTTTTTGGGCCAATAAACACACACACCCTGCTCACACACACATTACATACTCTCTAGAGGTTCGAACTCATATAGTACTTTTAGGATGCAAATATATTTGCCATTAGGACAAGTTTTAGCCTTGTTTAAACAAACTAATAAATTATTACTAGACCAACTTATGTTGGTTAGAGACTGATATAACTTATAACAAACTCTTTTTTATAGATGATCTTACTTATGTAGTTATGCGGCTCAAACAAAAAACATAGAAAAACAGAAAGAGGACCACTTATTTTCTCCCACATTGGTGCACTCTTAAATATCAAATCTAGAAACAATAAAAATGTATAGTATGACCAACTTATACTGGATATTGAGAAAATTATGTTGAGATCTCAAATACTGGAATAATTTTGCTTAAGAGAACATCTAAAGTTCTACCTCGGGTTAGTCAAAATGAATTGTGATTTGTGAGTCAATTCAGACTCATCAAGCAAGTAAAATATGATTCGTTTATAAGAGGAATCTAGTCCAAAGGACATGAATTGACTCGTTTGTTATATATATATATATATATATATATATATCGTTATTGTACTAATAATTTTTTAAAACTATACTTTTAGACTTTATTTTGGTATGAAAATATATAAATGTATAATAAAATTTTGACTTATCTAAATATTAGCTAAAAAAAGACATTATTTTTTTAATCAAACTAGTCAACCCATTTAACTCATCAACTAGAATGAGTCCAATCAAACTAGCATTTCATTGACTAGGCAAAGAAATAGTGAACCCAATATTTCAATTACTCAGTTGTCTCAAATCTGCCCACTCACTTAACAGCTCTAGTTCTACCAAATAAAGAAATATAAAGAATAACTAAGTTGGGTTAGTTTAGTAGTTAACTCACTAGTTCACTTAAGCAAATATCGAAAATTCGAACCCCGCCTTGTACATGCAGCAACCCATTGGCCAGAGACAAATCTTTAAATGGAGCTTAATACCGCAACAGATTAGTCATTAACATGTCGGATTGGGAAATACCATGGAAACAAAAAAAAAAGGATTATCCCAAAAGGACTAAGGTAATTAGGTAATTGTGGGAAAAAGAAAAGCGAGGTATGGTGTTAAATTGTACAGTGAAGTTCATCTTGATGGCATAAGATGGAAGGGGAATCCATATTTGAGAGGAATGTTGTTGGAAATAAAAAAAATCTGGTTCCATGAGAGGAATGATTGTGCATATTCAAGAGTGTACAAGTTTCTCCCATAAAATTGGACCTATTGCAGTGTATTTATTTTTTAAGCACACTCTAAAACCTGTAATCACAAAGCATATCAGGACCCAAATGCAAATATCAAGAAGCTAAGGTTAGGGCACAAAAGCTTCAACAAATTTAAGTCATTAATAAGCATTCAAACTATCATTACATCCGAATTAATTAGCCTAATCATAAAAAACACTGCACAATGCAGCATTCACCTAATCAGCCGAAAAAATAAATCAGAGATTAAACTCTACCAAAGGAAAATGTAAAACCCTAAACTGCAACTTACAACACTGCCAACTATATCATCATCATCACCCTATTGGTCATAAAAGACAACAAAAGTTTGAAACAATGCTAACATAATTAACAGAGAGCAACCTTAGAGAAACATCAAGTGAAATAGCTCAGCCATGAATGTTGTCAGCAAGAATAAACGACGACATGCCACGTGGCCGCGAATCAATCATCAGGCAAAGATATGTTAATATCCGTGGTGGATTTAATCGAGTCCGGCATGGAATGCATGTTAACCCAGCTGTCCCTTCGGAAGGCCGAGGGAGGAGTGAGGCTAGAGTTGAAGGCTCCGGGATTGTGTTGCATCACGTGCCCACCCATGACATCCTCTTTATCACCGTTAGTTGAGGGTGGCGGCGCAGAGGACACTGCAACAGCCGGGGGGTTAACTGCTGCTGGTGGTGCGTAATCATGCTTCTGCTTCTTTGGTTTCGGATCTTGCTGGTTGCTTGGCAGAAAACTTCCAACAACCACCTGATATAATCGGCAACATGAGTCAACTAAGTAAACATATAACTTGTCCAAACTCCAAAGTAAGAATCTATTTGATTTCAGAAGATAAATGATAGATCTTCCCAACCTAAAATCTCACTTGCATAGATCAAATAGCAATTGCATGCTATGTAAATTACATCACATGCCACACTCTATTAAACATTTTCCTTATTCCCTTTTCTTCTCTCTTTCCTTACCACCCTTTTTTTGAAAAAGATGCAAAACATGCAACCTTAGTTTCAAACCTCCTTCAGTTTTAGGGATCCTTTGGTATAATCTTTAATTTTGGGAACAATAAATAACAAATCAAAGATGTTTTCCTTGTACTTCTCAATCCTATAATCCGGGGGCACACTAAGGTAAATTATCGGCGGCGTCCAATATCATAGTAGACATGGAATATGGTTGGGGGTGCTTACCTGCACAGGACTGGCAGCTACAAGAAGACCAGCAACGCCACCGCCTAAGACACGGCCATCAGGGCTGGACAAGGTGACACTCATCCCACCTGACCGGCTTCTAGTTCCTTCATTGTCAGTAGGCATAAATGATCCAGTCAAGGAAAGTATCTCGAAACGACCCTGGACAAAACAATCCAAAATACGAAACATAAGATTTTTAGCACCACCAAAGAAAGCTACTTCAATAATAAAATGAAAATCCACAATGTTTGAAAACCTTAATCAGACATCAAAAACAAGCAAAATCTTCAAATCAAGGATTCAACGTGGACTCAAAACACAAAAAGAATGGAGAATAATATACATATATTCATAAACATAATAATAAGCTGATTCAGATTAGCACCTCATAGGTCAAAGTTCCTCCTGAAGAATCAGGCTGGCGAAGCGTAACATTTGAAATTACACCAGTAGCAGATAGTATGCATATAGCTCGTGGTCCTTGTTGAGAAAACGATATAACCTTCATTGTGATGTCCTGAAACAATGAGAATAATTATGCATTTTCTTGTCAAATGCAGCATAAGTCCAACTACATGAAACGAAACGTCGATAACCAAGCAAAATGAAAAATGGGTGTAGAACAAAGTGAAACATAGTCAATATTTTTCCCTTTCCGTCGAGTATACCTCGCCAGCATTGACAGTAATGATATGGGGCATAAAGCTTGTACCCATGGAATCTCCTACAGAAAATAAACATCAATAGATATCAGCAAAACACAATAGATAAATATATAATGAACATAAAATGCTTATTTTTCACTTGCTAACACAAATCAACTTTCTATGCATGGAAACATCGTAAAAGGCAAAGTTGAGCATTAACTAATTTTGCATACTTCAAAAGAAAATTCTAAAATGAAAAAGACTTCTTTTTTCAGGTATTTATAAATAAACCAAAACCCACCCAACATGTAAAATGTTAAAAAACAATAGCATTAAAGGCATCAAATTTCATTCCCACCTAGAATATCCCCTCCTCCGAATTTCTTTGAGTGCTTGTACTCCATACCCCGCGATTTCCCCCGCTTGCCACTTGAATGGAAGCTTGAAAATTCATTAGAAGACGGAGCCGAAGAAGAAATTGGCAATGGTGACAATGCCATATTAACCGATCCATCCGGTCCATACTTCCTTGGCCTACCACGTTTTTTCTTAACTGTTGTTCCATCCAATCCCACACTCACCGGCGAAACACCAAGAGCAGCATTAGCAGCTGCATCTGGCCCAGGAACTTGGCTCGGAGCTTCACTCCTTGGTGCCACATGGTATGCCGAGGGAGCTTCCGCCCCTATCACCGTAACCCCAGAGCTAATAGCTTCTCTTGCCTCCATCCCTATTAATCAATCTATTCCCTCCAAGTCTATACAATCAAACCAACATCTGCAAGCAAGCAATGAACAAAGAAACACTTAGAAATCAAAAGGCTCATCAGAACTCATGTCATTACAAAATAAAGTTGAGTGTTTTGTAGCAAACACATTAATGTATTGATTATTGAACCTCATTAAGCATGCAACAAGACCAAAGCGCAAATCCATCAAATGATTCTCAAAGATGAGGA
The DNA here is from genome assembly GCF_014773155.1 of Arachis stenosperma. Classification (NCBI taxonomy): domain Eukaryota; kingdom Viridiplantae; phylum Streptophyta; class Magnoliopsida; order Fabales; family Fabaceae; genus Arachis; species Arachis stenosperma. The sequence continues at coordinate 131,279,350 of NC_080380.1, forward strand.
GAAATAAGAACAAAAAAAAAAAAAAACTTTTGGCTAACAAGAAGATGAGCTGAATCAACAAGAGATCCAGTTCTAACTTATCAGTGCATTAAATTATTTTTGTTTTAAAACATATTAGAAAAAAAAGTGCAGCAAGTAGAGTAGAAAATCACCAACCAATTTTTTTTAAGTTATTTTATTTCTAGGTTTATTTTTTTTTTCTGCTTTTATTATCTCTGAAGTTTTCAAGCACTGAAATCAGAAACTGACCTGTTAACAAAGGACAGCAAAAAAAAAACGTATCAGCTATAAAATGGAGGAAAATTTTTTGAAAAAAATTATATTATAATTTTCAAAAATAACAAATTTTTCGACTAATCATTCATACAAATTTTTTTATAAAACCACACATTGATACACAACAAATATTTCTTTATCCCCCAGCACAAAAAAAAATGAATGTAAAAGACTAAAACAACCCAAGGCTTCTCCAAAAATAGAAAAAACAAACTACACCCTTTTGCATAAATCTGCTTCCTATCCAGCATTTGCCTGAACTTTTGAAACACAAAAAAGCTGGAACTAAGAAAAAAAATTAGTAAATAAAATCATTTAGAAAAAAAGAAATAGTTTTTTTTAAAAAAAAAATCTCTTTATACGTTTACTATTATGAAAAAACTTCAATCACTGAATATTATTCAGAATGCAAAGATCATAGACCTGTTACTTTGATTCCAGAGGCTTCAGTAGAGGTTCTTCTAAAGATGTAACCTTTGTATTAAGATTTCTTTTTCCAGCACCTTCAAGAACTTTCACTACTGAAACAAGCTAAAAAAAAATAGTGAATAACTCCAGATATTAAAAAATAACTTACAAAATTCTCAGGAGTTCGGAAAACCTGTTGGCTGTTTTCTTTTTTTTTTCCTTCCCTAAGTTTCCTGATTTCTTGAATTGAAAAATTTTTAATGAGAAAAATGGTAGAGCTGAAAATAAACAAATACTAGAACAGCAAACTTGAAAAAGAGATAAAAATAAATATTAAAGTGAAAAAAGAAATAAAAGCAAATAAGGGCGATAAAGTAGGTAGTGAATATTTAAGATTTTATTTTGAATTTTGAATAAATTGCTAAACCCCATAAATGCAATTTAGTTAAGAGCAATTTCAGGTCCGTGAAGGGCAATTAATTTTTTATTTTCTATTCTTTTGAAATAAAATCTGTTTTCAATGGTTAATATAGTAAATTTGTATGTGAAAAATCAAGTTAGATGGAAAATCAAAGTGATGCTTTTTCTTTTTTCTCGAAACTAATTTTGATATTTAAGGATACACAGTCAGTGTTGGGTGGCCAACCTTTCTGTGGCCGCTGACCTGCTTTTTGTCATTTTATTCTCCGATACGGATATTAAAAAAATTCAAAATAACTTTATATTTAAATTATAATTAAATTTTATAAATAATATAATTACAATAGATTATATAAATAAAAATACAAATACTACAATAATAATTAATTGATAGTTAATTTTCAATTTGTAAACATTTTGATTATTTTATTATACAAAAAAATTAATTATTCATTTATATAAAGGCTAATTATTTTAATAGTTAATTATTGTTCTCAAAACTATTTAAAAATCGTATAAAATATTTCATGTTGATATTATATTTGTTGTTTTTTTCTCTCTCTAAAATATATGTATTAAATTATTTATTAACTAATTTATTATTTTTAGTTTGAATTGGTTTTTTTTTTTATTTTTTTTTAAAATAAAGTGCTTTTATTCAATTTAAAATATTTGGATACATTTTTAAAAAAAATATTTTTATTAAAAACTAAATTATTTACTTTTTTTAAAACCTAATAATATCTTACTTTTAAAAAAAATAAAACAAAAGATATTTTGAATACTTAAAAACTCTTTTTAAAAAATTTATTTAAATATGAAATAATTTTTGTCGATTAAAATAAAATTTAAAAAAATAAAAAAAATAAATATTTTTTTTAAAAGTCAATCAAACTGACTAATAATTTAACAACATATTTTTAATCGATACAAACATAATAAATTTTATTATCCCTCTAGTATTTCTCTCTATATAATTATTTACCATAATATTTTAATTAGTTGTGTTACCTATTTAATTTTCAAAACATTTTATTTAGGCGAGGATAATTATGGTGCAATTATAAATTATAATAACGTTATCTTGAAGATTGATTATATTTAATACCATATTCATACGTTTTGAGAACATAAAAAAATTATTAAAGATATTATTAAACTCTAGAACTTCGGAATAAATTCATGTAGTATAAGTTTTTTTATAATTGCAAGCTTTAGAATTTTATTCTTGTTATTTTAAATAAAAGAATTTTTATTATAAGATAAAACAAAATGAAAAAAATATATATGCGAAAGTTCACACTTCAAATCCATTTTTTTTTATATGAAAGTGCAAATATGTTAGAGATATAATTAGTATTACTCATATATTTATATTCATTATTTAAATTTTTAAAACACGTGGTTTATCCGTTTATGACAAAAATAAACCTTTTTTTAAAAAAAAAATGTTAATAGAACAATATAGAGGATTCACTTCTTTCATAATAAATTAATAAGTTTTCATTACTATTTTAGTTATTTACACCGCAAATTATTTATTTAAATCTTGTTTTGTAAAAGTTTTTAATGAATTATTTACTTTTTTTAAATAATAATAATAATTATTAATTTATTATTATTATTATTATTATTATTATTATTATTATTATTATTACTATAAAAGAAATATAATGCATTATTAATTTATATTGTATACAAGATAAGATATACTTTTTATCATTAGATGAAATATTAGGATATGTTTGTTTCAAAAAAAAGTTTTCCATTTTTATTTGTTATTATTTTTTATTATTTTATAAATAAAAACGGAAAAATAATACAATTTCATTTTTTATTTTCATTTTTTCCACATTTTTTTTAAATATAAGAAACTGAAAATAAAAAAAATACAAATAAAACAAACCCTAAGATTGATAAGAAAAAAGTGACAGTTTAATATAAGAGTCAATAAATACAAATAAAAATAGCTTTTCCCTTAAAGAATTAAAAATAAAAATAAAAAGTAGCATTGCTTCTTGCTTGTAGTTGTAGGTGGGGTTAGAGAGTAGTAGTTAAGTGCTTATTTATGGTTTATACCATATCTGTGTGATCTAATAAAGAAAAATAGAACAGACAAAAATGATATCTTTTATTGGTGAAGATTAAGGTTAAGGTGAGGCTGAAGGTACATTGTTCATCATGAACTTCTGTTTCTCAACCACTGGATCGGCTCATATCTCTGTACTCTGTCAGGGAGAAACTGGAGAATGACCAAGTTTGTCTACCTATTTTTCTTATATTTCTTTATACTCCCCAACTTGGGGTATATAATGTCTTTTTAAAAAGATGTTAGGAAGTTTGGTAAATTAGTATTTGTTTATAAATAAAATATATAAACACTAATTTTTTTTGTCATTATCTTTTGTGTGTTATTTTTAATATTATATTTTATTTTATTCTCAAAATCAAATGCAATCCAAAAATATTCTGTATATCAAAATAAATAAATAAGTAAATATTAATTTATAGATAAAAGATTAGATTTAATAAGCTTTATATGGAAAAATATTATATAAAACTTAATGAATTGAATCATTAAACTTTATATGTGACCCCAAATGTCGAATAATAATGGATGGGGTTTGAATTATCATAATTTTTTTTTTGGTTTTGAATTTAAAAACAAAAACAAGACAAAACAACATTTTTAATACTTGATGTATCTATGTTATATTGTTACATTATGTCAAAATAATTATAGAGCACTATAACAGTTTAAAAAAATAAAAAAAAATCACAACACAAAAAATTAAAGTTATAATGAATATTTATCATAAAAATAATTCCTCTTTTATTAATAATGTGAAATTATTTGTACTCGGAGAAGTGTTTTGGTTATTTTATGATTTATAAAAATGATAGTAGACAAAAATATTATTTATATATTAAAAATTATCACTAATTTAATTATTATGTATTTGTGTTTAAAATATGTATTATTTAACTTATTCTAAATATATATTTTAGAATAAAATATTGTTTTAGTGCCTAATGTTTATGCTAAGTTTTAATTTTATTCCTAATGTTGAGATTTTTTATTTTTATATCTAAATATTTTATTTTGTCTTGTGTTAATTCTTTTATCAAAATTAAAAGATTTTCTTCCAAAAATATGTTTTCTTCTATTATAATTTTTTGCTAGATATCAACAAAAATTGTAATTTTAGTGGTCACAATGATTATTGTACTAATTTGAGAGTGAAAATCACATAATAATAATAATAAAAAAAATGATATTTTTTGAAAAAACAAATTTTGACCAAAAATTAAAATATAACAAAATAAAATATTTAGGATGAAAATAAAATATTTTAAATATTAAAAATAAAATGAGAATATAAACTAAATATTAGAAACTAAAACAGTATTTTATTCTATATTTTATACAAAAACAAATTTAATATATAGATACCATTGTTTACAAGAGAAATATGTAAAAGATAAGGGTCAACAATTAATTTTTGCTTAAACCGGCTAAAACTTGCTGCAGCAAGTAAAATGAGTTGAGGTTCACCACGGACCCCAAAATTTTGAGTGTCACGTTAAGCTTTGCCATCTTCGTTACTCTACTTAGTAGAAAATCTGAATGGATTTCGTGGCACGTGACAGCGGAACCAAGTACCCTGGGTCCCTCTGTTTTACTGTTGCAAAAACACTTTCCTTTTCCATACCCGTGAAACACAATATTATATATATTATTATTTTTATTCATAAATGTAAAAATGATGACAAAATGTCTACAAAATAATTAAATTCGACGAGTAAAATGGCACTCCGATCCGATCTCTATCCAGTTGCTTAAATAAAAGATAAAAATCCGCTCTTTAACAATAACAAAAATAACATTTCGACTCCTACCAATTTATTTTGTTGGATATTCAAACTATTTTGTAAATATTTTTGTAATCTTTTAACGAAATAACACCACGTGAATCGTTAATTACCTAAGTATCGGATAAAAATTTGTTAACGATAGATGGTAATTTATACGTCTCATTAAAAAATTAATAAATATATATATTTCTGAGTATTTATTAGACAAGTAATATGTGATTAAAATTGTAAGTTTACCAAGCCAACTAAAAATATTCCTACTCAAACCGTTACTATTAAGGTTGTGAAAACTGAATCGCTCACTCAATAAAATCGTAAAGTTATTGATTTATTTGTTGGATCGAAATTTAATCGGATTTAATCGATTTAATTAAATAATAAATAAAATTATTAAAAAATTAAAAAAAAAGATAAATAGGTTATTAATTTTTTGATTTAGGAACATTTAAATTCTTAAAAATTTGAAAATATATTTAAGTTTTTGATTTTTTTAAAATTTGGATATATCAATCGTTCATGTTCACTTGGGTCTGTTAGACCCAATTAAAAAATTAAACATGACTCTCATTATATTGACCTAGTTGATACGAATGCACACATAAAAAATTTTTTAAAATGAGAAAAATTAGACCCAAAAATCGATGTATCCAGATTTTAAAGAGGTTAAGAACTTAAATGTATTTTTAAATCATCAGAAATTTAAATGTTCGCAGACTAAAAAATTAGGGATCAATTGTCCTATTCTAAAAAATTTATATATAATTTTAAATATATAAATTTAATAATTTCTAACTTAATAAAATTTAAAATTTTATAATTTCACATAATAAATTATCCATAATTTAATATTAGAAATTTACAAACAACTTTAAAAATCAAAGTTCATAACTAAAAATAATCAAAACATATATAGTGACAAACACATAACATTCTACTATCAAAAGAAATATTATCAAACAAGTTTTCAACTAGTCAAAAGTGCAACTCATCACAAATCATAATCATTATAATCACCAAAAACAAAATAAAAAAATAGCAACTCGCAATTGTTACAATCAACAAAATAAAAAAAAGAATGCAACAACAACAAAAGTTTGATCCGACAATCAATCTCCAAATTCAACAAAAATAGCAATTTAGAATATGAGAATCATTATAATTAACTCTAATTTCATAAATATCAGCAACTCAGCAATAACAACTTCTTTTTAAAAAATTTAATAAAATAAGCAAAAATTAACAAAGTCAGTAACTCAGAATGACAAATCCTAAATCCAACAACTTAGAATTGACATTAATAATCATAGGAGTGTACATGGCCCGACCCGACCCGAAGACTCGACCCGGCTCCGAATACTTTAGGGGCTAATTTAGTGTGATTTCATCGGGTCTAGGGTCGGGTAAGGGTCTCAAAAATAGACCTAGTCATTATTTTGGTTCAAGTCCGGGCCATAACTCGGGCCACCCGAACTCGCTCCGGTGGCTCGGTCATCATACACAATTAATATTTTGTGTTATTAGTGATAGATGATAGTTATTCTTATGTGGAATTTAAATATTGTAAACCTTAATATTTTGTGTTATTAGTCATTATAAGATTATAAGTTAATGTTTTATGTTTAAAATGCATAAGACTTTAGACTAATGCATAATATTGTGTTATTTGTATTGATTTAAATATTTGGTGTTATTAGACAATATTAGTATTGATTATGGTTATGCTTTAATTTTAGAGAAGGGTTGGTTCTTGTTATATTTTTTAAGTGAATTTTATTATTTGAATTGTGAAATAATGGTTGGAGATTAGGTGATTTTTACATGCTAAAGACCCGATTTTCACCCGACCCAAAGTTGCGTAGGTTTCATCGGGTCTAGGATCGGGTTATGGTCCAAAAATTAGGCCCGGCCTATATTTCGGGCCGGATCTGGGTTAAGCCAAACCCGATGTGGCCCAACCCATGTACACCCCTAATTAATCACATAAGAAAAAATAAATTGCGGCAGCAATACTTATTGGTGGCGAGGGAGGAAGGGAAGTGATTGCAATAGAGAAAGGGAGTGACGACGATAGAGGAAGGGAAATTCTTCTTGTACAGAGAGGGTGAAAGAGAACTCGATGAAGGATGCTCTAATCGCAGAGAGAGAGAGAGAGAGAGAGAGAGAGAGAGAGAGAGAGAGAGAGAGAGAGAGAGAGAGAGAGAGAGAGAGAGAGAGAGAGAGAGAGAGAGAGAGAGAGAGAGAGCATTCGCGATGGCAAAGAGAAGAGGGTCAGGCAAACCTTTCACGAGCTCAACGCAGACCGGCGGCGAAAAAACTCTCTACCCGACGATGATGAGCAACTAAGATTGTGGCTGGGCTTAGGACTCTGGGTATTGTTGTGGACAGAAGCTTTAGAGTTTAGACGACCAGACGACGTCGACGCCGACAGAACCTTCGATACGCGACGGTGGTAATCGCTGGTGGTCATTGCCGACATCGATTGTGGTAGGGATGATGGAGTTCTTTCTGCCCGTTGGAGGAAGAAGAAATTAGGGTTGAGGGGGGCATGGTGACTAGTGTGGTGAGTGACTTCGAGGAGTGGGTTAGGTTAGTGGGTAATGGATTTTTTTTTCAACGTCAAAACGATATCATTTTAGTGCATATTAAAAAATAAAAACTTTAAAAAACTCAATTGATTAGACCGATTTTTTTTACAAGACAATTCTAAAATGAACCAATCAAATAACTAATTTTCGATTAACTCGATTAAATCAATCGGTCTAATTCAATTTTCAAAACCTTAATTACTACTAATAATCTTCTATCAATATTAGTAAGTGATTAATTATTATTGCAATAATAAATATAAAAAATATGTATGATTTTATAGTGTATAATGAATATGTATATTTTGTATAAAGCATTTATGTTAAAGATTAACTTAATTTTAAATAAATAACACTTTTTCTTAATGATAACTTAGTCCAAAAAACAAAATGCACCAACAATCTTATTATTATTATTTGCGTATGTAGGTAACCTTTATTTGTATTTGGTAAAATTTAACTCAACTTCTTTAATTTAATTTCTAAAATTATATATCTACCTGTAATTTTTTAATGGGACCTCTAATAATAAAAATAAATTTAGTGTTTCTTGTATTTCATAAAAATATCAAATATTTCTACAATAACCTCAAGAAGTTTAAGGAAAATTAAATTTATGTGGACAATTGCAACTTTTTGTACAAAAAATATAAAAATGATCTAACAAGTACTCTCAAATATTTTAATGTAAAAGACTTTTTTTCCCTTGTTAACCAAACCCAAAATTATGTTTGACGCCGTTGATATTTTAGTAAATGAGGATAGATTACAAAATCTATTAATTTTCAAAATTCAATCCAAACACAATCATATAGGATAAGATTTTATCAAGAGAAATGAACCTTTTTGTGTTAAAAAAAAATGTGCTCAAATTCAAAGAAGTAGGGCTACGTGTGCACATTGATTCAAGTTGAAGTAGAACTAGTTTCCAAGAAGGAGTGGTCTTTGTCCTTTTGTGTTGTGTCCATATCCTACTGTCCACGTGTAAGACAGCAATGAGATTGTGTGGGATTCATTCATAGTAAGCAGTTACACACATACACTTGTCCTACTATCCTAGGTTCCCTTGCCTTTTAGTTGTAAGTAGTGGAGCCCACCTCACATATATGATAATATACTTTTAGATATTCTTTGAAAAATAAACAGATAAAAAATAGGGCAATTTACCAAATTAAAATGATTGGATGAAAGCTTTACCAAATTATAACATTTGGAATTTGGTTACCATTTTGCGTTGAATCCATTTATATAGAAACCGTGGGAGCCAACCACGGATTCCAAATGCACATAAACCGTGGGAGATAGGGACGGTTTATGATGAAATCTTGTTGTATGTAAACCGTGGTAGGCAGCCACGGTTTACGTGAAGAGAATCTGAAGCATAAACCGTGGTAGGCAGCCACGGTTTATGAGTAAATGGTTTCAAACATAAACCCTTAGAGGCAGCCACGGTTTATGAGTGAGTAGTATAAATAGCAAAACCGTGGCTGGTGAGGGCGGATCATTTGTGAGTTTTGTGAGTGAGGGGAAGGTTGGTGGGTGAGAGAGGAAAAAAAATTTTTTTGTTAAGTTGCTGGTTTGAGAAGTTGAACCGGTTTATGGGAGAACCGATGGAGGAAGAAGACCGGCTGTACCGGTTAAACCGCGTTGCGCATGTGGCTGGATTTATCGACCAAGAGGTTGGTTAAACCGGCTTTTTATTATTATTTTTTGTTTAATGTTCTTATCATTAATGGTAAATGTTAAATTAATATTTTAACAGTTATAATAGAATTTTTTGCTGTTATCATGATAGTGAGTATTTTATATTTATTGAATTTGTAATTTATATTGTTGGCAGAAATAATTTTTTAGGTTTACGTGTTAGTAATATTGTTAGTGTTATTTTCTCTATTGTTGTTATGCTTAGGGTTTTTTATTCATATTACTGTAAATTGTTGCTGTTGTTGTCTGTTGAGAGTTCGCTATCTTTATTTTTACAGCCTGCTAGGGTTATTAGTGGTGTGAGAAGACAACAGAATATGCCTTTACACGAGCGTATCATACCGTATCTAGAGACGGCGGGCTTATATCACTTGGCTAGGCTGAACAGTCAGTGGTTCTGGGTTGATGAGCCTCTACTTAGCGCATTCATTGAGAGGTGGCGTCCTGAGACCCACACATTCCACATGTCCTTTGGGGAGTGTACGGTCACCTTGGAGGACGTGGCCTATCAGCTGGGTCTACCGATTGATGGTGAGCCTGTCGTGTGGCGCACCGATTTCTATCCCCAGATGTTGCATTTCAGGATCCCAGGCCTATTGTGTTGACTGAGGAGGCTCGCCATAGAGGGTCATCGCAGGCACCTCCTATGGTGCAGGTTATCGACAGACCGGACAACCGCCGCGTGGACAGGCGTAGGCGTATCGGCACACGGACGACGGATCGAGAGTGGCGATGGCTGGCCGACCAGTTAGATGAGGGTCAGGGTGTTGGTGGTCAGGGAGGTGATGTTGATCCTCGTGTTCCGAGACGTAGGGCCAGACGACATGGTCAGCGGGATGGTGGTGGACGTGCCCGTGGTAGAGGACCATCTGGAGAGTATCACATTGGTCAGGATGCTGTTGGTGAGGACATTGGTGGTGTGGGCACAGGGATGGATCAGGGTACGTACGAGGCGGGGGGTTCTTCTCAGATGTTTGAGGTGGGGGGTTCTTCTCAGATGTTCGCCGACTATACTACGGCGGCAGTCGGTATGGACATTGATGATCTTGTGAGTCAGTCAGAGTTCTTCAGAGATATAGCAGACATCTTGGGAGAGGATGATGGCACTCATTATAGGCCACAGATGGATGAGGTACATTCACAGTTTGCCGAGCACCAGCCACATGTTCAGGATGTACAGCCAGGTTTGCCGGTTGACCTGAACGAGCCTGCGCCTTCACCATTGGACCCATGGTTCGCGTTGGGAGGTACCCCAGCTTCGGCTTTCAGCGTAGTTCCGCCACAGGCACAGGTGCCACAGGTGGATGAGAGACCACGGAGGGCTCGTCGTGCTCCTTTATGTGGCACTGGAGGTCACCTTATTGGTCAGTTGCAGGATGACGACAGTGACACGATCGAGGACTCTGATTAGTTAGCTATGTATTTCCCTTTTGTCTATGTCCTTTCTTTCGTTATGTACTTGGATTAATGTTTAAACATTTGTTATGGTTTCTGGTGTTGTATCTTAAATTGATGTATCCTGGTATTAAGTATGATTAATGATCTAGTCGTTTCTATTTTATTTGTCCAAACAAATACAACCACATTAACACTAAATTAGGCTTTCTTAATATACCAAGTCAAGAAACAAATATTCTTACAGGACGATACATAAACATATGACTAACAACAATGCTACTTATAAGACTGAAATTAAACATACATTGATAACCCAGCATGAACCTAAAGGATACAACCTAATGATCCCCGCCAGCAGTATCTCTTCGCTGGCCACAGTTCCTCCGCGTGTGACCTGGCTGTCGACAGAGCCCACAGCGCTTGGGCTGGTTCTCAGCAGATCGATCCATGGGACCACGGATCCTAGTTGCCTTCGGCCGACCTTCCCTGGCTCGCCTCATGTTAGGATCAGGAATGATAGTAGGCCCGGCATATGGTGGCCATAGCCCTTCTGGTATGGGCGGAACAAACCCGTTACTGTAAACTTTGAACACCTCACTCATACGATACACCTCATGCACATATGCTGCCCAATTAAGCCGGGAGTGGGCACAACAAGCAATGGCGTGACAGCATGGATAATGGAGGGCCTGAAAGTACCCACAATCACATGTGTGATCCTTCAGCGAGACCCTGTAGCTACCCAAGGAGAAGTTTCCAGTCGGTGTAGTCTCAGCAACCGTGTACTCCGACTGGTGCCTGTCGTACAACGTGACGGTGAAGCACCTTGACTCCCTTATGTTCCTTTCAATACCCTTGACCAATGCCTGACAAAACTCTTGTCCAGCTCCAAGTTGCGCCTCTGCTGTTTGTCCCCGGATAACGAATAGCTCAGCAAGCCTTCCGTATGTGGACTTAACCAACGACGTGACCGGGAGGTTTCGAGTTCTCTTCAAGACGGAGTTCACACATTCACTGATGTTTGTTGTCATGTGCCCGAACCGTCTACCGCTATCCTGGTGTTGCGTCCACTTCTCATACTCCATCCGGTTCGCCCAATCACACATTGCCGGATTCTCTGTACGCATGATGTCGAACCAGTAATAGAACTCCGCCTCAGTTTTTGCGTACGCAGCATTAACCAGCATTCTTCTCGCATCTTTACCTTTGAAAGAAAGGCTGAAATTTGCTGCCACATGGCGGATACAGTACGCCCGATAAGCACGGGGGGGCAGCCAACCATTCACGGGATCCTCTAGTGCAGACTTGATACCGTTATGCCTATCCGAGATAACAAGGATACCCTCCTGTGGAGTCACGTGCCTTCTCAAGTTGGACAAGAAAAATGCCCATGACTCGGTGTTTTCTCCTTCCACAAGGGCGAATGCTATGGGGAGGATGTTTGAGTTCCCATCCTGTGCAATCGCCAGCAGTAAGGTGCCTCCATATTTGCCGTACAAGTGGGTACCATCAATACTCAACGCAAAATGGTAACCAAATTCCAAATGTTGTAATTTGGTAAAGCTTTCATCCAATCATTTTATTTTGGAAAATTGCCCTAAAAAATATCTATTTTCGTCTCTCTATTTGTATCATAAGTAAAACTTAAAACACAATTAGAATAATTTACACTAATAAATTAAATTGAAATTTAAAATTATACAAATGTCTTGAATCAATTTTTATTATATGGTTGTTCTAGAATATTTTTATATAAATTGAATCAATTAGATTTAATTTAGTTGTAATACTAGATTCGATTTAGGGTGAAGTACAATTTTAGTTTTTGAGATATAAGTCGAAATTTTTTTTCATCTTTTAATATTTTTTTGCATACAAAATCGTTCCTAAAATTTTAACCAAGTTTTAAAATCATTTTTTTTTACTTAAATATTAAAATTTTGGACCAAATTACTCATAACAAAAAAGTTATAAAATAAAAAGAAAAATAAGAAAAAGAGAGTGTTTCTGCTCATACAAAGGGAGAAGGAAAGAAGAAGAAAGGAAAAGGGAAGAAGAAGAAGAAGTTGTCCATGATCTACCTCTGCTTCCGTTTCTGCCGCCACCTTCGTATGATTTTGGTCCCTGAGGTAAGGACGATTTTAAAACTAAGTTAAGCCTTAGGGCCAATTTTGTATGCAAAACAAGGTTGGGGATGAAAAAAATTTTTGGCCTATACCTTAGGGACCAATATCGTACTTAACCCTTCGATTTACTACTTCTATAGCATATATATAGTTAATCGGATCAATTTAATTCGATTTACTACTTATACAACTTATTGACATTTCTTACTTTTAAGTTAATATTAACTTTAAAACATAAATGACAATAAGAAAATACCCACAATTTGAATTCAAAGAAAATGTTAAAAAAAATTAAAATGAATAAGAATAAAAATCTAACTTTTGTGTTTTAATTCAAATTTCAGAAAATCTACATTTTTATAAACTTGGGAATTTAAAACAGAACAATAAACGATTTCTAAAAATTCATTAAAAATTATTACCGGAACTTTTGATGTTAAAAAAATTAATATAAAGTACAACCTTCCAAGGTAATATATAAGTTAAAACTTGAATTTTTTTTAGAGTAAGAAGTACCGAATAGTTATACAATATAAAATAATTAACCAACTATATTTATACAATATGTAATTTAATTTTATAAATAATTAAAATACTATATCAAATAAATCATCATTTAATTTGTAAAATTAGGTATAGTACTTATTGCTTTGATGATGTTACTTCTAACTCAAACTTAAATTTTTCAGAGCATAACGTTATCAAAGCATAAATTTTATATTTAATTTCACAAATTAAATGCTAATTTAATTGATATAGTATTTTAATTATTTCTCAAATTAAATTTCATATTGTATAAATATAGTTAGTTAATTATTTTATATTGTATAACTATCCGTTACTTCTGACTTGAAAAAATTCAAGTTTTAACTCTTATGTTACCTTAGAGGGCTATACTTTATATTAACTTTTTCAACATCAAAAGTTCTAATTGTTGAGTTAATAAATTAATTAAATTAATTTGATGATGACAAACATTATCTTTTAATAGGTTAAATACCCAATTAGTTTTGATTGAATTTGGTTAAGTGTTGCAGGCTAAAGAAAGAATGTTGCAGTAGTCCAATAGAAAGAAAATCAAACTAGAAATAAAGTGGACTAACAAAGCACTAAAAGCCCAAAGTTGTTAAGCAAAAGAATCACGTGGATGAACTAGAAAAGAGCCAACCCAAGCCCGAATTGATCTCACTCAAAGCTGATCCCTCCAAAGTGCTTCCACCAAAGCCAACGTTCCGTTTTTTTTTTATTTTCGATCAGAACTCAGAGAAGAGAGAGAAAGCTTCGTTCCTAAGCCATTCATCCAAGAAGAAAGAAAGAGAAGGGTTAAGCAAAAAGGTTGAAGTCTAATCATCCAAATCAAACCATATCAAGCTAAGTCAGAAGTTAAAGGTGATTCATTTTCTTTTGCATGCATCTTACTTTCTTCCCTCCTTTTCCAAGTCTCTGCTACTTCATTTTGAGATATATGGAGAAAGTGATTTCTAAAACACACTGCTGTGAATCAAAGGCCAAAATTGTTTCTTGGGGACAAAGTAGTATCTCAAGATTTTAGATGTGGGATTGCCATTGAAAGCTTTTCTTCTTTGCTGTTCTGAGGCACTCGATCAAGAGAAAGAGATCTGTTTCAAAATTTCAAAATGGGGATTAATGGAAGAAAGTGAAAGGCTAAGTTGGTAACACACAGCTCGAGGAGTTGACTTGGTAGAGAGCAACTCGGCAACATGCAATGAGATAAAAAAAGAAAATTTTTTCATCATTCTAAAGCAAGGAGAGATAACCAGGGTTTGAAGTTCATGTTCTGAGAAGTCTTCTCTGAGAGAGTTCATCAACTTGGACAGTGCTTTCTATCAAAAGAGCATTCCACCAGAATGAGGAACGAAATCAGAATTAAGCAAACCTGGTTCATCGCATAGCAACAGAGGCTGTTGAAGCATCAATCTCCTTCGTGTTTTACAGATTGTAATTTATTTTTTAACGTATATCTTTCTGTAATTTTTTGAGTAATAAAAGGCTGAAAGAGAGAGCTTATGAGAAAAGCCAAAGAGTGAAAAAGGTTGAGTGATACACTTGAGTGAAAAGGCTAGAGTGATTTCAGATTTTTTTAGGTTGGTTTTGTGTCTTGTATCTTGTACCAGTGAGATACCCCTTTCTCTTTCAGCACTAAAAGTGAAGAGTTAGGTATTAGCATAACAAAGTCAAGTTAGGTTAGAACTTAAGAGTGAGAGGATTGTGTCAATTCTGAGGAATTGGTGTATGTAATACTTGAACTATAGTAGAAATTTCACCACTGTTGTGGTGGAGGCTGGATGTAGGTTGCATTGCACAAGGCAACTGAACTAGGATACATGATGGTGTCAGCTTCTCTCTTCTCTTCTCTGTTATGTTTTCAGATATTCATGAGACAAAATAAAATTGTCTCATAAATTCTCCGCTACTGAGTTCAAACAGAATCTTAGTGTAAGTTTGTAAGTTAAGCCTTATTTCATTAAACTAAAAGAAGGTTATAGATTCAACCCCCTTCTCTAAGCCTTCTACAACCTTCAATTGGTATCCCAAGGTCTCAAGAATCAAGCTTCACTGCTTGGAGCAAAGGTCCAATAGCGAACAACTTGGGCACAACCACAGTTGCCTATACTCTAACTGAAGGCCAGTCAAACAACAGGCCTCCCTTCTTCAACGGAAAGAACTATGCCTACTGGAAAGAGAGGATGCGGATCTTCATCTAATCCATTGACTACAACATATGGAAGATTGTCGTAAGTGGCCCCAAAATTCTAACAAAAACAAGTGCTGATGGAGTGGTGACTACAAAAGAAGAAATTGAATGGATGATGACGACAAGAAGAAAGTGGAACTGAATGCTAAAACCATCAACCTTCTTCACTGTGCTATCAACTTTGAAGAGTACCAAAAGGTGTCTAGATGCAAGACAGCCAAAAAAATCTGGGAGAAACTCCAAGTTACACACGAAGGCACTAAACAAGTCAAAGAAATGAGGATTGATATGCTGCGAAAAGAATATGAGATGTTTAACATGAAAGATGGAGAAAGTATTGATGAAGTGTTTGAGAGATTCTCAATCATAATCAACAGCCTCGATGCTATAGGTACAACCTACTCAGAACAAATCCTTGTGAGAAAACTCCTTAGAAGCCTCACAAAGGAATGGAAAACAACAGCAACTGTCCTAGCTGAGAGTAATAATCTATGTCCCATAACCTATGATGAGCTGAGAGGAAAACTCTTTGCCTATGAAGCCACACACAAAAACCCAGACTCAAAGAAAAAGGGAATTGCCCTTAAGTCAAAAATAGAATAAAAAGAGAGTGAGTCTAGTGATGGTTTTTCAGATGATAAACTTATATTTTTTGCTAGGAGACTCAGAAGGATAATGAGGAACAAAGGCAAGTACAAAGGGTCAAGCTCAAAAGAGTACAAGAAGGACATGAGCAAGGTGACTTGTCACCACTGTAAGGAAGCTGGACATCTCAAGTACAACTGTCCGAAACTCAAGAAGGAAGACAAAGGAAAGAAAGAAAAGAAGAGAGTGCTCATGGCATCTTGAGAGGATCTTGAGAATGATTCGGATGAGGAAGAAGACTCTGAAAGTAAAGATAACATCTATTTCATGGCTGGTGATGATAACTTGATGAGATTTGCCTAGCATCCAAGAACAAAAGGGATATGTGGTACTTGGACAGTAGATATTCAAGGCACATGACTAGAAGGTCAACCTTCTTCATCAAACTTAACAAGTATGATGGAGGTTTTGTGACCTTTGGAGATGATGGAAAAGGTAAAATTGTGGCTGTTGGAAAAGTAGGTAATAATCACTCTACTTTCATTGATGATGTCTTTTTGGTAAATGGCATGAGGCATAATCTTTTGAGTATAAGTCAATTGTGTGATTTGGGTTATTTGGTGACTTTCAAAAGATTAGAATGTTGTGTTGCGAATGAATAGGAAAATGAAGTACTATTTATTGCTAAGCATTGTAATAATGTGTATGGACTTAAATTTGATGAACTAAAGAATCAAAATGTAGCTTATTTTCACTCTAAAGAATCTGAAAAGTGGCTATGTCATAAGAGATCGAGTCATGCTGGCATGTTTCAAATAAATAAACTTGTCAAGAGAGGATTAGTAAGAGGTCTTCTTTTGATAAGGTTTGACAAAGACATCACTTGTGATGCTTGCCAAATGGAAAAACAAACAAAGAGTTCATTTAAATCAAAGGAAGACATCTCTACTAAAAGACCACTTGAATTGTTACATATTGATTTATTTGGTCCAACAAGAACTCAAAGCTTAGGTGATAAACATTATGGTTTAGTAATTGTGGATGACTATTCTAGATTTGGTTGGGTTTTATTTCTTGCACACAAAAATAAAACATTTTCGGCCTTTAAAATTTTTAGCAAGAAAGTTCAAAATGAAAAGGATTTAAAGATGTTTTCTATAAGAAGTGATCATGGAACTGAATTTGAAAACCAATTATTTGAATCCTTTTGTGAGGAATTTTGAATATCTCACAACTTCTCTTGTCCAAGGACACCACAACAAAATAGTGTCATGGAAAGAAGAAATAGAAGTATTCAAGAAATGACAAGAGCCATGTTTTCTGAAACTAATGTTCCAAAATTCCTTTAGGCTGAAGTGGTTAACACAGCTTGCCACATTTTGAATAGAACTATCATAAGGAAATTTTTTAAGAAAACACCTTATGAACTTTGAAAAGGTCACCCACCAAATTTAAATTACTTGCATATCTTTGGATGCAAATGTTTTGTTCTAAATAACAAAGATAATTTGAAAAAATTTGATCCAAAGGCATTTGAGTATTTATTTGTAGGATATTCTACAACTAGTAAAGCATATAGAGTTTATCATCAAGATGCTAGAATAATTGAGGAGTCCATACATGTTACATTTTGTGATACTAACTTGGTTCAAAGTATTTTGGAGCATTGTGATGCAGGAAATCAGGTTCAAAAGAATGATGAAAAAGCACAAAATCATGAAAGTGAAAATTCTGAGCAAACTGAATCAGAACCTGCAGCTGCTGAAAATTCTACAAGAGACAATTATGTTTTGTCTCATGAATCTGGAGGAAATCTTGAAACCACCAGTTCCTTGATCCCCCTAGTAACTGAATCCGCCTCTAAGTCCACTAGACCTCGTGAGTGGAGATTCCTAAAGAATTATCTTGATGAGTTTGTCATTGGGGACGTCTCACATGGTGTAAAGACTTGTTCTTCTACTAGAAAGGCAAATGAAGAAACTAACATTGTTTTTTTTTATCTCAAATGGAGCCTTAAAATGTCAAGGAAGCTCTTGATGACCTCTCTTGGATAAAGACAATGGAGGATGAGCTTCATGAGTTTGAGAAGAACCAAGTTTGGACATTGGTTCCAAAGCCAAGTGGAAAGAAAGTAACAGGCACTAAATGGATATTTCGGAACAAGCTTGGTGAAGATGGAAGCATTGCTAGAAATAAAGCAAGATTAGTAGCTTAAGGATATGACCAAGAAGAAGGAATAGATTTTGATGAATCCTTTGCCCCTGTTGCCCGAATGGAAGCCATAAGACTTCTTCTAGCTTATGCTGCTTATTGTGATTTCAAATTATATCAAATAGATGTGAAATGTGCGTTCTTGAATGGTGTGATAGACAGAGAAGTGTATGTAGTACAACCACCTGGTTTTGAAAATAAGAAATTTTCTAACCATGTTTTCAAACTATCTAAAGCTCTCTATGGTTTAAGACAAGCTCCTATAGCTTGGTATGAGAGACGTAGCTCTTTTCTTTTAAAATATTAGTTTTCAAAGAGGCACCACAAACACTACTCTATTCATCAAGAATTCTAATGATTCTTTTATTCTAGTCCAAATCTATGTTGATGACATTATTTTTAGATCAGCCAATGAATCCCTTTGTACTGAATTTGGAAAACTCATGACAAGTGAAATTGACATGAGCATGATGGGTGAACTTAATTTTTTTCTTGGACATCAAATAAAGCAAACTGAAAATGGTATTTTTATTCATCAAGAGAAGTATTCCAAGGAACTAGTTAAGAAATTTGGTATGGAAAATGCAAAACCCATGGGAACTTCTATGCACCCTAATTCAAAATTAGAAAAGGGAGAAACTGAGAAAAATGTAGATGAGACTAGGTATAGAGGAACGATTGGCTCTCTTATGTACTTAACTTCTTATAGACCTGATATTGTGCAAAGTATTGGAATGTGTTCAAGATTCCAATCAAAACCAAAAGAGTCACATCTTTTAACAGTAAAGAGGATCATTAGATATGTTCATGGCACATCCAACTTTGGTTTATGGTATCCTAAGATTGATGATTTTTCTACAGTTGGTTATTGTGATGCAGATTTTGCTGGTGATAGAGTTGATAGAAGGAGCACACTAGGCATATGTTGTTTCATTGGAAGTCTCTAAATGTATGGTCAAGTAATAAGCAGTCCACAGTGGCTTTATCCACTGCAAAGGATGAGTATATAGCTACTTCTTCTTGTTGTTCTCAGCTTATGTGGTTAAAAACACAGCTTGCTGATTATAAATTAAATGCTGAAAATATTCTCTTGTTGTATGACAATATGAGTGCCATTAATATTTTAAAGAATCCAGTTTTGTACTCTAGAACTGAACATATTGAAGTGAGATTTCACTCAATAAGAGAACATGTCAAAAAGGGGATATTAGCATTCAATTTGTTAAATCAAAAGAGCAATTAGCTGATATTTTTACTAAACCATTCGCTGAGGACATATTTTGCATGCTTAGGACTAGTCTAGGGATTTTAAGTCATGATTCATTGTTTGAAAATTGCTGACGTGTTTGTTGAAGTTTTTGTCTCATAGGTTGGGATGAGAGAATTCTAGGAAAATGAAGAATCGTCTCTCTGAACTTTGTTCTCTAGGCTTTATTACATGTGCTGAATCATCTAGGCCAGCCTTAAAATTCAGATTCTGGGTGGTCCATATATGTTTCCTTAAAACAAACCACCTCTAGGCCCAAATGAGTGTTACATCATCCATGTATTTTATTCTCTTTTATTTTATTTCTTTTGTCCTTTAGTCTAAAGTTTTTAAATTTAAAATTACTTTCTGTTTTATTTTTAATAAAATCAAATCACTCTTTCTTTGTGATGTCAAGTCTTTTCAGTGTCAAGTCATAGTGATGTAATTGCATGGGTACAAGAAACCTCCTTTATGGCAGTTACTAAACCTCTCTCTTCATAAAGCCTTCTACTAACCCTTCGGTTTCTTCCCCCACTACCATTAGTGATACACTTCCTTCTAAAATCAGGGTTAAATCTAATGAGGAAGAAAGTTATTCAACAGAAACCCCCTCGTGAAAGGCTTCTCAAACTCGCTGAATCTTCTAAGCCTCCAACTCGTGCACGAGACTAGACATTCACTCCATCACCTTCTCCTCCTACATCTCCTTCTCGCACAAACCCTATGGCGCGGACCAAAACTACACCAAGATATCCTTCCTCTGCCAAGCCGATGCCACCACCAAAGGAGCCCCCTTCAAAACCCAGTTCTTTAAAACCTAGTTCATCAAAAGGCAAACGCCCTGCTGCTGCTGAAGAACCAGTCCCTAAGTCAACTCAACCTAAGCCAATGTCTGTTCCTACTCGTCCTCGAAGAGGTAAACCACGTATCTCTCTCAAATCTGTTAAGGAACCAGATATTGATCCCTTTGCACACAAATCATACTTCATGACCTCCCACTCAAACTATAACCCTCACAGGTTTAGGTCTGCCATGAATAATGGTTTTTATGAAGGAGTTATTTAGTACCGTATCCTATGCCTCTCTTTTCTTGCTGATTTACCAAATTTGAAAAAGAAAGGTTTTTCTTTTGTTGAAAATTTAGAATTTCTGGACTGGAATAATCTTTTTAACATCAAAAGCCAGTGTACCCCCTTTTAGTCAAAGAGTTTTATGCCAATATGACTTTCCATGAGGGCAATATTCATTCTTATGTCAAGGGCCGAGACATTGTGTTAAACAATGAAACTATCAGTGATTCCTTGGAATACATTGATGTTGACGCGTGTGCCTATGCATCGGGTAAGTGGGATGAAGGAGTTGGTATCTCTTTCAATGATGCTCTGGCTTATGTATGTGATTCCTTGTGATCAATGTTCTAACTATTTTGTATGAAATTATTATTATGGCACTGGTTGAATTCACAACTCCGTTCAACTAACCAGCAAGTGTACTGGGTCGTCCAAGTAATAAACCTTACGTGAGTAAGGGTCGATCCCACAGAGATTGTTGGTATGAAGCAAGCTATGGTCACCTTGTAAATCTCAGTTAGGCAGATTAAATTTGTTTATGGTTTCGAAAATTAATAAGAAGAGAATAGATGAAATAATAAAAGGGATAGAACACTTATGCAGATCCATTGGTAGGAATTTCAGATAAGCATATGGAGATACTGTAAGGCTCAAGGACGCCTGCTCTCCTACTGCTTCAACTCAATCCTTCTTACTCTTTTCCATGGCAAGCTGTATGTAGGGCATCACCGTTGTCAGTGGCTACATCCCATCCTCTCAGTGAAAATGGTCCTCTGCGGCTGTCACTCGCATGGCTAATCATCTGTCGGTTCTCAATCAGGTTGGAATAGAATCCATTGATTCTTTTGCGCTTGTCATCACGCCCAGCCTTCAGGAGTTTGAAGCTCGTCACAGTCATTCAATCCTAGAATCCTACTCGGAATACCATAGACAAGGTTTAGACTTTCCGGATTCTCATGAATGCCGCCATCTATCTAACTTATACCACGAAGATTCTGTTGGGGAATCTAAGAGATACACATTCAAGATCTGTTGCATGTAGAACGGAAGTGGTTGTCAATCACGCGCGTTCATAAGTGAGAATGATAATGAGGGTTATCTAATCATCACATTCATCATGTTCTTGGGTGCGAATGAATATCTTGGAATAAGAATAAGAGATAATTGAATAAAAGAAAATAGAATTGCATTAATACTTGAGGTACAGCAGAGCTCCACACCCTTAATCTATGGTGTGCAGAAACTCCACCGTTGAAAATACATAAGTAAAAGGTTCAGGCATGGCCGAATGGCCAGCCCCCTCAAACGTGATCAATATCCTCTTAGGATGAAGGATAAAACAAAACTGAGACCAAAGATGTCTAATACATTAATAAATCATCCTATTTATAATAAACTAGCTCCTAGGGTTTACATGAGTAAGTAATTGATGCATAAATCCACTTCCGGGGCCCACTTGGTGTATGTTTGGGCTGAGCTTGATCAATCCACGAGCTGAGGCTTCTCTTGGAGTTGAACTCCGAGTTATGACGTGTTTTGGGCGTTCAACTCCGGATCATGACGTTTTTCTGGCGTTTAACTCCAGACAGCAGCATGAACTTGGCGTTCAACGCCAAGTTACGTCGTCAATTTCCGAATAAAGTATGGACTATTATATATTGCTGGAAAGCCCTGGATGTCTACTTTCCAACGCCGTTGAGAGCGCGCTATTTAGAGTTCTGTAGCTCCAGAAAATCCATTTCGAGTGCAGGGAGGTCAGAATCCAACAGCATCAGCAGTCCTTTTGTCAGCCTTTTTCAGAGTTTTGCTCAAATCCCTCAATTTCAGTCAGAATTTACCTGAAATCACAGAAAAACACACAAACTCATAGTAAAGTCCAGAAATGTGAATTTAACATAAAAACTAATGAAAACATCCCTAAAAGTAGCTTGAACTTACTAAAAACTACCTAAAAACAATGCCAAAAAGCGTATAAATTATCCGCTCATCACAACACCAAACTTAAATTGTTGCTTGTCCCCAAGCAAATGAAAATCAAATAGGATAAAAAGAAGAGAATATACTATAAATTCTAAAATATCAATGAATATTAATTATAATCAGATGAGCGGGACTTGTAGCTTTTTGCTTCTGAACAGTTTTGGCATCTCACTTTTTCCTTTGAAGTTTAGAATGATTGGCTTCTCTAGGAACTTAGAATTTCGGATAGTGTTATTGACTTTCCTAGTTAAGCATGTTGATTCTTGAACACAGCTACTTATGAGTCTTGGCCGTGGCCCTAAGCATTTTGTTTTCCAGTATTACCACCAGATACACAAATGCCACAGACACATAACTGGGTGAACCTTTTCAGATTGTGACTCAGCTTTGCTAGAGTCCCCAATTAGTGGTGTCCAGAGCTCTTAAGCACACTCTTTTACTTTGGATCACGACTTTAACCACTCAGTCTCAAGCTTTTCACTTGGACCTTCATGACACAAGCACATGGTTAGGGACAACTTGATTTAGCCGCTTAGGCCTGGATTCAATTTCCTTGGGCCCTCCTATCCATTGATGCTCAAAGCCTTGGATCCTTTTTACCCTTGCCTTTTGGCTTTAAGGGCTATTGGCTTTTTCTATTGCTCCTTCTTTTTCTATATACTCTCTTTTTTTTTTTCTGCTTTTTCTTGCTTCAAGAATCAATTTCATGATTTTTTTCAGATCATCAATAACATTTCTCTTTGTTCATCATTCTTTCAAGAGCCAACAATTTTAACATTCATAAACAACAAGATCAAAAGACATATGCACTGTTCAAGCATTCATTCAGAAAACAAAAAGTATTGTCACCACATCCAAATAATTAAACTAAATTCAAGAGCTATTTTCGAAATTTATGTACTTCTTGTTCTTTTGAATTAAAACATTTTTCAATTAAGAGAGGTGAAGGATTAATGGATTTTATTCATAGCTTTAAGGCATGTTTACATACTAATGATCATGAAATAGAAACACAAAACATAGATAAACACAACATTAAAAACCGAAAACAGAAAGAAATAAAGAACAAGGAATGAATCCACCTCTAGTGGCGTCTTCTTCTTGAAGGACCAATGATGTTCTTTAGCTCTTCTATGTCCCTTCCTTGCCTTTGTTGCTCCTCCCTCATTGCTCTTTGATCTTCTCTTATTTCTTGGAGAATGATGGAGTGCTCATGATGTTCCACCCTTAATTGTTCCACATTGTGACTCAAACCTTCTAAAGAAGTGTTGAGTTGCTCCCAATAGTTGTTTGGAGGAAAGTGCATCCCTTGAGGCATCTCAGGGAATTCTTGATGATGAGCTTCCTCATGCACCTCTTGAGGGCCGTGAGGAGCTTCTCTTGCTTGCTCCATCCTTTTCTTGGTGATGGGCTTGTCTTCTTCAATGGAGACATCTCCTTCTATGATAACTCCGGCTGAGTAACATAGATGGCAAATAAGGTGAGGAAATGCTAGCCGTGCCATAGGTGAGGGCTTGTCGGCTATTTTGTAGATTTCATTGGAGATGACCTCATGAACTTCTACTTCCTCTCCAATCATGATGCCATGAATCATGATGGCCCGATCCACAGTAACCTCAGATCGGTTGCTAGTAGGAATGATGGAGCGTTGAATGAACTCCAACCATCCTCTAGCTATAGGCTTGAGGTCCAGTCTTCTTAGTTGGACTGGCTTGCCTTTGGAGTCTCTCTTCCATTGAGCTCCTTCCACACAAATGTCCATAAGGACTTGGTCCAACCTTTGATCAAAGTTGACCCTTCTAGTGTAGGGGCGTTCATCACCTTGCATCATAGGCAAGTGGAATGCCAACCTTACATTTTCCGGACTGAAATCCAAGTATTTCCCCCTAACCATTGTAAGATAATTCTTTGGACTTGGGTTCATACCTTGGTCATGGTTCCTAGTGATCCATGCATTGGCATAGAACTCTTGAACCATTAAGATTCTGACTTGTTGCATGGGGTTGGTTAAGACTTCCCAACCTCTTCTTTGGACTTCATGTCGGATCTCCGGATACTCATTTTTCTTGAGCTTGAAAGGGACCTCAGGGATCACCTTCTTCTTTGCCACAACATCATAGAAGTGGTCTTGATGGCTCTTGGAGATGAATCTTTCCATCTCCCATGACTCGGAGGTGGAAGCTTTTGTCTTCTCTTTTCCTTTTCTAGAGGATACTCCGGCCTTAGGTGCCATTGGTAATGGAAAAACAAAAAAGCTTATGCTTTTACCACACCAAACTTAAAATGTTGCTCGCCCTCGAGCAAGAGAAGAAAGAAGAGAAGAAGAAGAAAAAGAAAATATGGAGGAGAGGGAGGGATGAAGGTTCGGCTAAGTGGGAGAAGAGGGGTTTGTGTTGTGTGAAGAAGAAGTAAAATGGAAGGGTATTTATAGGGAAAGGGGGAAGGGTGGGTTCAGCCATTTGGGTGGGAATGGGAGGGAAATTGGTTTGAATTTTTGAAGGTAGGTGGGGTTTATGGGGAAGAGTGGGTGGATGTGAGTGGTGAATGGGGTAATTGGAAAGAGGAGTTGAGGTGATTGGTGAGAGGTGTTGGGAAGTGTGACATGGGGAAGAGTGAATTTGGATTAGGAGAGTGTGATTAGGATTAGAAGGTAAGGTGGGAATATGTTAGGTGGGGATCCTGAGGTGATCCTGTGGGGTCCACAGATCCTGAGGTGTTAAGGAATTCCATCCCTGCACCAATGAGGCATGTAAAATGCCTTCGTGCATCATTCTGGCGTTTAAACACCCATTGGTGCACATTCTGGGCGTTCAACGCCCATGTAAAGCATGCTTCTGGCGTTGAACGCCAGTTTCATGCTTGTTACTGGCGTTCAGCGCCAGTTTGTACTCTCTGGGCACATTCCTGGCGTTCAGCGCCAAGATGTTGCTTGTTTCTGGCGTTCAGCGCTAGAATGGTGCTCTGTTCTGGCGTTGAACGCCAGCCAGATGCATCTTACTGGCGTTGAACGCCAGCCTGTGCGTCCTCCAGGGTGAAAAATTTTTTCTTCTGTTTTTGACTCTGTTTTTAATTTTTTTTTGATTTTTTCGTGACTCCTCATGATCATGTATCTAATAAAACATAAAATAACAATAAAATAGTATAAAATAGAAATTAGATGAATAAAATTGGGTTGCCTCCCAACAAGCGCTTCTTTAATGTCAATAGCTTGACAGTGGCTCTCATGGAGCCACAAGGTGATCAGGTCAATGTTTTATAGTCCCAACACCAAACTTAGAGTTTGGATATGGGGTCTTAACACCAAACTTAGAGTTTGGTTGTGGCCTCACAACACCAAACTTAGAGTTTGACTGTGTAGGCTCTTCTTGACTCTGAACTGAGAGAAGCTCTTCATGCTTACTCTCTTTTGTCACAGTGGGATGGCCATGTGCCTTAATCACAAGGTAGTCCCCATTCAATTGAAGGACTAATTCCCCTCTGTTGACATCTATCACAGCTCCTGCTGTGGCTAGGAAAGGTCTTCCAAGGATGATGCAATCATCCTCTTCCTTCCTAGTGTCTAAGATTATGAAATCAGCAGGGATGTAAAGGCATTCAACCTTTACTAGCACGTCCTCTACTATTCCATAGGCTTGTCTTAATGACTTATCTGCCAGTTGTAATGAGAACAAGGCAGGTTGTACCTCAATGATCCCCAGCTTCTCCATTACAGAGAGTGGCATTAGATTTATCCCTGACCCCAGATCACACAGAGCTTTTTCAAAGATCATGGTGCCTATGGTACAGGGTATTAAGAACTTGCCAGGATCTTGTTTCTTTTGAGGTAAAATTTTCTGAATCCAAGTATCCAGTTCATTAATGAGCAAGGGAGGTTCACTTTCCCAAGTCTCATTACCAAACAACTTGGCATTCAGCTTCATGATAGCTCCTAAATATTGAGCAGCTTGCTCTCCAGTTACATCTTCATCCTCTTCAGAAGATGAATAGTCTTCAGAGCTCATGAATGGCAGAAGGAGATTTAATGGAATCTCTATGGTCTCTATATGAGCCTCAGATTCCTTTGGATCCTTAATAGGAAACTCCTTCTTGCTTGAGGGACGTCCCAGGAGGTCTTCCTCACTAGGATTTTCGTCCTCCTCCTCCCTTGTGCATTCGGCCATATTGACTATGTCAATGGCCTTGCACTCTCCTTTTGGATTTTCTTCTGTATTGCTTGGGAGAATACTGGGAGGAGTTTCAATGACTTTCTTACTCAGCTGGCCCACTTGTCCCTCCAGATTTCTAATGGAGGATCTTGTTTCATTCATGAAACTGAAAGTGGCCTTTGACAGATCAAAGACTACATTGGCTAAATTAGAAGTGTTTTGTTCAGAATTCTCTGTCTGTTGCTGAGAAGATGATGGATATGGCTTGCTATTGCCCAGCCTGTTGCGTCCACCATTGTTAAAACCTTGTTGAGGTTTTTGTTGATCCTTCCATGAGAAATTTGGATGATTTCTCCATGATGAGTTATAGGTGTTTCCATAAGGTTCACCCATGTAATTAACATCTGCCATGGCAGGGTTCTCAGGATCATAAGCTTCTTCAGAAGCTGCCTCTCTAGTACTGTTGGATGCATGTTGCAATCCATTCAGATTTTGAGAGATCATGTTGACCTGTTGACTCAACACTTTGTTCTGAGCCAATATGGCATTCAGAGTATCAATTTCAAGAACTCCTTTCTTTTGAGGTATCCCATTGTTCACGGAATTCCTCTCAGAAGTGTACATGAATTGGTTGTTTGCAACCATGTCAATGAGCTCTTGAGCCTCTTCAGGCGTTTTCTTCAGGTGAATAGATCCACCTGCAGAATGGTCCAATGACATTTTCGAAAATTCAGAGAGACCATAATAGAATATATCTAATATGGTCCATTCTGAAAACATGTCAGATGGACATCTTTTGGTCAGCTGCTTGTATCTTTCCCAAGCTTCATAGAGGGATTCACCATCTTTTTGTTTGAAGGTTTGAACATCCACTCTCAGCTTGCTCAGCTTTTGAGGAGGAAAGAATTTATCCAAGAAGACAGTGACCAGCTTATCCCATGAGTCCAGGCTATCCTTGGGTTGTGAATCCAACCATACTCTAGCTCTGTCTCTTACAGCAAAAGGGAAAAGCATGAGTCTGTAGACTTCAGGATCAACTCCATTCGTCTTTACAGTCTCACAGATTTGCAAGAACTCAGTTAAAAACTGATAAGGATCTTCAGATGGAAGTCCATAAAACTTGCAGTTTTGTTGCATTAATGCAACTAGTTGAGGCTTCAGCTCAAAGTTATTGGCTCCAATGGCAGGAATGGAGATGCTTCTTCCATCAAACTTGGACGTTGGCTTTGTGAAGTCACCAAGCATTCTCCTTGCATTATTATTATTATTTTCGGCTGCCATCTCTTTCTCTTGTTCGAAAATTTCTGAAAGGTTGTTTCTGGATTGTTGTAATTTAGCTTCTCTTAATTTTCTCTTCAGAGTCCTTTCAGGTTCTGGATCAATTTCAACAAGAGTGCCTTTATCCTTGTTCCTGCTCATATGAAAGAGAAGAAAACAAGAAAAGAAAGAGGAATCCTCTATGTCACAGTATAGAGATTCCTTTATGTTAGTAGAAGAAGAAAGGGGTAGAAGAATGAAGAAGGAGATTCGGATTTTTAGATGAAGAGAGGTGAAGAGAAGTGTTAGTAATTAAATAATTAAATAGAATAAGAAGAGAAAGAGGAGAAATTTCGAAAATAATTTTTAAAAAAAGAGTTAGTATTTTTCGAAAATTAAAGGTAAATTTGTAATTAAAATTAAAACATGAAACATTTAGTTAATTAAAAAGAGTTTTTGAAAAAGAGAGAGATATTTTCGAAAATAGAAGAGAGAGAAGTAGTTAGGTGGTTTTGAAAAAGATAAGAAACAAACAAAAAGTTAGTTAGTTGATTGAAAAAGATTTGAAATCAAAATTTAAAAAGATAAGAAGATAAGAAGTTGGATAGGATATTTTGAAATCAAATTTTGAAAAAGATAAATTTTTTGAAAAAGATCAAATAAAAGATAAAAAAGATTTAATTCAAAAATTTTGAAATTGTTTACTTCACTAACAAGAAACTACAAGATAAGATTCTAGAACTTAAAGATTGAACCTTTCTTAACAAGAAAGTAACAAACTTCAAATTTTTGAACCAATCACATTAATTGTTAGCTAATTTTCGAAAATATGATATAAAGATAAGAAAAAGATTTTGAAAATAATTTGAAAAATATTTTTGAAATTTTCGAAAAATAGAAAAAAAAATGAAAAAGATATGATTTTTGAAAAAGATTTTGAAAAGATAAGATTTTTAAAATTGAAATTTTGACTTGACTTGTAAGAAACAACTAATTTTAAAATTTTTTTGACCAAGTCAACCCAAAATTTCGAAAATTTGGAGGGAAATAAGGATAAGATATTTTTTTTTATTTTTGAATTTTTAATTATGAGAGAGAAAAACAACAAAAATGCTCAATGCATGAAATTTTTAGATCAAAACAATGAATGCATGCAAGAACACTATGAATGTCAAGATGAACACCAAGAACACTTTGAAGATCATGATGAACATCAAGAACATAATTTTGAAAAATTTTTGATGCAAAGAAAACATGCAAGACACCAACTTAGAAATCCTTAATGCATGGAAAATATGAATGCAAAAATGCACATGAAAAACAACAAACAACACAAAACAAGAAAACATCAAGATCAAACAAGAGGACTTATCAAGAACAACTTGAAGATCATGAAGAACACTATGAATGCATGAGATTTTCGAAAAAAAATGCAAGAAAAATTTTTAAAGCATGCAATTGACACCAAACTTAAAAATTGACTCAAGACTCAAACAAGAAACACAAAATAATTTTTTATTTTTATGATTTTATGAATTTTTTTTTTAATTTTTATTAATTTTTTCGAAAATAAAGTTTTAAAAAAAATGAAAAATAAAAGAAAAAATTTTGGAAAAGATTTTTGAAAAGAAAATTACCTAATCTGAGCAACAAGATGAACCGTCAGTTGTCCATACTCGAACAATCCCCGACAACGGCGCCAAAAATATGGTGGACGAAATTGTGATCAATGTTCTAACTATTTTGTATGAAATCATTATTATGGCACTGGTTGAATTCACAACTCCGTTCAACTAACCAGCAAGTGTACTGGGTCGTCCAAGTAATAAACCTTACGTGAGTAAGGGTCGATCCCACAGAGATTGTTGGTATGAAGCAAGCTATGGTCACCTTGTAAATCTCAGTTAGGCAGATTAAATTTGTTTATGGTTTCGAAAATTAATAAGAAGAGAATAGATGAAATAATAAAAGGGATAGAACACTTATGCAGATCCATTGGTAGGAATTTCAGATAAGCATATGGAGATACTGTAAGGCTCAAGGACGCCTGCTCTCCTACTGCTTCAACTCAATCCTTCTTACTCTTTTCCATGGCAAGCTGTATGTAGGGCATCACCGTTGTCAGTGGCTACATCCCATCCTCTCAGTGAAAATGGTCCTCTGCGGCTGTCACTCGCATGGCTAATCATCTGTCGGTTCTCAATCAGGTTGGAATAGAATCCATTGATTCTTTTGCGCTTGTCATCACGCCCAGCCTTCAGGAGTTTGAAGCTCGTCACAGTCATTCAATCCTAGAATCCTACTCGGAATACCATAGACAAGGTTTAGA
This sequence comes from Arachis stenosperma, assembly GCF_014773155.1. Classification (NCBI taxonomy): domain Eukaryota; kingdom Viridiplantae; phylum Streptophyta; class Magnoliopsida; order Fabales; family Fabaceae; genus Arachis; species Arachis stenosperma. The sequence goes on from NC_080380.1 coordinate 131,309,685, forward strand.
CTTTCCGGATTCTCATGAATGCCACCATCTATCTAACTTATACCACGAAGATTCTGTTGGGGAATCTAAGAGATACACATTCAAGCTCTGTTGCATGTAGAACGGAAGTGGTTGTCAATCACGCGCGTTCATAAGTGAGAATGATAATGAGGGTTATCTAATCATCACATTCATCATGTTCTTGGGTGCGGATGAATATCTTGGAATAAGAATAAGAGAGAATTGAATAAAAGAAAATAGAATTGCATTAATACTTGAGGTACAGCAGAGCTCCACACCCTTAATCTATGGTGTGCAGAAACTCCACCGTTGAAAATACATAAGTTAAAGGTTCAGGTATGGCCGAATGGCCAGCCCCCTCAAACGTGATCAATAGCCTCTTAGGATGAAGGATAAAACAAAACTGAGACCAAAGATGTCTAATACATTAATAAATCATCCTATTTATAATAAACTAGCTCCTAGGGTTTACATGAGTAAGTAATTGATGCATAAATCCACTTCCGGGGCCCACTTGGTGTATGTTTGGGCTGAGCTTGATCAATCCACGAGCTGAGGCTTCTCTTGGAGTTGAACTCCGAGTTATGACGTGTTTTGGGCGTTCAACTCCGGATCATGACGTTTTTCTGGCGTTTAACTCCAGACAGCAGCATGAACTTGGCGTTCAACGCCAAGTTACGTCGTCAATTTCCGAATAAAGTATGGACTATTATATATTGCTGGAAAGCCCTGGATGTCTACTTTCCAACGCCGTTGAGAGCGCGCTATTTAGAGTTCTGTAGCTCCAGAAAATCCATTTCGAGTGCAGGGAGGTCAGAATCCAACAGCATCAGCAGTCCTTTTGTCAGCCTTTTTCAGAGTTTTGCTCAAATCCCTCAATTTCAGTCAGAATTTACCTGAAATCACAGAAAAACACACAAACTCATAGTAAAGTCCAGAAATGTGAATTTAACATAAAAACTAATGAAAACATCCCTAAAAGTAGCTTGAACTTACTAAAAACTACCTAAAAACAATGCCAAAAAGCGTATAAATTATCCGCTCATCAATATGCTGCTGTGATAATTTTTTTATTTTGTGAATTGATCTTGAAAGCTTAATGCTGTTGTGATAATCTAATTTGGCATTACCTTACAAGTTTTGTTGCTTTGTCATGTCTTTATTAGTTACAGTTTTTGAAATGGATATTTGAGATATGTTTGTTCAGTATTGGGCTGGAATTTTAGATGCTAGTAGTGTACTAACTCTTAGTTAAGTTAAATTAAATGTAGTACATTATTGTGTCTCCATAAAAATGTATGAACAGAAAAGAAGAGCATAAATTTAGGGGGAGCAACTCTTGAAAAGGAAAGGGTGAGTAGCACAAAAGCAAGTAACATCATTCAAATGGAAGTTCCTTAACTTTATTCAAATTCAATTCCTTTTGATTAATGTTTTAATTATGTTTGTCATCAAGGGGGAGATTGTTGAGTTAAAAAATTAACTAAATTAATTTGATGATGACAAACATTATCTTTTAATGGGTTAAATACCTAATTAGTTTTGATTGAATTTGATTAAGTGTTGCAGGCCAAAGAAAGAATGTTGCAACAGCCCAATAGGAAGGAAATCAAACCAAAAACAAATTGGACTAACAAAGCACTAAAAGTCTAAAGTTGTTAAGCAAAAGAATCACGTGGGTTGAACTAGAAAAGAGCCAACCCAAGCCCGAATTGATCTCACTCAAAGCTGATCCCTCCAAAGTGTTTCCACCAAAGCCAGCATTCCTCTTTTTTTTTTGTTAGAACTCAGAGAAGAGAGAGAAAGCTTCGTTCCAAAGCCATTCATCAAAGAAGAAAGAAAGAGAAGGGTTAAGCAAAAAGGTTGAAATCTAATCATTCAAATCAAACCATATCAAGCTAAGTCAGAAGCTAAAGGTGATTCATTTTCTTTTGCATGCATCTTACTTTCTTCCCTCCTTCTCCAACTCTCTGCTACTTCATTTTGAGATATATGGTGAAAGTGATTTCTGAAACACATTGCTATGAATCAAAGGCCAAGATTGTTTCTTTGGGACAAAGTAGTATCTCAAGGGTTCAGATGTGGGATTGCCATTGAAAACTTTTATTCTTTGTTGTTCTGAGGAACTCGGTCAAGAGAAAAAGATCTGTTTCAAAATTTCAAATTGGGGATTAATGGAAGAAAGTGAAAGGCTAAGTTGGTAGCACACAGCTCGAGGAGTTGACTTGGTAGAGAGTAACTCAGCAACATGCAAGGAGACAAAAAAAAGTTTTTCATCATTCTAAAGCAAGAAGAGATAACCAGGGTTTGAAGTTCATGTTCTAAGAAGTCTTCTCTGAGAGAGTTCATCAACTTGGACAGTGCTTTCTATCAAAGGAGCATTCTACCAGAATGAGTAACGAAATCAGAGTTAAGCAAATCTAGTTCATCGCATAGCAATAGAGGCTGCTGAAGCATCAATCTCCTTCATGTTTTACATATTGTAATTTATTTTTTAATGTATATCTTTCTATAATTTCTTGAGTGATAAAAGGATGAAAGAGAGAGCTTATGAAAAAAGCCAAAGAGTGAAAAATGCTGAGTGATACACTTGAGTGAAAAACCTAGAGTGATTTTAGATTTCTTTAAGTTGGTTTTGTGTCTTGTATCTTGTACCAGTGAGGTACCCCTTTCTTAGTTGGGTAAGAACTAAGAGTGAATAGTTAGGTATTAGCATAACCAAGTCATGTTATGTTAGAACTTGAGAGTGAGAGGATTGTGTCAATCCTATGAAATTGGTGTATGTAATAGTTGAACTATAGTGGAAATTTCACCACTGTTGTGGTGGAGACTGGATGTAGAATGATATCTTCTACAACCTTCACCAATAATTTTTCTTTAGATACTAATGAATCAAAGAATTATTTTTAATGAATTTTTAGTAATCGTTTATTGTTTTGTTTTAAATTCATAAGTTTATTAAAATGTAAGTTTTCTGGAATTTGAACTAAAATACAAAAGTTGGATTTCTATTCTTATTCGTTTTGATTTTTTTTATATTTTTATTTGAATCCAAATGGGAGGTATGTCCTTATTGATATTTATGTTTTAAATTTAATTATGTTAACTTAAAAGTGAGAAATGTCAATAAGATGTATAAGTAGTGATATGGCCACTATAACTCGTCCTTAATGCTATAACTCAGCAGTATACGTTATAAATAAGTTATGTGATATGACTGTTATAACTCGTCCTTAATGCTATAACTCATCAGTATATGTTATAGATCAGCTATCAATAATAGCACCTAAAGAAATATTGTAACGCCCTAATATGCTATTACTCTCTATTAATGCGAATTATTGAGAGTATAACAGCCGATGTTTCATCCCAAAATATAAAAGGGAGGTTGATAAACCACTATTTTATGGTTTATCTTGTGCTTAATTGAGTGGATTTTATTAACTCTTTACCCACTTATTCATACTATTTGCATGGTTTTACATTTACCTTCCTAATTATATGCTTTGGTTGAAAACATGCTTCTTTGGCCTTAAGTTCCCTATGTTTAATCCTCTGTTATTACCATTAGATGCCTTGATATGTGTGTTAAGTGTTTTCAGATATTATAGGGCAGGAATGGCTCAGAGGATGGAAAGGAAGAATGCAAAAATGGAAGGAATACAATAAGTTGGAGAAACTGCTAAGCTGTCCAGCCTGACCTCTTTGCACTCAAACGGCTATAACTTTAGCTATAGAGGTCCAAACGACGCGGTTCCAGTTGCGTTGGAAAGCTAATGTCCGGAGCTTCGATTTGATATATAATATGCCATAGTTGCCTTGACGCTAGGTGATGCGAACGCGTCGCATCTGCGAACTTCAACCCGTGCGGCCGCGTAGGCGACGCCTCCGCGTCACTTGGCCGCGACCTGTACGGACCAGAAAGCGCTGGAAGTGACTTCTGCACTGTTTCTGACCCAGTTTTCGGCCCAAAGAACACAGTGAAGGTTGTGGTAGGTTTAGAGAAGGGGGGTTGAATCTATGCCTTCCTTTTAATTGCAGTTATTACCTTTTTTTTAAACAAACTTTCAATTCAGGTTCTGTCTGAACACAGCAGCGGAAATTTATGAGACAATTTATATTTGTCTCATGAATATCAGAAAACAGAACTCAGCAGAGAAGAGAAAAGCTAACACCAGCATGTATCCTGGTTCGGTTGCCTTGTGCTATGCAACCTACATCCAGTCTCCTCCACAACTATGGAAGAATTTCACTATAGTTAACAGTATTACATACACCAATTTCAAACTCAAGTTCTAACCTAACTTGACATTGGCTATGCTAACTCCTAACTATTTACTCTTAGTGCTAACCCAACTAAGAAAGGGATACCAAACAGGTACAAGATACAAGACACTCAACCAACCTAAAGAAATCTGAAAATAACTCTAGGCTTTTTCTCTCAAGTGTATCACTCAACCTTTTTCCACTCATGGCTTTTATTTGAGTTTTCTCACAATGCCTTTTCTCACAAGAAATTACAGAAAGATAAACATAGAAAAGCACATTACAATCAGTAAAACATGAAGGAGATTGACTTCATCAACAGCCTTTGTGCTATGCGAAAACCAGATTAGCAAGCCTCTGATTCAGTTCTTCATACTGGCGGAATGCACCTTTGATTAGGTTACACTGTCCAGTTAGTTGAACTTTCTCAAAGAACACTTCTCAGAACAAAACCTTAATACTCTGGTTATCTCTCCTTGGTTTCTGAATGAACAGCAAACCTCTTTTATTTCCTTGCATGTTGCTGGGTTCTTCTTCCACGATCAACACCTTGAGCCTTGAGCTTTACCAACCCACAGTTTCACTTTTTCACCTTAATCCCCAGAGTAGAAATTTTCCTTCTGACTTCCTCATCTTGATCGAAAGCCACAAAGCAGCAACCATGGAAATCTTCTCATGGTTAACTTGATCTTAGCCATTGAAAAACTACTTGGTCCCCAAGTATCACTTGTGACCGTAGATGTGAAACAGAATAGGGTAGAGAACAACTTTTCCTTGAATGCCATTTTCGGATAGAGCAGAGAGTTGGGAAGAAGAGATGAGACCGAGTTGCATATATGAGGAAAAGATTTACCTATAACCTAAGCTTGATTTGGTTTGGATTTGTTGAGATGACTTCTACCTTTCAAGCTCAGTTTCTCTTTCTTGCTTCTTTGGTGACTATCTTGGTGAAGAAGCTCTTTCTCTCTTTCTCTTTCTTACTTTTCTGAAACTGATTTGACTTAGACCTCATAGAGAGGAACGTTGCTTTGGTAAAAGCAAGTGAGAGGGAATGAAGGCTTCAATCTTGTATGAGAAGCTTGGTGGGATTAACTTGAATTGATGGATACAGGCTTGGATCGGGTATCTATTAGCTTGGCCTGATTTGATTTCTCAGCTTTGATTCCTTTTTGGGCTTTGTTTATTTCATTAACCCATTAGCCTTATTTTATTTTCCATTCCATTTGGGCTGTAAATCATATTTTGGCCTGCATCCGTTTTATGAATAATTAGTAATATGAAATTATAATTAATCAACACTAATTATTTATTTGCCCAAAAATAATGTTTGTCATCACTAATTAATTTAGTTAATTTCTTAACTCAACACACAGATTAGAGGCTATAAAGTGGGGGAATGCATCCATTCATCATCATGCTTTTCATAATTCACTTTTCATGTTTTAGATGTAGTTTTTAGAGAGAGAGGTTCTCTCCTCTCTCTTAGGATTTAGGTAGGGTTTTTAGAACTTAGGATTTAGGATTTCTCTTAGTTTTAGGAGTGACTCTCGATCCCATGTTCAATGTTCTTTTACTTTATATTTATCTCTTACTCTCAAATACTTTAATGCTTGCTTGTATTAGTTATGTTGCCTATTTGGCTTATGCCACATTCATGTTATGATTTTCTTATTTAATGTTACTTGATATATTTCAGTTTAATATTGCCTTCTTTTATTTATGCCATTGATTATTCCCAATCTGAAGACATTTTCATTCCATTTACTTTTCCCTTTTTGGTCTTGGTTTAGAAATCAGTAACTCAGGAGTTATCTTAGCTTAACATAATTGATAACTGTTATCTTTGCTAATTGAATTGAATTTCAATAATCCCAACCTTTTCTTAGGAAATAAATAGGATTCGAAGGTCAAATTAATTAGTCCCTTGACTTTCCTTTGCTTTAGCAAAGGTCAACTAAGTGGAATTAAGATTCAACTTTCATTTTTATTGATAAGAGTAACTAAGTCTGGACTTCCAATCTCTCATACCTTGCCAAAAGTTTGCTTTATAGTATTTATTTATTTTAATTGTCATTTAAATTACTTGTCATACTTCTTCCTTAATTCCAAAACCCCCAATTTTACCATTTTCATAGCCAATAATAAGAACATACCTCCCTGCAATTCCTTGAGAAGACGACCCGAGGTTTGAATACTCGGTTATCAATTTCAAAGGGATTTGTTACTTGTGACAACCAAAATGTTTGCACGAAAGAATTTTTGTTGGTTTAGAAACTATATCTACAACGCGACTATTTTTATAAAATTCTTTACTAGCAAAAATCCTAACGTCAAAATGGCGCCGTTGCCGGGGAATTGCAAACGTGTGCCTTATTATTGGTTAATGTAAATATTTGTCTTTACTTGTTTATTTGTTTTCTTCTTTTTCTCCCTTATTTCTGATAACTACTATGAATTCTCACCCCTCTCGCTTTGAGTTTAGTTCTAACTTTGTTGAAGGAAATAGAAACCACAGCAGGAATATGCGTCAAGGTCAGACCAATCAAGGATGGATGGAGTCAAGAGGATCTAATCAACCCTTTAGGCAACAACACCCTCCAAGATATCATGGACAACGACCATTCTACAATGCATACCCAGCTGAAAGATATGGTGGACAACCTTGTAACTACCAACAAGCCCCACCCCATGCCTATAGACCATCCTCTCAACATAACCTCGAACCATCACACTAACAAGCTTCTTTTCACCATTCGCCACCGTACGATCCTTATCCACCCCAACACCAATCCAATTACTCCCAAGAAACACCACTCCCCCATACACCATACCCATCTCCATCAAAGCCAGAATCACAGGTTCGCCTCGAAGAATCAGTAAAACAATTTACTGCAACCCTTCATCAACTGGAGCAAGCAATAATTCAATTATATTGTAGACGTTCAGCCCCTCAACAGACTCCCATGGCTTTATGTGGAGAATCCAATGAAGAACGTAGTACAAAGAAGACGCTAGAAGATCCAGTGAACAGTATAGAGCATAACTTCGTACTAGAACAAGTAGAGGAAGCTGTCATTGCAGAAGAAAAAGGGTTGGTTGAAGATTCAGGAGATGCCAAACCGCCACTTAAATCCAGAGTTGTGGAGAATTCCGTCAAGGATGTTACAATTGATGTTGAGGAGGATTTTGCACCGCCTCCAGTGTAAATATCTTATGAAGAACTGAACGGAATAACCCAGGACGCAGGCTTCCTTGATGATGATGATCGCGAGTCCTGTTCTCTTAGTGACGAACTTGCATCCGCAAGTGAATTCTTTGAGACAGAAGAATCTTCCCCGAGTGAATATGAAGATGATGCTAAGTTAGATTTTTTTCAACCTCCAATATATGACTTGAGTGATGATGAGGGAGAAATTGAAGACTCTGATGAAGATATGGTTGAAGTGGAAGAATTCACAGAAGATTATAAGGGAGTAAAACTTACAGAACCATTGGAAACACCTATCCCAAGGCCATTACCACCAATTACAAACTACAAGTGGGTAACACCTTTGCCTTTTATCTTTACTTTTCCACTTGAATATGGTTTACTTGAAACAGATGGCCAGCTTAGAGCTCTCTGCGGTTTTAAGAGGAAAAGGGATATGACTCGCACTCAGCGCTGGTATGCAAGATTCAATAAGGTTTCACACTTCAACTTGAGGTGCAAGAATTGGTGTCAAGCTCAATTTAAAGGATCTCGGAAGCTGTTTGGTCACTGTAGTGAGAATTCAGATTATTCATCACCCGACTGGACCAATGTAGATCAAGACAAAGACGGGTGTAGAAGAAAAGTTTGGGATCCTAGAGTCTATTCTAACATTCAATTCTCCGAGAGCCTACAAGCCTGCTTGAACTCACACAAGGGCTTTACGTACTTTGTTTGGGACCCCGGAGGATGCTGGCATTCCAAACACTGGTGGAAATTTCTAGACGAATTCAAACATAAGCCACCATAGCAGGAAGCTCATCCAATGTCCAACTTAAGGACTTTAACTAAAAGTGCTAGGTGGGAGACAACCCACCATGGTATGATCGTTCCTTTTTCATTTTTATTCAGTTTTATTTGTTTTCAAGTTTTATTTTATCCTTCATTGAACCTGGAATCATACATAGCATTCACATTAAGCATTGCATTATGCATTTTGCATAAAAAAAACGCACGCGACGCGGCAGCGTCGCTGATGCGTCCGCGTCACATGTGCGTTGTGAAGAAGAGAAATCGAACAGAGAGTCACGCGAGAGCGTGTCTGGAGGCGTGCTCGTGGCACAAATCGTCCCACGTGACCGCGTCGCTGACGCGTCCGCGTCACATGGGAATAATGGCCTCCCACGCGACCGCGTGACCCACGCGGCTGCGTGCCTTGATTTTCGACGTACAAAGGGTGCACAACGAATTATTGTGCGAGAGTGGTGCTGGATTGGTGCTGGACGCACAATCTCTATCACGCGACCGCGTCGCCGACGCGTCCGCGTCATTCCCTTCTCAAGCCCACTCACGCGATCGCATGCCCCACGCGATCGTGTCACCCCAAATTTGGCAAAAATAAAAATTCGAACAGAGAGTTGTGCGAGCGCGAGGCTGTCCTTGCGCCAGTAGCATAACCTGAGTCACGCGTCCGCGTGACCGACGCGACCGCGTCAATTAATTTAAGCGCCAGTCACGCGACTGCGTCCCCCACGCGTCCGCGTCGCTTGCGCCGCACAACTTTTTCAACTCAGCCAAATATCTTATCTTCTCTTCCCTATACCTAATTCTTTTCCTCCTTTCTTATTTCTTTTCTTCCTTCTTCTTCCTTTTCTTACTTTCTTCTTCTCATCTTTTTCACCTCCATTCTATTTCATTTAATTTATTTGCATACTTTCTTGCATTGCATTTTAATTTTGTGCATCTTTTTATTTTTTTTTTCTAAATTTATTAATTTTTCCATTGGTGTTACTTTTTCATATTCAACTGTTGTGTCTTTTCTGGTATTATTTTGGTACTCAGTGACTTGTTTTACACTGTTGGGTAATATTGTTTAAGTCAATGCTATTCTTTTATGATATTTATATTAATTTTGCATTGACATGAATTTATATTATCTTGCACTCTCTTTCCCATTGTTGCAATTTTTTTGCACTCTTGCTTTGCCATGTACTTCTACTGTTTTCTCACTTGCATGTTGTAGCTACCATGTAATTGAGACCCTTATTATTTGGCATTAACACCCATATTTTATTTATTTTCTATCTTTATTTTTGGGTTATTTTTCTTCTTTTCCCTCTTCTTTCAAGATGGCCACCACGAAGGGAGAGGAAAAGCTTCTTAATGGGAAAACAAACAAGTCCACCTGCACAATCTTTGGAGAAAGGCATCAGTTGGAGCAGCCCATCCACTTGTACATCTTAGCATGCACCAAGGACGATGCAATCTTTAAGTGTGGGGAGGTCGACACCGATCTCCATGGGTTAGTACTTTCTTGTCTCAACACCAATGTTTAAATTTTCTTTGTAGCTAGTTGTTGCATTTGCATATTTATTTGATTTTGTGCATATTTTACCACTTGGTTGAAGAAATATTTTCTTTTTTTCAAGAAATTTTTATAGTATTTCACTGATTTAAATTGAAAAATTTGTGTTAAACTTGTTTTGAAGTTGTATTTGGAATATGGTTTTTGAGCCAAAGAACACACAACCTGTGAGATTTTGAGCTTATTTATATGGTCACATTATTTAACCATAAATTTTTATTCTTGTGTGTTTTCTTCTCTATAATTGTAATCTTTGCTTTGTTCCATTCTATATGTCCAATATTTAATATATTTACATGCTTGCATATGATTGAGGCCATTGTTTGACTTTAGCTCACTTATCCTAAAATTAGCCTACCTTTTGTATCACCCTTGTTAGCCTCCTTGAGCCTTTAATTCCCTCTTATTCTATAAACCACAACACTAGCCTTAAGCAGAAAAAACAAATTTAAAATCCCAAGTTGAATCCTTGGTTAGCTTAAGATAGAAATTGTGTAATTGTTTAAGTGTGGGAAACCTATTGGGAACATGGATGATAAAAACAAAGGGTAGGAAGTTGAAAAGAATGAAATAATTCAAAAAAAAATTTTGGGAAGCATGCTCATGTGAAATCAAAATAATTGAATTATCATGTGTATTAAAAAAATTAATTCAGTATTTGAATAAAGGGGATACAAAAGAATTCCCCAAATGCAAAATAAAGCAATGCACATGGGACAAAATTAAAACTAATACATGAGCATGTAACATCAAAAGTGGAAAAAATATGGGAGAATAGGTAAAGAAGCTTTGCTTTACAAAGTATGTATGTTAGGTGAGATCTTAGACTAATCAAGGATTCACTTAATTAGCTCACTTAGCCTATATATACCCTTACCTTTACCTCAGCCCCATTACAACCCTGAAAAGACCTCATGATATTTGCATTGGTATGCTAAATATTTGTTGATTGATTAGATGAGGAACAAAAGTTTAGAAAGCATGATTAGAGAAGAGTAGAGAGATTGACCCTAGACACTTGAGAGATTTGAGCGCATATACACTACCAGTGAGGGTTCAATGCTTGATTCTATGTTCCCTGCTTTCATGAGCTATCTTCTTACAAGCTTACTTGTTTTCACTGTATGATTTGAATTAGTGAAATCTGATTTATGTTTGACTTAGAGAACTTATTTATTTTTAACCAAGTAGGTAGAAACATTTTGCATTTAGTTGCATTCATAGGTTGCATCTCATACATTCTATCATTCCTCTTCATCTTTATAGTTTCTCTTGAACTTAGCATGAGGACATGCTATTGTTTAAGTGTGGAGGTTGATAAACCACTATTTTATGGTTTATCTTGTGCTTAATTGAGTGGATTTTATCAACTCTTTACCCACTTATTCATACTATTTTCATGGTTTTACATTTACCTTCCTAATTATATGCTTTGATTGAAAACATGCTTCTTTGGCCTTAAGTTCCCTATGTTTAATCCTCTCTTATTACCATTAGATGCCTTGATATGTGTGTTAAGTGTTTTCAGATATTATAGGGCAGGAATGGCTCAGAGGATGGAAAGGAAGAATGCAAACATGGAAGGAATACAATAAGTTGGAGAAACTGCTAAGCTGTCCAGCCTGACCTCTTTGCACTCAAACGGCTATAACTTTAGCTACAGAGGTCCAAATAACGTGGTTCCAGTTGCGTTGGAAAGCTAACGTCTGAAGCTTTGATTTGATATATAATATGCCATAGTTGCCCTGACGCTAGGCGACGTGAACGCGTGATTCATGTGGACGCGTCGCATATACGAACTTCAACCAGTGCGGCCGCGTGGGCGACGCCTCCGCGTCACTTGGCCGCGACCTGTACGGACCAGAAAGCGCTGGAAGTGATTTCTGGGCTGTTTCTGATCCAGTTTTTGGCCCAGAGAACACAGATTAAAGGCTATAAAGTGGGGGAATGCATCCATTCATCATCATGCTTTTCATAATTCACTTTTCATGTTTTAGATGTAGTTTTTAGAGAGAGAGGTTCTCTCCTCTCTCTTAGGATTTAGGTAGGGTTTTTAGAAATTAGGATTTAGGACTTCTCTTAGTTTTAGGAGTGACTCTCGATCCCAGGTTCAATGTTCTTTTACTTTATATTTATCTCTTACTCTCAAATACTTTAATGCTTGCTTGTATTAGTTATGTTGCCTATTTGGCTTATGCCACATTCATGTTATGATTTTCTTATTTAATGTTACTTGAGATATTTCAGTTTAATATTGCCTTCTTTTATTTATGCCATTGATTATTCCCAATCTGAAGACATTTTTATTCCAGTAGAATTAATTTACTTTTCCCTTTTTGGTCTTGGTTTAGAAATCAGTAACTCAGGAGTTATCTTAGCTTAACATAATTGATAACTGTTATCTTTGCTAATTGAATTGAATTTCAATAATCCCAACCTTTTCTTAGGAAATAAATAGGATTCGAAGGTCAAATTAATTAGTCCCTTGACTTTCCTTTGCTTTAGCAAAGGTCAACTAAGTGGAATTAAGATTCAACTTTCATTATTATTGATAAGAGTAACTAAGTCTGGACTTCCAATCTCTCATACCTTGCCAAAAGTTTGCTTTACAGTATTTATTTATTTTAATTGTCATTTAAATTACTTGTCATACTTCTTCCTTAATTCCAAAACCGCCAATTTTACCGTTTTCATAGCCAATAATAAGAACATACCTCCCTGCAATTCCTTGAGAAGACGACCCAAGGTTTGAAGACTCGGTTATCAATTTCAAAGGGGGTTGTTACTTGTGACAACCAAAACACTTGTACGAAAGGATTTTTGTTGGTTTAGAAACTATATCTACAACGTGACTATTTTTATAAAATTCTTTACTAGCAAAAATCCTAACGTCAGAGGTAAAACGTTTATTTGACATATTGCATTCTGCAAAGCTTATTACTCACTTTCTAACTTGAGCGTCGAAGTGTCTTTTGCAGGTACCACCCCCTTGTTCTCTCATTGCCGACGTATACCTCATCTTGAGGGAAAGTTTACAAGTATTCATCGACGGACGAGATATACACCGGTCAACCTCTAAAAAAACAAGTAGTAATGATTCGATTTACTGTATATATGCTGCAAAAGTAGTAAATCAAATTAACTAGATTTGATTTACATGTATATGCTATTCGATTTACTGCTTCTGTAGTATATATATATATATAGTAATTCGAATTTAATTGATTTGATTTACTACTATTATAGCTAAATAGAATCTAATTGATTAGATTTACAAAGAGATATTCTAAAACAGATGTGTATCAAAAATTAATTTAGAATATTTGCGTAATTTTAAACCTCATTCAGTTTATTAGTGTAAATTACCCACACAATTATATAGCATATTAAGTATATATTGCATATATAGTGGTTCTTAAACATTTTTAATGTCTATGTTTTGGTTTTTGATCCATTATTATTATTATTATTATTATTATTATTATTATTATTATTATAATAGAAGAAAAATTTTCATTCAAGAAAATAATCAAGCGACACTTATAAATTACATAAAGCATATTAGATATAAACCTAAGAAAAAAATAGATAATTTTTATGTTGAATTATGGTTTGAGAGGAGACATAGAATTTGATTACAAAGAATCTTATAAGATAGGAATAGAGACAAATCATAATCTCTTTTCTAATACTACACAGAAAATATTACATCACATTCTTCTTCGAATAGACCTGAAAGCTTTTCGAATCTAAAAATATTTTCATGAACAAGAAGTTTTTCATGTTGTATCTTCATCCTAGACCTATAATACCATATATCTAAAACACTCATGAAGAGGACAAATACACCATAAAAAGGAGAAAAACCACAAAGAAGTTATTTTAGATCTAGATCTTAGATCTAAATCTCTAAAAGAAAAATAGAAAAAAACAAGAATAAGAGCAACAACTAGAGAAAAGGGAGAAGGAAGAAAGGATAAAGACTAGTGAAAGAAAAAAAGGGATAGCGGAAAGGTGTGGACGCCAATAGAGTGGCAGTGGTAGAAGATGTATTAGCAAAAAGTGCAAATGAGTTTATAAAACAGAAAAGATATGGATAATAAAGAATGAGAAAAGAAAAGAAAAAGAGAAGAGAAGGAAATTAAAGAGAAAAGAGCAGAGGAGAGGAATAGAGGAGAGCCACCTCTCTTCGAGGTTATTTTTCTTCACAGAAGAAAGAAATTTTGCTTAGTTTGCTTATATATCAATACTCCACATTACCACTTTATTGCACTATACCACATGCTTATTATCATTATTATTATTATCATTATTACTAGTATTTAGAAAACTTATAACTTTTGGTTTTTGTCATTAATATTATTTTATTTTATTAAATATTGATATATTATGTTGACAACTCAAACTTCTCTTTTATTTCTTTTTGATGTTTCTATTTTATTTTTGTGTTTACTGGTTTCAAAAAACAAATAGAGAATCTAGCAATTAATACATAACTCAATTTGACATAGATGCAAGAGATGAAAGAAAATCATATAGACAATGAAGGGGCAAGGAGAAGTGAGTGGATAATAGTAAGGGGAAGAAACTTTTAACGCCATTGGAGGTCAAACTTAGCGACTAGGGATGCCAACGGGTCTCCATAGGGCGGGGACATCCCCGTCCCACCCCACCTCTATTACCTATCCCCGTCCTGCCCCATCCCTATGACGGGTAACGGAGATCCCGTATCTGCTGGGGACTTGGATATCCGTGGATAACCACGAATTTAAAAAATTTAAAAAATAGAAAAAATTGAGAAATATAATCAAAATAATAACAATCAGATTTAGAAATATAAATTAGGGTTAACAGAATCAAAATCACAATAAATAATTAACATAATCAGTATCACAACAATCAGAATTAGAAATATAAACTAGGGTTAACATAATCAAAATCACAGCAAATAATTAACATAATCAGTACCACAACAATCAGAACATAATCAAAATCACAGCAATTAGAAATATAACTTAGCTAGGGCTAACAGAATCAAACTTACTTTAAAGAGACTCTGACGCAAAGACAGCGAAGAGGCTGACGATCTTGCTGGACGACGAACAGGCTCTAACGGCTATGATGCCCTGACGTGAAGACGGCAAAACACGAAGATGGCGAAGAGGCTCTAACATGACTTTGCTGCCTCGGTTGGGTCAGGAGGCGACGACAACGTTCTCCTCTGCTGGGTCAGGCGGCGATGACGACGTTCTCCTCAACGACAATGACGTTCTCCACGGGATAAGCCTTAGGCGCGCGATGATGCACTGCTGCGGTGAGTCGGTGACCAGTGACCTCGAGAGTGAGAGGGGAGGATTTGGGCGGTGTGGGGTAGGAGGTTGTAGACGGCGGAGGTGAGTAGTGAAAGGATTCAATAAAGAGGCAAAAAGAAGCCGAGAACAAGTGAAAGTATGGCAAGGGTTCTGTGAGACTGGGAAACTCTAACTCATCATATGTATATATTAGGAGTGTTTTAGTACTTTCACACATATGGAGATTATACGGGTCCCCATGGGCGGGGACCTCTATCCCCGCCCCGCCTTTACACCATTTATTATATGGGTACCTGTCTCCCATCCCCGCAGGTACAAAACTATCCCCATATCCTCCCTCTGGCAGATAAATTATAAGAATCGGAGTTTTCACAAATAGAATAATTTAAATGCCCAAATTCTATTCCGGAAATTTAGAATGAGAATTTGAGGATTTAAATATGATTTTTGGACTTAGTAGGTCTTTTTGAGTAAGAAAATGTGTTTTTTGTGAAAAATCGTGAAAAACCGCAAATCGACAGTATAACCGGTTGAACCAGTTCAAGTCTGCCCGATACTGCGCGAGAAAAAGTGAAAATGATCGAAAAACTTAGAAAAATAATAGAAGTAAAAAATCGGGCGTTAATTTTAAAGGTTTGGCCCGAAGTTGGGCCAAACGGGCTAAAAACGCTAACGGGTTGGACCGGGCCCAAGTTGGGCCCAAGCCCCACATATATAAGGGTTCATTTAATGAACCCTTAAGCAACAACACACTCACAAACACACTCATTCAGCAGAAAAGAGAAGAGGGAGAAGAGAAGAGAGAAGCACTATTCACTTTTCACTTCAATCCGCGATATCTCGAGCTACGGTGCTCCGATTCGCGTGTCGGCAGCGGCTACGCAAAGCTCTCGCCGAGCCTGTCACTTCTATCCAAGCTTTGTGGTAAGGTTTTTGAGTTTCCATGCCCATTTTTTGTGCCCTTTTGAAATTCGAGTTTTAGGGTTTGGTTTTATTTGTATATTTGACTAGCCGGCTTAAACTTCGCGAGCCGTGGCTAGATTCTTATGATATTATACTATGATATTTTGTTACATTACATCTGTTTCTTGTGCTTTAAGTTAGAAACTTTGATAGTACATTTTGCGCTTTTCAAATCATGTTTTTGAGGTATACCTTTCATCAGGCTTCTAGATTATATTAATTCTTTCTATATACTATATGTATGAGTTTAGAACTGTTGTAATCTCTGATTAACCTTCGCTTTACGATGCGAGGTAAAGCTTAGGCTAATTAGGGTGTTACATTTAGTGGTATCAGAGCAGTTCGTCCTTGTGAGCCTGAGGGATGGACCGATTGTGCTTCATTGCATACTCTGTGTGTCTTTTTCTTTGAGGCTATTAGGTTATCTACTTGATATTGCATAGCATGCTTGTTTGTGAGTGCTTGTTTGGGATAATTGAAGCATTAAGGTTTTGATATTGAGACCGATTACCTTGATATCAATTGTTTGGTGTAGACAGGAACCCTAATGGCCACTCACGGATGAGGTCGTATGCGTTCATGAAGAGAGAGTAGGAATGAGAGACCGGCCAATAACCATGCCAAGTTCATGGCGGCAATGGCGAATCTTGCGAACACCATAGAGGCGAATGCTGCTGCGACTCTGCAAGCTGTGCAGAGGTTAGGTCAACTGACGAAAAATAAAAATGAAAATGGTGAGGGAAACACGAATGATAATGCTGAGGGAAATGGAGAGAACATGGGAGGTGCTTCGATGACCTTGGCGACTTTTCTCAAGGTTCATCCTCTGAGTTTTTGAGGTTCAACCAATCCCATGGAAGCGGATAACTAGTTCCAAGCTATGGAGTGCACGCTGCAAGCACAACATGTCCCAAATAACCAATTTGTGGAGTTTGCTGCTTTTCAGCTTCTGGGAGAGGCCCAGCATTGGTGACAGGAAGAATGCCGCTTGCTCCAACTTCAGAACACCGATGTTCCTTGGGACGTATTCCAAACGGCATTCTACAAGAAGTAATTTCCTAAGTCTGCAAGGAAAGTGAAGGAGATGGAACTTATGCAGCTGAAACAAGGTTCCTTATCTGTGACGGACTACACAAGCAAGTTTGAAGAGCTCTGTAGATTCTCAAGAGTGTGTTAGGGTGCCCCAAAGACCTACGAAAGCTGGAAATGTATCAAGTATCAGAGGGGCTTGAAGGATAGCATCATGACTGCTGTAGCTCCTATGGAGATTCGTACCTTCTCTAACTTGGTGAACAACGCGAGGGTTGTTGAAGAATATGCAAAGGCAGTAGCCTTGTTAAGGGACACTCCTGGGGGAAATACTAGTAGCGAACGTGATGATTACCTTGGGCCAAGGGGACAAAACTTCAAGAAAGATGGACATACTCCTCAGCATCTGCTAGGTCAAGGGAACTTCAGAAGAGACAACAATGCCCAGTTTCACCATATCAGGGAGAGCCGCCTATGTTATGCTTGTGGACTACCTGGGCACTTAGCCAAGAACTGCCGTTGTAAGGAAAGCCAGAACATGGATCAGAATCAATAATCCGACCGCGTGTCTACCTTGGATGCATGTGATGCGACGGGGTCGGATCCTTCAACAAGAAGTAAGCGTATGCTTTGAGTATTATATATTGCCTGGACATGAGGGTAGCTTGGTTCTATCTTTTGTAAAGTCATCGTTAGGATTGCAAGAACTTGGAGTTTTGTTCGAAGTAAACCATGGAAAAGGAGGATTCTAGTGGCGGTAGCCGAGGATTTTGGATGTGTGATAATGAACGATCAGAGTGATGCAGCGAAAGCATGTTGATTAGCATTTTCGAGGGCAAAAATCTTTTTAAAGAGGGGAGGATGGAAGAACCGGAGTTTTCACAAATAGAATAATTTAAATGTCCAAATTCTGTTTCGAAAAGTTAGAATGAAAATTTGAGGATTTAAATATGATTTTTGGACGCAGTAGGTCTTTCTGAGTCAAAAAATGTGTTTTCTATGAAAAAACCGTGAACTGGTTCAAGTCTGCCCGATACTGCGCGAGAAAAAGTAAAAATGGTCGAAAACCTTAGAAAAATAATAGAAGTAAAAAATCGGGCGTTAATTTTAAAGGTTTGGCCCGAAGTTGGGCCAAACAGGCTAAAAACGCTAACGAGTTGGACCGGGCCCAAGTTGGGTCCAAGCCCCACTTATATAAGGGTTCATTCAATGAACCCTTCAGCAACAAGACACTCACAAATACAATCATTCAGCAGAAAAGAGAAGAGGGAAAGGAGAAGAGAGAAATACTATTCACTTCTCACTTCAATCCGCGATATCTCGAGCTACGGTGCTCTGATTCGCGTGCTGTCAGCGGCTATGTGAAGCTCTTGCTGAGCCTGTCACTTCTATCCAAGCTTCGCGGTAAGCTTTTTGAGTTTCCATGCCTAGTTTTTGTGCCCTTGTGAAATTTGAATTTTAGGGTTTGGTTTTGTCTGTATATTTGACTAGCCAGCTTAAACTCCGCGAGCCGTGGCTAGATTTTTATGATATTATACTATGATATTTTGTTACATTACATCTGTTTCTTGTGCTTTAAGTTAGAAGCTTCGATAGTACATTTTGTGCTTTTCAAATCATGTTTTTGAGCTATACCTTTCATCAGGCTTCTAGATTATATTAATTCTTTCTATATACTATATGTATGAGTTTAGAACTGTTGTAATCTCTGATTAACCTTCGCTTTACAACGCGAGGTAAAGTTTAGGCTAATTAGAGTGTTACATAAATTGTCACGGATACCCGCTCCATCGGAGGTTTTATCTATCCCTACTAGCGACACCACATTACATGAACTAACTACAATCGATGCATAATGACAGTTATAAGGAACAGAGATGGCTAAAACATATTGAAGATGGAACCGTGACTGTGTTTGTAGATAATCTCCCAAGTAATACAATGATTGGCTGGATATGGAAGGTGTTTGGAAAAGAAGGAAGAGTAAGAAATGTGTTCCTGTCAAAGAAGAAGAGGATGAAAAACCTGTTGATGTTTGTGTTTGTGCGGTATGCAACGAGAACTAAGCTTTAAACTCAATTCAAAGGATGGACGGATGGAATGTGAGGGGATGTAAACTCAGGCTTTCGAAAGTAAAATACCGGTGAGGAGCGATGGAAAAGCACGAATTATGGAAGGCATGGATAACAAGAATATAGAATCAACTGAGAATGTGAGTACGAAGGGGGGGCCAAAGAGGATTGGAGCAAGTTGGTAGAAAGTCGTACACGAATATTTTGAAGTACAGTAAGAGCACGATGGAAGTGGCTAATTTGAGAGATGAAATGTGGTTCAATCGTTTAGAAGTTCAAAACTTGAGTTGAGATGTGATGATATGATGGTTGAGAAAATAGAGAGAAACTTGGTCGGTGAAGCAATAAGCCCCATTAAGTTTGAGGAGATAAAAATGACAGTGATGAAAGATTGGTGCAATATAGTAGAGGTAAAGATGGCAGAATCAATGAAAGTTGTGATAACTTTTAATAGCAAGGAAAATATGGAAGAAGCAGCGAGATCATCCTTCTTATTGAATCATTTTGTTGAAATAAGAAAATGCTCTAATAAAGAAGCTAATGGTTCAAAAAGAGTGTGGTTAGAAGTTCTTGAGTTGCCTTTAATTGCATGGTGTAAAGATAACATGGAAAGAATCGGTAAAATGGGCTCGGTGATCTATGTGGATGACATAGAAATAATCATTACAATTCATTAAAAGTTCTTGTGGATACAGGATTTAGTTCAATGATCCAAGCATAACTCAATATTATGGTGAATGATGACGAAAATGGAGTATTTGTGAAAGAGAGTTGTCAACTTGAACTATATGCAGAGGATAGGGCAGTGATGAGGGATGATGGTGGCTACACAATATGGAAGTAGTATAACAAAATAAGGGAAAATGGACATAAGAAGGGGTGGTCGAAGAGGGATGGAAGAAAGGGCAACGGTGATCATAAGGTGAATTGCGATGACGCCAACGGCGTGAAAGATGAAACGTTTAACAGTAATGGAGCTAATGAAGTTGAAATATCTGGGTTGAGATTCAACTTGGTGCGATGCATGGAGGAGATGGGCATGATGACATCATAGGGGGTCCATGTAGAATGTGTGGTGAATTGGTGTGAGAGTAATTGGGCTGAAGAATTAAAAATCCAAACTTGAAATGATGGTAGAATAACAAAGGAAATAGTCAAGGAGTCAAACTTGGGCTTAATAAATGGGTCTAGTAGAAGTTGGGATGAAACAGATAAGGTGGTGAATTATGCAATGAACGTGAAGCATAATAAAGAATATGAGGTAGGTCAGAGCATCGATACATCATGTTCAGGGCCCTCAAAACCACCAGGCTTTGAAGACGCATAACGAAAGTGGTAGTAGAAGATAAGAATGATGACTACGAGGAGGGAGCAGTGAGCGCAAGAAGAACAAGAGAAAAAGGGAAAAAGGCGAGAAAGAAAGTAGGAAAGAAATCAACAAGAAAAATCATAAGAACAAATAGAAAGAAAAAGATGGCTCCACAATATATGAGTGAAGGAACCGTGAGCAATGATGATAGCTCAGACGATGATGATGATGTTGAGGATGCCATGGATGAAGCAGACAAAACGTGAAATTTGAAAAAGAAAATAGAATTGTACACAAAGTAAGAAAAGAAGGTTGTGAAGTATCTGAGAATTGAAGAGGCAGAAGATAATAAGAAGAAACATAAAGAAGGAAGAACACGACACAAGGACCACAAGAAAGATGGAAGCAAGAAGGTAGCAAGGACAATTTCATGGGTACATAGCTCAGATGGGAGGTATTCCGTAAAGACATTCATTAATGTTGCAACGAGTCAGCAATGTGACATACTGAACATGAAGCATGTGTTTGACAACATATGGCAAGACTTGGTTCCACCGAGGGTGAAATTATTGGTGTGGTTCATGATAATAGATGCGATGTATCCGAAGGATAAACTGATGAGGAGAAACATTATATAACATGGAGAGAAAGTATGTGTTTTTTGTAGGGAGGTAGCAGAGACGGTAACCCATTTATTTTCATAGTGCAAATTTTGTTTCTATTTATGCTGGATGGCTCTAAGTTAGAGTAGTGTTAGTTGGATTGTTTTGTTTGAATTAAAAATTTGGTTTGAAAATTAGTTGAATTAGGAGATAGCATGTATAAAAAAATATAAATGAATTATACTATTTTTTGCTATTTTGTGGTCTGTTTGGAATAATCAGAGTGTTTGAGAATAATATTATCACATGGGAGGGTGCTTGGGAACAGATAAAAATTCTTGTAAGCCTATGGTATTTGAGAATATGAAAAGGAGAATTGGTAATGCACAAATAGAGCATAAAGAATGTGAAAAAGAATAGATTTGGTGGTATTATATAATTTTTAGTCTAAATATAAATGACTTCTTTGCAAGCAGATATTTAACAACAAAGAGCAAAAAATTGATATGTTTTATGGAGGATATCATACAAGAAGAGATAAAAGGGAACGCCATTTTGAAGGAATAATTATGACAATTCATTTTTTTTTTTTTGAAGAAATGAATTTGAAAGAAGAGGAGATAAAAATAGTATTAAAGAATAGATGTGTAGTTGAGTATATTAAAGGTAAGAATGAGACTAATTGAGAGCAAAAATTCATGAGAAATAAAGTGATATCTAATAGGGATATGTTCAAGAACTTGACTTTGGAACATCAAACCGTGAAAGAATTCAAAATGCAAAGACAATGGGAGCTTATGGTTGATAGCAATTCGGCTAAATAGGTGTAGTGGATCTTGTAGCAACAACAATTATAGAGTTCAAAGATGATTTAATTTTGAGCATGAGGAGAAACATATTATCAGCACTAAATTATGAAGTCTAAAATTATTGTTTGTTATTGTTATTATTGTGTAATTTATGTGAAACTTGATGGCAATGCCGAAGAGGACAGACTGAGAGCCAGTGTAAATTTTTGTTTTTCTTTTTGGGTCGAGCAACAAACTAACGATCTAAAAAAAAGAGAATTTAGCAATTATCTGTCTATTATTTAACATTTTCTTTAAAAATTTTACTGCGATTCAATCACTCTTTATGCAACTACAAAAAAATGTGTGTTGATAAAAAATAAAGAGAAAAAAGAAACCACTAAAAAAACTTAGATAATTAAACAAGAACAAGAAAAAATATTTTTTTAATGGAAATTAGAAGTGATGGAACTTGAAAAGAAAGAATTTTGAGTAAAATCAAAACAAGTTAAGAAAAAAAATAAGCGCCCAGAGAAAACAAGAGAAAGTGAATGAAGTTGACAAAGATTAAAAGTATAATAGTTTATAATTTTAAAATAAGAAAATATTAGAGAGTCGGAAAGTTTTAATTTTTTTTTGTCATTATTTTTAGTTATTAGTATAATTCTTTTTATCTAGCAATTCAATAAAATATTTTGGAGGAGAGTGAAATTGAAGTGTTAAATTAGATTTAGATTAGAACTTGAGTACCTTAGATAGTTTATGTAACACCCTACCATACAAAACTTTATGCTTAAGTCGTAAAACATAGGTGGTGTGATATTACGATCTCTAAAATAATATATACATATAATATACGAGGAGCTTTGAAGGATAGGTAAAACAAAATCGCAAAATTAAAAGCGCAACGCTCAAGAATAAGGTACACTAACATATATATGTAAATAACAAGAGTAGAGAGTCAAGCTACAGAATATCAAGCTCCGAATTCAGCCTGCAAAGCTAAGGCTGGCCAGAGAGTAGTCATATATATACATATAGGGAACCATAACCCAAAATACATAAAAGTAACCCTAACTCTTCATAAATCTCTAGGAGGTGCAAAAGTAAAACATATATATACATAAGGAGAGTTATATAAAGGAGCATATATCTAAACAAAACAAAAATATAATATTCCCCAAAAAATCCACTTCGCTGCAGAGAACTCCAAATGCTTAGCGAGAGGCCTCTCAACCTGCATCTGAAAAACATAAATATCCGTATAGAATGAGAACCGGAGGTTCTCAGCATGGTAATGGTGCCACATACATAAGATATAAGGTCCTGAGAAAGTCAAAGGCAATTATAGAACTCCAACACTTAGATTATAGGACTTAAAGAATGAAAAAGGAAACCATAAACAGGGGGTGGTTTTCTAAGGTCTTTAAACTTAACCAAATTCTCACTAAAACCCTCAACTATTCTCTTCCTCTACCATCCTCCAAAATCACAAGCAGAACAATACAGACAAACAAAGCAAACACAAGTATAATACAAGTACTGCCAATAGCAAATATAACAATTAATATGGTAAATTCACTTAGGCATTCTCAGTTAATGCACAAACAAGCAATTCAAACAATATGCATATGATGTATGTCTATCCTACTGGCCGTGAGTTCTCGTGTGGGTTAACTGCCAGAACCTGACACACCCGGTAGCTAACCCGGATACCGTCTCTCGGCTACGCATCTCCAGGAGGCATAAAATCAAAGGATTAGTGCCCTACCACCTTCCCATAGTAAGGTCGTGCTATACCGGTCAGGGGATTAGTGGCCTACCACCTTGCAGACAGAAAGAGAAAGAGAATGTGAGAGAAATACGTCGGAGGATTAGTGCCTTAACACCTTCCTCACATCCCACCAAACACAATCACAAGGGATGCGGGGGAAAGAATCGAGGGATTAGCGCCCTACCGCCTTCCCCACATCCAACACATCAATATCATCATTATGTCCATTACTTTTCAAATTCGTTATTATCATTCCTTTACATTCATTCATTATTAATTAATGATTATCACTTTGTTGTACTTTATTACGCCATCACCATCTCCGCGCTCCTAGATCATAATTCATTACTTTCATCTTCTCATCAACTCAAGTACCCCTTTTCTTTTATCATAATTCACCTTTTACAAACCTTCTTTCATCTTCAAGTTACCATCCCTTCCTAACTTCACCTCATCACTAAGCATACCATTAAGGGCTAGGGGTTAAAAGAATAAAAATAGAGGTTTAGAGGTCTAAAATCATGTTTAAAATAACAAACCATATCACGCGTACGCGGGAATGCATTTTTCTTTAGCTCCGACGCATCCCCTGTCCGCGTACACGAGTGTAGTGGACGGTGGCAAATGTTTGCGTACGCAGCCGTGTCCCCGCATACGCGGGTGCCCTTTTTGGGCCATGATGCGTACACGGATCCTACCCGCATACGCATGTACACTAAAAAGAAACCCATAGCCGCGTATAAAGGGATACGCGTACGGGGATAATGTAGAAAACCCAAAAGCTGTTTAAGTGTCAGAATTTTCATTTAGCACACTGAACTTCCGACGCGTATAACTTCTTTGTTTCAAAATATTTTTCATCCGTTTTTCAAATGGTGTAAACTTCACGGATCCAATTTCTATACGAAACAAATTTGAAAGATTTTGGGAGTCTAAAAACTAAGTTATGGCTTGTCAAAGTTTGGCCAAAAATAAAATTTTTACAAAATCTTCCAAACCTCTATTTTCACAAAACATAACTCATTACCCACATCAATACAACTGAACTCTGCACCAAAACATACAAAGCACAGCCACCACAGCCCACATTCTACCACAACCAACCTCACCTCAATGTAAATTACTTCAATCTAAGATTCTCAATTATACCCAAACAATTACCAATTATTCAACATTCATATATCCTTAGTCATCATTACCATTTATCATCAACCAAGACATCATTCATCCATCATTTTTCATCAACAAAAACCACATTTGCATCATGAATCATTAATCCCATCAAATATCATCAAATATCCATTTAATGTCCACTATATTAAATACGAGAAATCAAAATCATACCTTGATCGATTCCTCGTAAAAGCCCGGAACACCTCACAATACAATGTTTTCCAAGCTTTCAAGACTCCGAAATCTCACCCAGTAGTCCTATAGCCTCCAAAACTCAACCCAAGCTCCACATGCTCAAACTTGACTCCACCAATAATAATTTTTAATCTATTATCATAATTACCACTATAATCAAAATAGAGTTCACTAATTCAACATATATACCAAGGGTTTAAGGGTTCTTACCTTGCCCACAACTCAAACGAGCTAAACCTGACAAAATCCACAAGTTAATTCGAACCTAAACACCGAAATCATACAAAATTCAACATGCATTCACATTGAATTTTGGAATTGGGGAGAAGAAAACTAAAACTGAGAAGTGAGTTTCATACCTAATCAAGAATTGGGCTTTGTAGAGCTCATCGCGATGGTCACGTCGCCATAAACGGTGCGGCAATCGAAGCTTCGAATCAAAAGTTATGACAATTAGAAATTGAAACAAGGGTTTGTGTTTTCTTGGAAGTGTTCTTCCCCTTCTTGCCAAGTTCCAGCGTGAATGGCAAGGTGGAAGGGAGAGAAGGACTAAAGCTCTTTAATTAAGTGGGATTAGGTTGGTTTTTGGGCCTAATACGAGCTCGGTTTGCCTAATTCGGCCCGTTCGATCCAATTTTGGGCCAAATTTTTGAAAATTAGTGTTAAAATTCTTATTTTTATTAGCTCTATCTTATTAAACTGTAAAATTTCATTTTCTAATTGCTTAATTAATAATCAATTTATTGGTTAATTATTTACTAGTTTCTCGGATTTTACATCATACTCGTCTAACAAAAATTTTTGCCCTCGAAAATTTCTGTTACTAACGAAAACGAGTTGAGGCGCTCTCCTCGGCCACAGCTCCTAGTTCGTATCCAAGTTCAATACTACACCCAATCTTTCTAGTCCTAAACTTTTCAACTCTATTATGTAATCTAAATGAAAGCGGGGTCCCAGCTCCAAATAGAATAAATCCGTTCTACGTATCCGGCCGCCACCTCACCTACCACCAAGGTTGCAAGAACCGAACCGGTCAATGAACTGGTTGAATAATTGGTTCAACAGTTCAAAAGTTCAACTGGTGTTTAACCGAAGTTCAACCGGTTTATTTAAATATAAAATAAAATTATTAAAAATTTAATATACAAATTTTAAATATTCAAATTAATAATTTTTAAACTAATAAAATTCACAATTTTATAATTTTACATAATATCTTATTCATATTTTATCATTAAAAAATCACAAAATATAAAATTTTTAAATAACTTCTAAATTCAAATAAACTAATCATTAATAAAACAATGAGTAATCAACAATACTCATCAATCAGCAATAAAAGTATAGAACCAAAAAATTTTTGAAAATAATTTCTAATAATTCAAAAATAGAAAAACCAGAAAATCCAACAACAATAAAAATTAAGCAATCAATCCAAACTCAACATTACACCACCACCAACTCCGACTCAAACAGACCAAACACAGCAATTACACCACCACCAACTCCAACTCAGAACACAACAAACAGAAAAAAATAGCAACTCAAGAATCATATTTCAGATTTTAGATTTCAGTAACTCAGTAAAATTAACAAAATAAGCAACCATAAATTGAAGCAAATATAGATTTCAACAGTGATTACTTATAATTATAAATATTATTCGTTTATTCCATGCTCCAAAATCATTAAAAAACAAAAACTCAAGATAAAAAAATTAACAAAAAAAAATTGAACAAGCAGAGCTACCAACAACGACAGAAGAACCAAACTGACGTCGACGGAGGAATGAAACAGGCAATGAGGAAGGAACGAAACTCAACTGCCGGCAAAAGAGGAACGTCGAGATAAAGACGAGGATCGAGAAAGCTGACCAGCAATGGAGGAATCAAACTGTCGGCGGCGATGGCCCCCTCTGGCTAAGGGGGAGAGTTTGGCAACGACTACTGGCTATTGCTGCTGCTGGCTCAAAGAGAGGGGTAGTGGGTTTTCGGCGATTGGAGCAGGTAGCTGGTGAGAAAGGGGTTTAAGGTTGGGTTGGAGTCACACAGAGAGTCAGAGAGAAAGGGTGGGGTGGGGACGACGATCTTGCACATGCAAAGGGAAGGGGACGACGACGGAGAGGGGGAATGCGATGGCTGGGTAGGAGGAGAGCGATGCTAGGAGAGTGGGAGACGGCTGGGAGAGGAAGAATGATTTCGGAAGGGAGTACGCATTAGGGTTGGATTTCGGGCTGGGTTAGTGCCTTATTAGGTTTGGTTCCTTTTTTTTCCCTTTCTGGTGTCAATCGACATAGTTTTTGAGAAAGAGAAATAACCGAACCTTAAAAAAACCTGGCCGGTTTACCGGTTAACCACCTTTTTGATCAGTTTTTTAACCGGATTTTTGTAGCACGATTTTAGAGATCAATCAGACCGGTCTAATGACCAGATTCCAGTTGAACCAGCCGATCCGGTCTGATTTTCTGAACCTTGCCTACCACGAACATCGGCAAGTTGCCACCTCCAAACACGTTCCATGGCCCGCTCAGTGTTGTCACTTTCATCTGCATACATCATACATTCGTACATCTTGTTAGCTAATTCAATTATTCTAAATAAATTTTTTTAAGGGTGGTTCTGAAATCACTTATTATAGTATTTAAAATATAATTTAATTCGATTATGAAATTATGTTATTTATATATAATGTATTTTGTAAATTTTTGTTTGAGCATTTTCCGTATGATCTCCGTACATCGCACAAGTTATTTACTAGTATTCACACTATAGTAAACATTGTATTATTTCACACTATAGGAATATCAAACATAGGATAAATAAACATTTATTTGATCGAGTCAATTTTCGGATCGGATTACCTACGGGCAAAGGCCATATCCCAACCCAAGTACGGCCAAATAAGTTTAGTTTTATCACAGAATTTAAAATTTTATTTACCAAAAAAAATTGAGAGGATTTTAAAAAATAATTCTGCTAGGGAGACAATGAAGAATCTAAATAATGTGAACAATAAATTTTGTATTTGGCCCAATACAAGAAAAAAAATGAAAAACTCTTCAAATTACCTAAGATAAAATATTCAAACAATTATTTCAAAAAATTAATCATTCTAACCCTAATTTACCAAAACATTTCACGCAAATACTCTCTCTCCCCAAACCGTCTGCACCCCACCCTAATCAATCATCCACCTCTATGGCATTAGAAGTTTTTTTATCGGCCATCATCGTCCACCCCTAGTAAAAATAACCATTCACCTAAGGATAAAAATAATTATCCGTATACATAATGAATTAAACATTTAACATATTTTAATTATATATAACTAAACTCAATCTAATCAAAATAATCATTCATATAAAAATTAAAATATCTATCTACATATCTACTAAAATAACCATTTTAAACTGACTATTAAAATAATTTTATAATGATAAAAGATCAGTATAACTCAATGGTTAATTATTATTATTATTATTATTATTATTATTATTATTATTATAAATTAACTAATATAAACAAGAGCTTATTTTATATATATATATATATATATATATATATATATATATATATATATATATATATAAACACGATTACATTGCATTCTAGGTGAATAAGCTCAGAAATCAAACCACTTCACACCGCCACTAATTTTGACTTGATCCGTAAACTCCAATCTATAATACATTAAATTAGCACCACACCTTTCATACATTATACATAGACAAGAAAGGACGTTTTCTTGAGATAGCGGTGTTAGATGAGACTTTGATGGGAGGCTGCGGCGGCGTTAGTACAACCAGTAAAGGTGTAGTAGCACGAGATGCAGACTAAAAAATAATAACGATAAATTTTGAACGTGTATTGAAAATTATGATAAGATTAAGAATAACCATATGTATTATAAATTTTAATTTTTAAAATTTTAAAATTTAAAATTAAATAATTAATTAATAATCTAATTTTTGGTTTTAATTTTATTTTTTTTAATTTATTATTCACATTATTTACAATTATCATTATTTTTTCAATTCTTTTTTTTAATTTGAAATAAAACAAAATTAGATAAAAAAATTTTCAACTAATTTGTTTTTAATACAAAAATTTTTGAACTTCTAAAAAAAGACATCTTTTTGTTACACAAAATTTACAATTTATTATAATTAATTATTTTATTTATTATTTTAAAATTTGAATTATTACTTAAATAATTTATCATAAATATTTGTTAATTCATTTATTAGCAACTGATTTAGTACAATCCAATACCAAATTATATATCATGCGTTGCGTTGAGAGATACTGTAGACAAATAATTTTATTTAATTCAGCTTGCAGCCCTAACAACTTCACAAGAATAAATAGTATCATAAAGTTGTCTATATTGACTTTTTTAAACCGGTTCTAATTGCTTCGTATAATACAGCATGAAAATGGCCATTATTCCACTCACGGCGGTCGTCACTGCACCTACCACGAATGTCGGCAAGTTGTCACCTCTAAACAGGTTGTTCTATGACCCGCTCAATGCTGTCACTTTCATCTACATACATCATACATACGTAATCTTGTTAGTTAATTTAGTTCTAAATAGAAAATTTTTAATGATGGTTCTGAAATCACTTATTATCGTATTTAAATAAAGTATATTTTTTGTCTCTAAAGTTTACTAAAAGTTTTAAAAATACCCCTAAATTTTAATTTGTTTCAATTTTATCCTTAATGTTTTCGATTTGCATCAATTTTATCCTTATCTTCAAATTTTTTGGTCAAACTATGGTCAACATTATTTTTTTCCAATAATACCCCCCAAATCCTGTTCTCTTTCATCATCATCAAGAATAACAACTACCCAACACTCCTGCCGCCATTTGCACCCTAACTCTAGCCACCGCAAGTGATGTATATCAAATCCTCCTTCTCTCTTCCATGGAGAATACTCCATTACAAGATCCACCATTCCACCACCGATCCCTGACCATGGCTCCAACCAACAAAAACTATGAAGCACTTGAAATCAAATCCATCAACATTTAAGAAGAAGAAGAAGAAGCAAAATAAAAAATGGGCAACGGCAACATCAACAACAACAAAACACAACAATAGCTCCATGCAACAACAGATCAAAACTCCATAACAAATAAGAGGTGTATGTCCCTTCTGATTCCCAATTACTTTCTCCTCTTTGTGGGTACCGTATCTTCAAACATGCTCTCAAAGATTTCAACAAAAATATTCTACCTTTATCGATCTTCGTCGGAATCATGTTGAAAATCAACAACCTTTTCTTCTCATGGGGCGTTTCGTATCTTTCAGTTTGTAAGTGTTGAAGGTAAGGTCCTATGAAAGTTGTTGGAGTCAAGCCAAAGATGTTTGAGCTTCTTTAGAGCTTCGATGGTGACTGAAATCCTAGCGAAAAAGCCATTATAAGACAAGTTGATGAGCTGGCGTTGAGATTTGAAGAAGTTCATTGGAATATCGCCGGAGAATGTCGCTGGAGAGGAGGTTGTGAGCGAGGTTGAGTAGCTGGAGGTTGGCAAAATTGAGTCCCTAGAGGTTGGTGAGGTTGAGGAGCGGCGGAGGAAGGTGGCTGGAGAAGGAGTTGTTCTGGAGGTAAACTACACGTCTACACGACGGAGGAGACCTCGGAGAGGGAGTGAGAGATGGGACTGTTGCTGAGTGAGTTTGGGGATAATGATGAAAGAGAATAGGATTTGGAGGGTGTTATTGGAAAAAAATAATGTTGACCATAGTTTGACCAAAAAATTTGAAGAAAAGGATAAAATTGATGCAAATCGAAAACATTAAGAATAAAATTAAAACAAATTAAAACTTAGGGGTATTTTTAAAATTTTTAGTAAACTTCAAGGATAAAAAATATACTTTACCCTATAATTTAATTCGATTATAGAATTATGTTATTTATATATAACGTATTTTTTAAATTTTCATGTGAGCATTTTCCGTGCAATTCCAGTGCGATCTCCGTGCATCGCACAGATCATTCCCTAGTATTCATACTATAGTAAATATTGTATTATTTCACACTATAAGAAGATCAAACATAGGATAAATAATTATTCCATTAATCAATAGTCAATTTTCGGATCAAATTACCTATTGCCTTTTTTTACAGCAAATAATTACTTAATTTATTTTTAATTTTGTTCTTAATAAAAAATAAATTCACTTTAAAATAATGTGATTAAGAGTAAAATTAAAAAATAATTAAATAATTATTTACGGTAAAAATTGATATTATTAAAGAATAAAATTAAAATTTATTTTAAAATTAAAAATAAAGTTTAACTAAATTAAACATTAAATATCTTGATACTTTAGAGACAAAAGGCAGGTATAATTTATACTTTATTGTATATGTATCATACTTATTTTTTTCGTAAGTTTATGTACTAGTCATTCTACAAATATTTTATGATAAATAAAAATTTTTAAGAGAAAAATTATAAAAAATAAATTTATTTAGAATGAAAGTAATGTAATTAAGTGCAATTTAGTTTTATGTGATTAAAAAATAATTGAATAACTATATTGAAGTATAAAATTAAAATTCATTTCTATTTATCATTTATTCTCAACGTTTTCGTCCTATTTAAATCACTAACATTTCAAAATATCTCAATTTTGTTCCGCCGTCAATTCTGTTAATAGATCTCTGATGGCAGGACAACATTGAACTATTTTTAAAATGTTAGGGATAATTTTAAAATTTACTCCAAATGTTATTAATTTTTTTTAAGTAGAGAATCAAAATATAAATTAATTCTCGTGCAATCAACTCTGTAAAATCTTACTTATTGTGCTATCTTCACAATTTTTAAAAATAATAAACAATTGACTCGGATTTTTTTTTAACTAGTAGAGTAAATTATTAGATGTATTTGTAGGATATTTTCTTGTGAATCGAAAAGCTTAACTTGTACAAATTTAAAGTTGTTATTATATTGCATTTATTAGTGGATTTAATTATTAGTGAATTAATTTTATTTATAAATTGAAATCAAATGTTATTAATTTTTTAATATGTAAATTATTTATGTCAAATTTAGCGATGGAATAATATTGAATTTGTTTAAAATTGAAATAAGACGTTAACATTTTTTGAAACTGAAATAAGATATTTGAAACAATAAAATTTTACATCCAAGTCATAATTCCAATCAGGTCGAACCAAACTATTTCTTCTTCTTCTTCTTCTTCTTCTTCTTCTTTTCTCATGCTGCGTTTTCTTCTTCTTCTTTTTTTTCGTTATCTTTTTCTTTTGTTATCATCATCACTAACAACACCACCACCTCATCCTTCTTTTTCCTTCTATTTTCATTTAAATTTCCTTTTATCCTTCCTTTTCCTCCTCCTCTTCTATCGTCGTCGTCGTTATCGTTATTATCATCTATTTGTTAGTTATTATACATGTTGTCGTTATTGTTATCGTCATTATTGTTATGTTTAGTACTTGGTAACTATTTTTGTTCTCATTTTTAATAAATGTTAGGATATAAAGCTTTTTTTTCACTGCAACATTTTGCTAAAATTTTCATTGATTCTGATTTTTTCTAGTGCCATCATTAAATAATTTCTGTTCATTTATTAGTTTATTTGAGGTTCATTTGAATTCAAAAATGAATTTTATGTATTTTTTTATTGATAATTGAGTTTTTTTACTATTTGTTCAAATCTGAACTAATTTCGGTTTATTTGTCAATTAAATGATGTTCACCGGATACTGCTATTAAGCATTAACTAAATTTTTTATTCCTTATCACCAAAATGACAAAGAAGACCATCTCAAAAAAGAGAAGACATTCCAACCTTTGCAACAAATTATTCATTGACAACACACCTAGACTGCAAATGAATCGAAATATGATTATAACAACACCATTGTGTAATAACAAATGAACCAAAAATTGTGCATTCTATAAATTCAGAAACTCCTGCATTCTATCCAAATTCAAATTCATAAACAACACTGATTTTAGCAAAGAAGAATAAAATTATTCATTATCACTTTATTCAATTCCATTTCATTCCATTTAATTTGTCTTGAAAGTCATCCCAACCTTTGGGACAAATTGTTCGTCGACAACACACCTGAACTGTAAATGAACCGAAATATTATTATAATAACACCATTGTGTAATAACAAATGAATCGAAAATTGTGCATTCTATAAATTCAGAAACCCCTGTCATTTTGATGCATTTCTGAGTTAATTGTGTCGCAATCACTACGTAATTTCAGTGCATTTGGTCTTGTTGTCCTGCACAATTCAAAACTCTTTTTCTCTCTCCTCCTCATCGTCCGCTTCGTCTTCTTTTTCTTTTTTTTTTTCTTCATCTTCTCTTTTTTATTTTATTTTATCAAAATTCTTCTTGATTTACTCTCTTGAGAGGAATAAAACTTAGAAAAAAATCAAACAAAAAAAAGAATAAATTACTACAATAACGTAAAAAAAAAAGAGAAGAAGAAATAAAAATAAAATGCAGCAACAAGATCATAAATAGAAAAAGGAGAAGGAGGCACAAGAAGAACAAACGCAAAGTGAAGTAGAATTTTGTTTGCGTTAATAAATTGTATGTGTACACACTACATATAATAAAAGCAATTTTTGTTAGATTTAGACTAAATTAATTAGATCTAATTACCAAAAATATTTAGATATGTAGTAAGATAACAACTTTTATATTTATAATATTAAAGATTAAATTAAAATTTAGTTTAAATATTAAAGGCTAAAATAATATTTTATTCAGTTAAATATTTATATATAGTAGCTTGTCTCTCTTGTGTTATCATTCTGTTAAAATATCTTATATATTTTATATTTTCAATTTCCTGTAAACTTAGTACTAATTGAAGTTTATATGGTTATATCTATATGTATTACTAGGCGCTTTAAGAATAGTCAAACCCTGGTAATGTTATACGTGCTAGTTTTAAATTAGTGATGTCATTAAACTACAGTAAAACTATATGACCCGACAGTCTTGAAGATTTAGAAACAACTTTAGGGGACAGAAAATCCACATGCTATGATCATGTCAACAGATCAATAAGATTAAGTCAAACCTGAGTCACTAACCTATCCATATTATAATGTTTTTTGGTCTTGTACAACTGTAGATAATACTACTTTAATATGCCTTGAATGCGTATAAAAAATCACTTGGGGATTACGGGGGTCAATTGTGGTTGATTAGTTTGATTATTAGTATTTAATTTAGGACCGGCAACTACTAAAATATATATTACTGAATTAAACCAAAACTGTCCCAGCCCAAATGGTTGAAAATTGACTAATATTCCCATTACCCCAAAAAGAATGGCTGATATTAGACGGTTGAATTATCTATTGATTTTGTCATAAAGTTACATGTATAAGTTATTTTGATTGACAAAGAACTACGGTAAACTAATGAACATGTGTTTACAGAAAACAGCAAAGTTTGGAGTATATTATCTATCTATTTTTAATATATAAAAATAGATACATAGGTTTATTCATATTATTTTTAAATTATTTTTTTTTCTATTAACGCCATGTCAGCACCAATCTTACTTAGCAAAATTTTAA
The DNA here is from genome assembly GCF_014773155.1 of Arachis stenosperma. NCBI lineage: Eukaryota > Viridiplantae > Streptophyta > Magnoliopsida > Fabales > Fabaceae > Arachis > Arachis stenosperma. The sequence goes on from NC_080380.1 coordinate 131,344,317, forward strand.
AATCTATCACTCAAATCTTGCCAAATCAATTTTTATTTTCACATAAAAAAACACAAAACAACTAAAAAATAGGGTAAAAAACCAAAATGAGCTAAGAAGAGCTCAAAATTACCCAATTCAGCCAATTCAAAAATCCATACATGAATCAACCAGAACGAATTATTATATAATTCGAATCAATATGATTCGAATTTTAATTGCATGCAATTCGAATTGATATGATTCGAATTATGTTGAGGCAACAAACTAAGGTAATTCGAATTGAGTTAATTCGAATTACTAGGAAGGAGACATTTTTAAGTAATTCGAAACAAGTTGTTTCGAATTACACTTAACTAATTCGAATTTAGTTAATTCGAATTACTAGGTTATGTTGTGATACTACATAATTCGAAACATATAGATTCGAATTATATATATATAGTGCGAGCCAGGGCTGTATATATATGCTGTGAACTCATGATGCTCTCAACAAAGAGGGGAGATGGCTAGTGAGGAGAGTTTCCTAGTTCTGGTACATTACAGAGGGTCGATTAAGAGAAAAACTCGGTCCGGCGTGAAGTTCACTGATAAGGATCCCCTATGTATTATCGTGACGCCGACAACCACCTACGATGCTCTTGTTAGCTCTGTGCTGGAGAAGCTTGGTCTTGAAAGAGTTAAAAGGGTCAAGAAGTTTTTCTACCGCATTCCAACAGCGGTGCTCCATGACACCGTGAAATTTGATTGTTTCACAATCGGTAGTGACGAGGACTTGCAGGTTATGTTTCTTTCTCGTAGGCAGTTTTCCGAGGTAAGGACACCAGAGCTGTTGGCAAAGTTGCTTGATGTGGTATCTAGCTCGGGTGGTTCAAACCGGAATGCCAATACTATAGCCGCGGTTGCCGGCTCGAGCTCAAGACCTGCTGTTGCTTCATCCTCTGCTCCTGTGTATGAGCCACCGATGCAGCCTGTTGCGTCCCCTTCGTTTGCCGTTGATCTGAGCGGCAATGTTGGAGACGAGGTTCGGTATGGGGAACATATTCCCACCGAGGTACATTGTCCCACACCGGCTGGTGTTGGTGATGGTTTGTTTGATGATCCAGATGACGATGACGTGGAGCCGGATATGATCGCTGATGAAAGCGGCGATGATGTTGGAACTACTGTTCCGACAAGGGCTACAGGTGGATCTAGTTCTGGCACACAGCAGTATCCACCCCATTTTTCCTCGTTGGACCTGGATGCCATGCGGCAGGACAAAAATGCTCTGCAGCCCTCAGGATTTGGTGCTAGAGAGACCGAGGGGTCTGCCGGTATGAACGAGTTCCAAGTTGGCCAACAATTTCAGGATAAAGATGAGGCGCTGTTGAGTGTGAAGACGTACAGTATCCGCCGAGGGGTCCAGTACAAGGTCGTTGAGTCTGACTACCGCAGGTATGTGGGAAAGTGTTCTGAGTTTGGGAATGGGTGCACATGGCTAATTCGGTTGAGTCTCCGACAGCGGAAGGGTATCTGGGAAGTGAAGCGATACAACGGACCGCATACATGTCTTGCCAGCTCCATCTCCAGCGATCATAGGAGTCTGGACTACCATGTCATATCCACCTTCATTATGCCGATGGTTAGGGCTGATGCAGCTGTGAACATCAAGGTGCTTCAAAATGCCACGGCCGCACACTTTGGGTTCAGGCCTACGTACAGGAGGGTATGGATGGCGAAGCAGAAGGCCGTTGCCGTCATATATGGGGACTGGGACGAGTCGTACAATGAGCTCCCTAGGTGGGTTCTAGGAGTTCAGCTGACGATGCCTGGCACTGTAGCCGTCCTCAGGACTTGCCCTGTTCGGGTTGGGGGACAGGTCGACGAGTCTCAGGTTTATTTTCATAGGTTGTTCTGGACTTTCCCCCCTTGTATCCAGGCATTCCGTCATTGCAAGCCTTTGGTGAGTATTGATGGCACCCATCTATATGGGAAGTATGGGGGAACACTGCTAGTCGCCATTGCACAGGACGGAAACTCGAACATCCTCCCCGTGGCATTTGCACTAGTTGAGGGTGAGAATGCTGAGTCATGGTCTTTCTTTCTTTCCCACCTCCGTGAGCACGTGACACCTCATCCGGGTCTGTTAGTTATTTCAGATAGGCATAATGGCATCAAGGCAGCCCTTGAGGCTCCGGATGGGGGATGGCTACCCCCTGCTGCGTACCGGGCGTTCTGCATTCGACACGTTGCAGCGAATTTTGCCTTGACGTTCAAGGGAAAAGATGCCCGGAGGCTTCTTGTTAACGCCGCATATGTCAAGACCGAGGTGGAGTTCGACTACTGGTTTGACATTCTGCGCTCTGAGAATCCGGCAATGTGTGACTGGGCGAACCGAATCAAGTATTCGTTGTGGACACAGTACTGTGATGAGGGTCGGAGATTCGGCTACATGACGACCAATATTTCGGAATGTGTCAACTCAATCCTGAAGGGGGTTAGAAACCTCCCTGTTTGCTCGCTGGTGAAGGCCACATACGGAAGGCTAGCTGAGCTATTTGTCCGTAAGGGTAGGGAGGCCGAGGCTCAGATGGGTACTGGACAACAATTCAGTCAAAACCTAGTAAAGTGTATCGAGGCCAACCTGAGGACAGCCAGGCACTTCACGGTGACTGTTTACGACAGGGATAACTCGGAGTACACCGTTGCTGAGACGACTCCGACAGGTTCATTCTCTCTTGGTACGTACAGGGTCTCATTAGGGTCTAAGACTTGTGATTGTGGATACTTCCAAGCACTTCATTTTCCCTGTCCGCACGCACTGGCATGCTGTGCTTATTCACGGCTTACATGGCAGCCTTACGTCCACGAGGTATATCGCCTTAGTTCCGTATTCGGTGTCTATCAGATGGGATTTACCCCTCCCATTCCAGAGGGTTTCTGGCCACCTTATGCCGGGCCTACCGTTATACCGGACCCGAGTATGAGGCGTGCGAGGGAGGGTCGTCCTAGATCCACAAGAATTCACACCAACATGGATGAAGCAGATCCGAACCGGCCAAAGAGATGTGGCCTCTGCAGGCAGCCAGGTCACACCAGGCGTAGTTGTCCACAAGCCGCAGGCCCCAGCGGGACTGCTGGAAATCAGTAGGAGATTTGCTATGTCTGTGTTTGTTTGTTAATGTATTAGCACTTGTCTTCTAATTGTTTTTAATTGTTAATGTATTAGCACTTGTCTGGAACTAAGTTGTTTCCTATGTGTAATGAAACTTGTTATTTGTACCAAATATTTCTGTTGAATGTCTTTTAAATGATTGAAATTTATATCTATAACAAACAACATTATATCATGGGATGCCTGATAACGAATAACATAACATCAAACAATAAATCATAACATAAAAGTAGAATACATCAAAGTAAATGACATAACAAAACATCAAAGTATATAACATAATATCAAATAACATAATAACAAAGTACATACCATAACAATGATAACCAACCAACAAGGTACACAATATAAATATAACAACATGACATACACCACTATCCATGAATCATCTAAATAGGTGTGATCCAGTGCCGCAACGGCGTGGCACCCGTGTCTGGTAACCCCTACGTATGAGTGGCTCCTCATCCTCAATCGACTCGTCGCTGTCATCCGGAACTGGCTGTCTCGGGGTCATAGGCGCAACATGCACGGGTCTGGATGACGACGGGCCGGCAACTGAGTGTGATCCAATACTCTGCGCCGATGCTGGGGTCCCACCCATGGCAAAAGGATGCGCAGGAGCTACCGTGGCAGGCTCATTCAGATCTACATCCAGGGGTGCCTGTGTCCCTGTCGTCTGAACCCGTCCGGCTGCAGCCTCATCCTCCTGCATGATGGTCCGGATATCATCAAGGAAATGTGGTCCACCGAACTCGGCCACAATGCCATCACTAGCAAGTAAGTCTCCAAACATCGAGCCAGGACTCACCCATGGAGTACTATCCTGAAGGGTATGATCATCACCGGGAACACCTACGAAATAATCTCCAAGACCTCCACCACCAAGCCCAGCATCAGTGTGACTCGTGGGATCTCCCATACCAGATCCATGGGACCCACCATCATGCCCGCCCTGATGGGCCTATCAACCCCGCAACATTACCTCCCCGTGCATCTGGGCACCCTGTCTAGCAGCACCCACCTCCTCCTGCCTCCACGACCACGAACTCCCCCCACCCCTAACTGGGTCGTCTCCCGGCATCCATAGCCGATCCACCCAGTTCCACTCACGCTGGCTGACGTGTCCCAACTCGTGCTCTCCGCTCAATACGACATCTGTCAGGAACATCCTCGACCCGGTCCATATCTGGAAGTCGGCCTGCACCCCTCTGCGTCGCCTCATCTGGAATAGGAACCTCTCGGATCCCCCAATAACATCTCCGGCGACAAAACCTCTTTCCGTGCTGATACCACCATGTCAAGAACTCATGTGACGGTCCGGGGCGGGCACGATGTCAAACTGTAGAATGTGATCAGCACGCTCCTGCCAGTGAAGATGCCACTCAGGGTACTGTGCCGGGAACCAACGGTCGTCTAGTCGGAACCATCTGTCGTTCAGTCTCGCAAGATGGTAAAGTCCCGCCCATCTGCAAGTACGGAACATACCTTCTCAAGACACATCCCCTGTTGCGCTAACGCTGGATATGCAACGACGAGGCTGGCCAGTACATAAACCGCATAATTAGAACAGATGCAGAAACCTCTAACATAAGCGATCTATTTTATAAGGAACCAGAAAAATCATGATGGGTAAAGATATATGAAACAAACAACCAACATTTCTACACAAACCGCTCACTCAAACCACGTGCCAATACCATTAACAAAAACATATGCATTTTCACATTTATCATATACACTACCGTTAACCGCTAAACCATCACTGAATCCACTATCCAAAACCGTTAAAAAAACCGAGTACAAAATCGCTAACAAAAAACCACTGGCCTAAACCGCTTGCTTAAACCGTAACAATAAAATAAACCGCTAAAAAACCATTAACAAAAACCACTGTCCTACACCACCACCCTAAACCACGATTCCAAACGCTAACCATCACTAAAACCACTACCCAAAACCATTAACACAAACCACTTACAAAAAACAATTCAAATACCACTAAAAAAAACTACTGGCCTAAAGCACTTGCATACACACCTAACACTTAAATAAACCGCTATAAAAAACCATTAACGAAAACCACTAGCCTACACTACTTCCTAAACCACTATCTAAACACAACAGTAACATAAACCATTATAAAAAATCATTAACAAATACCGTATCAAAACCGCTTTCATAAACACTAACCTCGTCGTTGATCACACCGGCGATATGAGCTACTCCAAAAACGATAAAGCCTTCCCGGATCGTCCCCCATCGACAGAAACAGCCGCTCTGGTCGCACTCGTACTGAACGTTGGTCTTCTTCTCTGGGATTTGGTGGGGTTGGAGAATGAGAAAGTGATTCGAATGAACTTGGCTCGAACTCCTTTTATAGCCGAATCCCTTGTAATTCGAATCAAGTTGATTCGAATTACTATGCAACTCAATTTTCACCTAATTCGAATCAACTAGATTCGAACCTCTCTATGTTCCGCTTCTCCTAGTAATTCGAATTAGCTTGATGTAATTCGAAACAACTTGTTTCGAACTTCATTGGATTTTTGCCTTCCTAGTAATTCGAATCATATCAATTCGAATTACATGCAACTATAATTCGAATCATATTGATTCGAATTATATAATAATTCGTCCTGGTTGATTCATGTATGGATTTTTCATTTGGCTGAATTGAGTAATTTTGAGCTCTCCTTGGCTCATTTGGGTTTTTTACCCTAAAAAACACAATAAAAATCAATAAATTAACTTTTTTTTCAAATCAATCCTTATTTCTAAAACAACCAAAACACAAATTAACATTTACCCCAACAAAAAGCTCTCAAAACCAAAGAACTTATTACCTTTCTCAAACTCCCACCCTCTTAGCACCTCTCAAAACAAATTGTACATTGCGATGTCCATCTCTGGTGGAGTCGCATTGCATAAATTGTATAAACAAGGGCAAACTCCATTCCTCCTCTTGCGAGCTCTGGGTCTCAGACCAACGTTATCATTCGGCGCCTTCAACGTAGGAAATTTGTCCCAGGTATCTTCCTAAAGATTTTCAACTTTGTCGTTTACTCTTCTCATTGTTCAATATCATTTTCAATAGCCCTATTTATTTGTTATAAATAATAACATTTTAATTGTGAACTCATTGCAAGTAGCATAAGTTTATGTATTCCTCTTTTGTAAACGGTTCTATCCAACAGTCACAACCAAAATTAATGTGCATTTAAAATTATTGCTCCCTATATACTATCGATTACAATATTTCATCATCAAATTACAAATTGTTATTTTACATGTGGAGTACTTCTTCCACAATTTACATTCACGTATTCCTCTTTTTCACATTATTATTCCATGTCTTATTCTCTTTGTTTTAGAAGGATTTGCAGTGGTAATGACAGACCGAAAGAGTTAATACCAAAATTGCTAGATGAAAATCAACCAATCACTATCTAGTAAAATATTTTAAAAAAATTAAAATAAAAAACTCTTATCTATTATTATTCAATTGAAACATCAAGTACTAATTAAATGCAATAAACATACATTAAAAGTGTCATAATAATAATAATTATAAAAAATTTCAGTTAAAAATATTCAAATTCTACAACTAATACATATTAAAAGCCTTACTACTCTTCATTTCTTAATCTCTTATACTAATTGTCAAAAATTCATTAAATTTAATATAACATTTTTATATGTTTTTTGTTCTCATTCATTTATTTTTTTCATTATTTACAAACAAAAAACTGCAAAAAAGATAAAGTGTAGCCATTAATGCAAATCGAAAAAAAAAGAAAAAAGAAAATGTAGTTTTATATAACTCTAATATAAATAATCTATGTCTTTTTTTAAAATAAATAAATTCAAAATTTATTTATAATATATTCTCTAAAATATTTTTAATATAATATTTATTAAAATATACTATATAGTATAAATAATCTACTTCTCCGCGCATTGCGCGGGTCTCACTCTAATTTGAAAGTAAAAGACGAAAGATTTTGGATAAATTACTCGTTTAAAATAAATTTCATCTAATATTATTTGTTTATTCTAAATTAATTTTCGTTATTAATATGTTTTATATAAATCATTCTGAGCTAAAATGATTTAATAATAATTTTTAATAAATTGTCCAGAGCCACAATGATTTATGTGTAAAAAATTTTCATATTGACCAAGCTTGGATAGTTGGATATAATAATACACACACATGAAGACAGAAGTGTAATATATGCTTGTATTGACAATTTGAATTTGAAGAGAGAAATAAATTAGACACATCAATTTTTAAATTTAATATAAAAAGTACAGATATTAAATTCTCTGATTTTTTAAGTATAAAAATTGGACTTTTTTATTTTCGAAATTAGATTATTTGATTTTTATTTTAAAAAGATTAAAAAATTTGAGAATTTGATTTTGATTCTTCTCATAATTTTAAAAAATAAAAAATTATAATATTAAGATATATTACTTATTTTACTCTTATAAAAAAAATTAGTGATAGTAATTTTTTGTTACATATGAGCAATTTTTTTTGTGAAATTCCAAATTATTATATTTCGTTGGGTTTTACCATAATATGAGTGACAGATTATAAAAACAAAAATCGTTAGGTGAGATTTATGTTTTTTTGTTTTTAAATTAAAATCAGAAATCAATTGGTGTTTTTTTTTGAATAAATTCAAAAATTGTTAGATGAAATTTTTAGTGTTTTTTAAATTACAGTCAGAAATCGTTAAGCGAAAGAGATTTCTGTTTCTTTTTTTTAATTTAAATATTATAAATTACTAATTGAGATTTTTGTTGTTTTAAAAAATTAAAAGACCTTACCATCATAAAAAAATAATTTGTGAAAAAAAAACACAAAATATAAATAGAGAATCAGACTTTGCGACAAAAGGAACAATGGTTAGCCTCTGCGAAACAACAAAAAAAAAAGGTTAATAATTGACAACAACAAAAAAAAAAAAACACTGGCAAGCTTAAGTCATGTAAAGCTAAACAGAAGAAATAATTGACATGAATCTGCCAGAATCCTTGTGGTCCAACGAAAGTAATCCCACTGATATGGTATTTTCGATCCAATCAAAGTATCAATCAATTTGATGTCACATCGAAACTCATCACAGTAATTTGTTTCAACCAAAAAATACTACAAAAGGTGGCCAAGAAAGCCACGAATAGTATTCCACATAAAGCAACAGAGAAAGGTTCACAATTCTTTTAATCTCTATCGGCAGATCAGCAGAGCAGAGAATATGTCAGAAACAAGCTTTCTTGTCTTGACTGAATGAACATCCTGTTTAAGCAAAGGTTTTTTTTGGTAGAACAAAACCAGCTCTTAGCTCCTCAAATGAATACTCGAATGGTTGAGCTTGAGCTATTTTTCTTGCAACATTCGAACCAGAATTAGAACACATAGTAGCACTAGGTGTGTCTGGTGTATTGGCAGTCAATAACATAGGAACTGAGGTTAGAGGAGTGGTTGGCACTGCAAGTCCTATGTTCTTTGGGATCAAGTTATCTTCATCCCCAACAAGGATTGGCTTGGAAGGTGAAGTGCTGGTTAGCATTTGACTTTTTAGATGCATTTCACTTTTTCTATGATCCTCTTCAAAATTTGTTGGGATGTTGGCTTTAGACATGAATGAGGAAGAAATTGGAGAGAGGGGCTTCCTAATCAATGGTGACTGAAATCCAATTTGCTTTTCTGCAGTATATGGAGTCTTCTTCACTGACTTACCAACACCTTTAGGGGTATCCTTTCCTGCAATTGTTTCCATTGACATAAAGTATTCAAAATCATAATAAAATTATCAAACTGATCATAAGAAAATCTTCGGATAATTATAAGGTCAGTCGGGTGCAAAGCATCTCATGTTATAAAGGACCACACCTAGAAAATATAATGTACGCCTTGAAAATAAATAGATAATTCAATCGTTGCTCAAAGGCTCTCGTCTCAAAATTTTAAGAGAAATATATTTAGAACAATTGGCAACCAATTGATATGCAAGGAATCATGCGCAGATATGTGTATGACATATGGGATAAGGTGTTGCTAACGGGTCTGCTTATTGGGACCGAGAAACAAGGTATCATCGAATATCAACTACTAAATCAGTTTCCAAAATTGCAATTTGAAAGCTTCAAATACCAGAGGGTTTAGTTGCATACTTGCGTGGCTAGCATTCCTGATGCAAGGGATGCCCTTGGGAGTGCTCAAGATACCCTTCTTATTTGAAGGCTCAAAGATAGCAGATTGTCTTGAATCCTGAAGCATCGCTCCACCCATGGAGAGTTTTCTGAAACTTGCCACTCCTGTTGAACATAAAGAAGCTTTTAATCCGCTATTAGATGGACTTGGTTTTGAGCCAAACAGTGACTCATGTTCTGCGATGATTTGCCCCTTAAGCTTCTTTTGATCCTAAAATTGACACAATGAAAACACGAGTAAAATCTCTCTACAAGAAAAATCACACCATCTTCAAACTTTTAATTGAAATAATGTATCTCATACCCTCTGCCTTTGCTTTTCATTCTCTTTCTCCTGCCTTAAGGCGCTATAATCTTCAAGCATGGAGCATAGCCGGCTCTAAACAAATAACCATGAAGACAAATACAAATGAGATGTAATGTAATGTAACCAACATGGAATTTACACATGTCAAGCGACTTTAGACATCAAATTTCCAAAGAGAAGGTAACCTCTGCAATATTTTGAGAACGTGGGATAACGAAAGTGATTGAGTTAAAAATACTTACTCCTTCGTACAAAAATTCAATTCCTCTTTCTTTTTCCCATGATTTAACCTTCAAAATTAATGCCTCCACCATTCCTATGTCCACCCATAGTTAAATCAATCAGGGAAAGTATGGTGAAAAAAGAAACGGTAAATTAGACCCTTTTGAACTAAACTGTTCTAGATACATTGAACTCCTTTGCTAAATGACTATATGAATAAACAAACACAAACACGCGAAGAATAAAACAAATAACAGAAACAATCGCATACAATTAACACCTTACATGTTGACTTCACGACGTAAATGTTTATATACATATATTTATGAATGAACCCAAAAAGTCAAAAACAATTATGTGAAATGGAGATAATACCATGTAGTCCAAAAATACCTTACTGTAAAACTAGAGTATAAAGGCAGAGAAGCAACTACATAAGATAGTAATGTATTTATAATATGTAGAGAGGAATACCAGGAATTTTGCTTGATATAGCACGAGCCTTTTCAGCACGTTTCAAGGCAAGATGAGCACCTCTTCCAGCATTATATCTATTATCATCCTAAAAATACACAGCCATTAATGAAGAAATATGAAGTCGTCAAGAACAAGAAGAAAATGTCCTTCATTCTCATAGCAATGCTGCCTACCCTGTTGTACTCCTCCAGCCAGCTTTCTTCTTGGCAAGCAGCTAACCACTTCTCAACTTTTTCAAGGATCTCCTTCCTACTGACAGCTTCCTCCTTTGCCATTTCTATTTGGTGCTCAACTTGTTGGAACATATGTTCATAGTTTATAGATTCTGTAGAATAGTTTTAGAAGTGGATGAGAGAACAAATCAATACCATTTTGTTAAGCAATTGAAAAAATGAACTATAAAGGAGTTAAGAAAATAAAGTTTTGTAGCAGCTATATGAGTAGCAGACAGCAAAAATCATTAAGATTAAATTAGCCATATCTTTGTTCTTCTGTTAATTATAATCCATCAGTAGACAAATTCTGTTGACTGGAATGTGTTAGCTACCTATAGACTATGAGCTCAAAAGATGTTTACTCAAAATTGTGCTAACTGTAGAATAAACAATGTAACTGATAGAGAATGATGTATGCAATAAAAATATAAAACACTTAACAGAAAGTCTTACCAGAAGGATGTTCACTTGGAAAAACTGTTTCAGCAATCAAATGTGAACTCTTGCATATTTCCTCTAACTCCAACTTCTTTCTAAGTACAAGTTCTTTCATTTTTGTTGATTTAAGCTGCTTAAGTCTTCGGACTTCAGCCTCAACCTGCAAAGAAAAAACCAATCTTGTTAATTACATAATGAATAGTACAAATTCCGACAACATTAGAGCACTAAGAATCTAGGTGAAGGGGAAGCAAAACAGAACAAAGGCTAGAAATCTAAGATTACTCACATAGATAACAGAATCAATTGACAACATGTTAGGTTCAGTAAATTCAGACTCCAGAGCAGCAATTTTATTGGTAAAACTATGAAATTTCTGCTGTTCTTCATGTGGTGTGCCCATCAAATTCCACATCTCTAATAGTCCAGTAGCAAGACATTGAAGCTGATAAAGCAATAAAAATCAATCCACATCTCTAATAGTTACTTCCTGTAATGATACAGGATTTTGAAGAAATGAAGAATAAGAGCAAATGACACTGACCTTCTGCATTCTGTGTGATTTAACCTCTCTCAAACTTTTTACTTCAGATGATAAAATCTTTATAGTATTGTCACTTATTTCTTTCGTTGCAGTGGAAGTAACCATAGTGGGGCAAATTTCACCAAGTTTGTCTTTTATATCCAAACCAAGTACTGAACATAGCGAACTAAGAGTATTCAAGAGGTCAGACACCTGCTTCAGTCGACTAGCCTGCAAGAATTGAATACCAAATTAGTATTTTAAGTTTTCTAAGAAAAAATATCACCTTTTCATCTAGAGCCACACAGACCTTGACAATAGAAGTAAGGCTACTTTGTAGTTAAGCATATCAACAGTTTAGGCAAGAAAGCAAATAGGATTAACAACAGAATATCACCTTTTCATTTTGAAATTGAACTAACTTTTTTTGAAGTTCTTCTAGGCTTTCCAAAGTCAAGTTGTTTTCATCTAGATATACATTAGCCCCCTTACTTCCATACAGCTCAGTTGAAATATTTTGCAGTTGATACAAGACTTCTAAAAATTGTTTCTTCCTCTCAGTCTTCAGCTTGCGCATCTCCTCAAGCTGCAAAACAACAATTTCGCGTCCTTTCTTCAGGCTTTCACATGTCTTGCGCTCAAACTGTGGACATGCAACGTAATTTATTACTTAGAAAATTTCCATGACAGAAAATGGCGAAAGCACAATCTGAATTCTGGAGTGCCTAAGTAATTACATGTGGTGGCTGTACGCCCATCGCCGCACAGATGCCAGCTATTTCTGCTTCATAATCAGTAATTTCTTGCTGAATTTGTGCTCTATATGCTTTTGCTTCATCCACTTTTTTCTTATACAACTCCAAACACTTTTGCTCTATTTCAAGTAACATTGCATCTTTCTGAGAATCAGACTCTCCAACGTCATCCCATATTTTCTAACATTAGAACACGAGGATCACACAAACCAACAATGAGCGATTTTAGAAAAAATAGAAAGCTGTCTAGAAATAGCAGTAAAAAGTAAGCAATAAATTGGGAAGATGTGTCGTCTTCCTCACAACAACTTACAACCTGAAGTTCTTTTAGTAACAAGTGGCAAGCTGTTTCTTGATGAGCAAACTGACTGCTATGGTTGCTCAGAGACATTGGTAACAAATATGCTGGAAGAAAACAGAAAAGGATGTTACTAAAGGCTCGTATGAAACACTTTTCCACATAAGTACACTGAAAAAAAAATTGAGAATTCACAGTTCCAAGTAAATATAAGAGTCAACTATACTCTGTAAAGCACAACTGTACAGAAAATGTGTATTTTCTTTCTGGATAAAATGTGGAGAGGATCCTCTCATGTGGAAAATAAATATGCATGACGGGGTCATGCTTGCATACTGACTAATGAGGAATAAATTTTAATTTCTAAAGGTTTAGGTTAAAGTGACATGTAGCTTAATCCGCTTGAATTCACAGGTTCGAGAGTGTTACTTCCTCATATGTAGCTTTATTCTCCGATGGAAGTTATAGTTGATGAACTACGGATCAGTGATTGCTTCGTATAACACAATCTGTTTCTAGTTGAAAACAATCATTTTTCTTATCTCCCCTACGTCAAGGAATTGAATTCAATCCTAATATCTTAAATCTTAAAAATAATAATAATGATAATAACTTCGCTAATTCACGATTGCTGTGTAAAAATCTTTTTATATATACAGCAATTAAACTAATAATAACAACAATGAATGGAAAAATAAAGAAAAAAAAAGATTAGAAATCTTCCAATAAAATTTAAAAAAAAAAAACTCAAAAACGCAAGTATTCGCTGTTGCTCAATGCTCATGCTCAAATCACTGTATAATAGTGAAACTGAATGCTGAAAATATTCGTAGCATAAATAAGAAAGTACTTTTTCTTCTTCCTTTTCCTCGTTTACGTATAAACCAAACACGATAAGGAGATAGAGAGAATGCTATAGAATGCAAACCTGATCACACGAGATTCAGGTTCCACAAGTGTTTTGAAAGAACAGAAATTGGGAATTATCCACTCTAGGTTTTCAAAAATCGAAACGTAGATTGGAAGAGTGTAAGAGAAGAAAGGGAAGCGTTATCTTTTGAGCGGAGAGTGTAGAAAACTGAGAATTGAAATTGGCTTTTGCCGTTTTGGGAGGGAAACGGAGCGGGTAGGAGCCGTTTTCTCTGTGGCTTGATATCCAATAATATTGTGACGCGTCATATGGTAATGATGGGTTCATGACGTGGCGAGTTTGAAGCACGTAAATTTTGTATGAACAATTAAATTAATTTATTACCATTACCGTTTGAGGTTTGATGCATGGATGGATTGTGTGTCAAACTGTCAGTTGGTCAAAAACATTTGAATTTCAAAATGGAAAATTTGATAATTTATTTATGCAATTAATACTGAGTGGATTTTTTAATTAATACAATTAATGTGACATTTTGACCGGCCAATTTTAAATTTTTACTAGTTTTACTTTGGCAGCTATTATTAGTGCACTGACATTTTATATATTCGTCAAATTATATCTATTTTTGAATTATTATTTGAGTAATTACTATAAAATATATTTATTTTTGGATTAATAATTAAATTCATTCTTAAAAAATAAAATATTTTTTAATTTTAAAATTTTTTTAATCAAATTAGTCCTTTAAAGATTGTAAATTAATCATATTTGTCTTCTAGTTATTTTATTACCAATTTTTTTTAAAGATTGATGTTATAGAACATTAACTGATAATATATATAATAGTTGATATGTCTAATTAGATATTGACCAAATATATTTATGAAAAATTTATTAATTAGTTATTTTCTCTAATTGCAAAAATTATATTCTTAATATGACCTAGTGACTAAATTGATAAATTTTCGTAAACATATTTAGTCAAGGTCTAATTGAACATGTTATGTATCATGTATGTTATCAGTTAACATTTTATATCATCAATTATTGACGAAAATTGTGAGTAGATTAACTGAAAGACAGATATGATTAATTCTTAATCTTTGAAAGATTAATTTGATTGAAAAAAAAATTCAATAACAAATTTAGAAAATGCCTTATTTTAATTTTTAGAAATTAATTTAACTAATAACTTATTTATTTTTTATTAATATAAAATTATATAATTAGATAAACATATAAAACTATTTTACTCTAATAATATCACATGATCAAAATATATTTTAAATAATTGTTGACATAAATTCTCAAATAATATTTTATATCAATAAAAAATAATATTAAACATGATGGGTGAATTCTATTAACAGTAATGACAGAAAATTTTTAATTATTTTTAATTATTTTTGTTGATAGAATTTTATCTCCAATATGTATTATAGATGCAAACAACAGAAGCAGAACTAGATCCTTATTTTTAAGGAGGTGAACATTTTTTAAAAATTAATAATTTTACGATGTATTTTAAAATTTTTTAATTATTTTTTTATAATATTAAAATGATTCAATATATTTTTATTGACTATATCTTAAATTGTTATAAAAAAGTTTAGTGAAATAAAAAAGTACATTATTTGAATTTAAGCACTCCATACATATCATTATTATACACATTACTTTGTTACTTTATACCCTTGTACTTTTTAAACAAATATAAAAAATAAGGTTGTTTAGGAAAAAAAATATAGATAAATTTAATACGCAAAATTTTCTAAAAAAATTAACAAACTATATATTTTCTATTTTGTTTTAAACGGTTAATTAAACATTAATATATACACTATAAAATAAGTTTTTGAAAGTTAGAGAAGGATCAAAATGTAACATACTACTCCCTTTTTTACCATATAGCTCTGCTCTAGTGGGTAGAATTAATTATATCAGATGATGAAATTAAATAGTCGTGCTTATATTATTTGATATAGCTAAAATCTTATAATTCTATGTTAAATTCTGAAAGATTATTCTCCTATATTCTTAACAAGTAAAGTTGCATTGATAATTTTTTATTATCTAAAATAATTATTATGGAAGAATTAAATTTTGAAAAGAAAAATAAAACAAACAGCATCTCAACCATGTTGGGCTTTACTGCCTTCACATACATTTGAGCAGAATAATTAAACATTTTTATACAACATAACAAAAAATTTTCATAAATGCCAAATACATATTTTTATATATATGTGGTGGTTGATTGATGGTTAATTTTTTTGAACATGTATATAATTGTTCGAAAAAAAGATGTGAAACAATATATATAAATATACATAAATACGCGATAGCCTATTTTTTCTATTCATGGAGTAATTTTTTTTTATGTTAGTGAAATGATTGATTATTTTGCTAAGAAAAGTTTGATTCTTCTGTGGTAAAAAAATTTGATTATTCTGCACAATATTTAATTATTTTAATGGTTGAATTTTTTTTTTTGAAAGACAAAAAAAATTAAAAACAGCAAACATTAATTATCTTAATTTGACCTTTTATTTTTTCTTCAAAATTTTAAAAGTAAAAATTTATAAAAATAAAATAAAATCTGAACACTCAAACCAAACAAGAAGTCATTCTTTTAAAAGAAACATTATCTTCAGCAGAAATAGAGAATTTTGGCGGAGAGAATCAAATAATAAGATTTTGTGTTATATTTGTAAGAATTTTTATTTTGAAGTACTAACGGTAATTTTATATATGTATTTAATTACGTAATATCATATTAATAAAATAATTATATTTTGTATTGATTGTGTGAATAGTCATCGGAAAGAATAGATGTAACTATACGAAAGTATAAAATATTTTACATTATCAATATATCTAAATTAAATTCTATTTATAAAAGTAAAAAAAAAAGCAAAACTTAAACCGGCTTAATCAATTTAAATTTATTTAAATTTGTTTATTTTATTCAAAGCAATTTTCCAATAAAATCAAGTCAAACTGATATTGATTTTTTTTTCCAGAATATATATAGTTGAGCTTTTATCCAAAATCAAATTAAACTGAACCACTAGTCACAAAAAAAATTAAACTGAACCACTAAAACCACCAACGTAAACAGAAAATTTTATGGATAAAGGAAAATTGATTTAACATCATTATATATCATACTTAATTTTATATCTCTTTTTATCAAATTAAAGTTTAAAACATTTTGCTATCAATAGATGATTGGTTCTGTTAATATTATATATGTTGACTCTTGTTATTTTCTTCATTCAACATAACTAAATTTTAAATTTGTAAAACCCCTTCATCCTCATTAATCATTATCTTATTACTTCACGGTATCATATCATATCTTATATTTTTTAATTTATCTTAATTATATTTCGTTACCAAAATTTCTTTATCCTATATATAAATATGCATGAGAAATTATGAATTTGTTTGAGCGTTATTTTAAAAAAAAAAATTTATATCATATTTTTTAAAAAAAATATTTTGTAAAAATAAAAGTAATTTTATATTTAGATATTTTATATAATTTTTTTATTATTAATTATATTTTAATAAAATAAAATAAAAATAATTTTTTGTTTATTTATTATATAAAAAATATCTTTTTTAAGAAAAAAAAATCTTTTAAAAACAAATTGGTATACAAACTCAGTCCCTCTTGATTCTCTCTTTAATTTCTCTCTATGAAAGTACATACATAATTTATTCCTATAAATAAACAAATTGGTATAGTTTACTTCCCTAATTAATGCCTTTGCATTGTGTTCCTCATTATGGGGGTTACCTTATACTTATATGCATAGGAGGTAGATCTAAACGGAAAGATTTTAATCTTTCTTCTGAATTGATCATCGTTGGTTCCGGTTATTTTATGTTTGTTGTTTCTTGCATCTTATTTATTAAATCAGACAAGTTTTAACATATATACTAGTGTATGTTCTCGTCCACAACACGGGATAATTAATAATAATAATAATAATAATAATTAAAGATATTTTATAAAGTTATAAATAAAATAAAAATTTAATAATTTTTAATATTAAAAATAATTAATATTTATTTTAATTTATTTAGATTGATTGATTATTATCTCATTTGCTTACTTATGTAAGTATTATGATTTTAAATACAATTTTATTTATATAACAACTCATTAACTAGCGACAGACTCTTAATGAATTATATTTAATGGGTTAAAGAAAATAAATTTAAAAATACTCTTAGAAACATGTTATATTAGTTTTATCATTAAATGTAAAATTTCGATTTTTATATAATAGAATAACTAATATAATAGACAACAAGAAAAAAAAAAGATAAGCATTTTAGATCTTAGGTTGTTATATTTGGATGTTGTAACGTGTGTATCACATTATTTTACTTATTCTATCTTATGGATCATTTTATAACTTTATTTCATTACTAATAAAATTTTAGTACCTTTAAATAATAAATTAAAATCCAAAATAAAGGTGAAAAAAAGTAAAGAATATAAAATTATTTATTAAAATTTTATTTTATTTTTTGTTATTATAATAGATATTTTTATTCAATATATCAATATTGTACAAAATTAATCATAAAAAATATATAAAATATAAATAAATATACCGAATTAAGAGATAACATTATATTTGTTATTTTATTTTTAGTTTTTTACTTTTAGCAGCACAATAGAATATTATGCATCCAATAAAACGTAATATGTAAATTATGATTAATTATATTTTTTATTTTAAAATATTCAACATTAATCTTAATATAAATAAAAATAATTTAATATATTGAATAAATTAATATAATAGAATAATATAAGTTAGCTATTTTTTTTATCAATTTTGTTTTTTTTAAATAATAAATTTTTTTTTAATTTGATCATAAAATAAAATTAGAGGTGTTGGTCTATACCATTAAAAAAATTAACACTATGCAATTACATTTATACATATAACATGTTCCTAAATTTTTATATGTAAAACTTAAGAGTCTATATATATTCCTTTTTTATGCCATAAATAAACATTGTTATTATTTACAATGATTTGTATTGATTTAAAAGTTTGAAAAATTTTGTACGTATTAATTTTATATTTAATATTAAAATATGACAATTTATTATGTTATTTTACTATTAATGTATTTAGTATTATATTACTATAAAATATAAAAATTGAAGTGATTATTATATAGTTTAGTTGGATTGGACTAAATATAAAAATATAAAAAATAGAATTATATTATTAAATTTTAGTAATTTAATTAGTTAATAATATAAAATAAGATAGAAGTGAAAGTGACTATTCATAATTGAATAGTTTTAGTGAATTAGACTAAAAAAATCGAAAAATACTCTAAACAAAGTCAAACCAACTTTAATATTAAATAAATTAATATGATTTTAATTTTATATAATAGTTAGATAATAGATTAGTAAAAGCAAATGGAAGGATGACTTTAATTAGTATTCGATAAAATATTCATTTAGAATAAAAAAAGTAAAAGTATGATATTATTAAAAATAATAAATTTTTTATGTTTAAAAAAATTATATTTTAATAAAATATTTGTAAAATATAAAATTTAGAGTAACATATCTTCATGAACATTAATCGTTAATCAATTATAAACTAACATAAAATTATAATACAACTAATTTACAAAAAAATAAACAATTAATATTAATAAATAAAAAAATCATCCAAACACTTTGATTAAAAGTATAAGTAGTTAATTATTATTCATTATTAATAATGGTTTGATCATAACAAAAAGTAAAAATATAATTATATTAGATTTTGATTTTAGAAGAATTAACGTTATAAGTAATAAATTATCTCTTTTATTATGCATATTATAAATTATAATTAATTGATATAAATTACAATAAATTGTGTGATATTTAAAAATAAAAAATAAAAAAATAAAAAATATAAGACTATAATAAAATAAATTAAGCATGACATGATTTTTTTTATAAATTTTATATCACATTCGTTTCAATAATAATAAATAAAAATACATCAATTTATGTTGTTTCTGGTTATTTTATAAATTAATATAATATATTGAGATTACAAAAAATATGAGAGTATTTTTTTGGTTGGATCTTCTCACATTTTATCATATTTTTTTCTCAATTGCATTCTTTAGGGTTTGAATCCTAGACCTTTGAGGTGGGAGAGAGAGATATCCATACACCCATGTATTACATACCCATACAACTTATTCACACACATTACATGGGAGTACACATAAATAGTTCTATATTCCTCCATGAGGACTTGAACCCGGTGCAGCTCTATGAGAGGCATACAAAGTGGCCATCTAACCCAGGCCTCAGCTGCAATGATTTAGCTTTGAAGAGATACAAGAACTCATGGAGTCACCGTTTAGTTAGAGTATACAAATTGTTAGACTTGTTTTGTGTTACGGGCCCGACATTCAGATTCTCACGGATTTTTTGCGATTCGGCCCAATAGACCATATCACTCTATTTACAAACTTGATAACTCTTAAAGAATAGGACCTCTTCTATTTTAAAATAAGACAACTTAAAACAATCTATATAAGAGGACTTCGATTTTTCTCCAGACAAAACTCTATCTTATATACTTATTTTTTATCTCTAGCTCTTTGACTTGGATATCTGGTTGAAGTGTTTTTACATTTTATAGGTATCATCTCTACTCTAAAAATCTAATTTTGTCATCTAGCCGGACCGACAAATTTTGATCTACTTTCTTTAGAATAAGTAACTTACTTATCCTTTAAGTAACTCTTGTAGACATTGCCGCCGGTTAAGAGTTTTGCTGAAGAGAAAAAGGAGGAAGAAGATGCCGACGGATTAGCCGACCAGAAAATAAATTTTTGTCCTATTTGCATTGAAGAGTTTAAGATGGGGAGTTAATTTAACTTTTTGGAGGGTGTGTTTATCAATTCCATTCAAATTATATAAACTCTTGGTTATGTTGTGAAAAAACTAGTCTGTTTCATCATATAGATTTAACTACTTTTATTTATCATTGATTAAAAATAATTTAGTTGTTAAGCATAGTAGTTATTAAAATTGAATCGTACCGATCAGTTCGATCGAAAAACCGGATCCAACACCAATTTGATCTAAGATTAGGACCGCTTAAGGTAAAAAACCATAATTGTAAGAACCGAACCGGTAATCGAACCGATCAGGTTACTGATTTACTGGTTTATTGGTTTATTGGTTCAACCGATAAATCGCTGGTTGAACCGGTAAAACCGATTTCACGTAAATAAAAAATATAAAATACTAAAAATAGTCATAAACTTAATAAATTCAAAATACATATCTTTAGTTCTTTACCAACATTTTAAAAACAACCAAGTTTCAAAGTCTAAATATAATTAATACAAAGATAAACATGAAATTAGTTAGTACTAGTACATTAGTATCTTAATTAAACACAATAAGAATAAACATGGAATTGGTGTCTCACTGGCAGTGAGTCTTTATCTATTATTATATAATTTATTAAAAAAAGTCACAAAAGAAATATAATTTATTAAAAAAATGATATTAATAGATATCATATAATCATGAAAAAATAAACTGTAAATAATAAAAAAATTTTATTTATCTTTTTAATTTGTATATATTTAATAAAATATAATTGATTTAAAATTAAATGATTTTATAATTAAAATAAATTGAATATAAATAAAATAAAAGATTGCTATATGTATTATAATTTGTCCATGAATTTACAAAAGACATTGCAGCTGGGTGGTGGAATCATTCTCTTTGCATTCTAAGCTCAAGGGTTCGAAACTCATGTTGGCTATTTTGGAAAATTTTTCAAAATTCATAAGCCATGACACGTGGCAAGACATGGAGCATATGGAGTACGGTGGAATGCAGGTGCGTCATAAGTTTCCCTTCAACTGCCACCCACGCGGTTCGGTCCGGTCCGGTTTTCACCGGATTTGACCGGTTTTCACCGGTTCATTCCGGATTTGACCGATTCGTACCGGTTCTTTGCCTTGAACGGTCCTAAACTTGGACCGGACCGGTATGAAGTCCGGTTCACCGGTTTTGACAACTATGTAAAAAACCAACACAAACTTATTAAATCTGGCACGAACTGATCGAATTTAATGAAAACTGGACCGGTCTAAATCGCTCGATTAAAGATAAATTTATGACACTCCAGCTTTTTGCAAGTCTACCGTGCTCTATATCCTCCAGTGCCGCCAAGCGTCAAGCTTTATGATTTTTGAAAAATTTTTCAAAATATTTCATATGAAAATTTAACCCTTGCCCCAAAGATATAAGAAAGATGATCATACCATTGAGCTAAAATGCTTCCTACTAATATAAATACAAATTATAATATATATCACAATCTTTTATTTTACTTATATTCAATTTATTTTAATTTTAAAATCACACATTTTAAAATTAATTATATTTTATTTAACTACAAATTTTATTAAATATATACAAATTAAAAAGATAAACAAAAAATTTATTAATCACAATTTATTTTTCAATAAATACTTGTAGTATATAATAATAGGTAAAAACTCACATGCAGTTGTTTTATATGAAGTTAATAGTTGAAAATTGTTAGATAATATTTAGTCAAACTTGTCAAATCATTTAACGGTTCTTAAATATCAATTTCATATAAAAACAACTGTATTTGAGTTTTCGCCTATAATAATATAATAATATAATAAATATAAATTAATTAATAAAATATTAAAATTTAAAAATGATAATTATTTTTATAAAAATAAAATAAAAATACTTATAATAAAAAATAATTAAATTTTATATAATTATTTAATTATATTAAGTTAACTAGTTCTATTAATAATTTACCGGTTGAACTAATAATCCAATGATCCAATAATTTTAGCGCTTCAATTCTGATAACAGTAGTTGTTAGTACTAAATGTTCAAGTCATTAGATGATAATCAAACATAATTATTATATTCTTTATTAATTGTATGTGTTTAGTCATACTCGCAGTTTTACGAAATATTGGTTTATGATATTCTTTATCAATTGTATTTATCTAATTAACTTTCATTGAGTATAAGACTATAATAATTTTGTTTCAATCGTTGGATAACAATAGTATTGAGGAGGGGGCCCCTTACGAGGGGAAGAAGGGACATGGTTATTATTATTACCCGCCGCACCAATAATACGGGAGAAGGGAAATCAAGCAAGACGTGTGAATCCTAAGAAAAGAGTTATGAGGAATGTGAGATGCGTAGGCATGCTGATCCGCGATTACTAGTGATTCCAACGAATGAATGAAAGAATTAAAAGGCTAATGGCCTTATTTATTAAAGGAATCAATCGTACTGATTGTGCATACCTGGAATGAACAAGCAGTAAGAATTAGGTACTTTATTTAAGAAAGCTATAGAAATCATAGACGAAAGAACATTCTCTTCTCTAAGAACCTTTCGATTCCACTAACATAACAAAAAGTAGGATAGTCAATTTGGATGAACCGAAAGTTCATTTGAAGATTAATTTCTGTGTAATATATGTCGAGAGAATATGAAATTTTCTAATGTATTTTTTAATAACAATTCTTGTTTAGGAGCCCTCTAAGAATATACATATAAAAGTAATTTTTCATCAAGAACAAAATTTAAAGACTAACAATTTTAATTTATATTAGTCATTATTTTTAACTAGCAATTTAACATTTTTAACCTAACAGTTTAACATTATTTTTTTGTCAATATTTTTAAATATTATAATTAAGTAATAGCTAAAATAATAAATTATGTTGATTCTGTAATATTACTCTTAAATTCTCATTTTGACGAATTTTTGTTATAGAATGAATTAAATTTCTATCTACTATGTTGTGTAATTGATTTTTTATTGACATTTTTACTGCCATATTTACTTTCATTTTATTATAAGTTTTATAATTTCTTATGAAATTATTTTTTTAAATATTTTAGAATGTCTATTTTAATTTTAGAAGAAAATTGCCCGCACACATATACATACATACATACATTTTGGTTGGATGTATAAGAAGAAAAAGAAAATGACAATTTTGATCCTTCAACTTAAATTTAATATTTCTTTATTTTAAGCAATAAAAAATAAATTAAATATTTTTCCAGATTCAAGGTTTCGTCACTCCCTCGTTGTTAAATCATTATTCTCGGTGATTCCAGCTCTTTCCCTTATGGTCACCACATGCTTCATTTCTTTGTAGGAAAAAACACATAATCAAAATATTAAATTCTTTTTCAATATGTGCTGTTTTCAACAATTTTTTTTTTAATAACCAACAACTCACTCAGACTAAAACATACACTTACTCAAATCAAAACAACACGAGAAAAATCAAAATAAGAAAAATGAAGATGCATTCAGAACATTTTTGCAAGAACAAAGCAGAAAGATAGACAAGACACACAACATAAAGAAGCTGCCAACAAAGTCAAAAGTAAAAAAACAATAATGCTAAAAAAAAATTAGTTAAAACTTATCTTATTTAATATTTATTAATTATTCTGATAAAACAAATATCAAAGGAACAAATAAATTATTAATAATTTAATATTATTTATTGATATTAATAGTTAATGGACACATTAGATAAAAAAGATGCAAATAAAAATAATCATATCTCTTCTCATTTTAAATGACAAATTTAATTTTTTTTATTATTGACAAAAATAATAAAAAACCTCCATCGTAATGAATATCTAAAAAAAAAATAATTTTTGAACTTTAACTCTATATTCAAACAAAAAATAATTATGGCAGCCAATTCGAATATGAAAATCACAATATTTGAGATTTTATTTGATATTTTTACTTAAATTAATTAAAAGAAAAGTGTGTTTAAATTTCTATTTTCAATCAAATAAATAGCATACTCATCCTTAACTTTTGCGATAATTTTCATTATAACTGTAATGAAATTACACACCAAAAAATTTTAATATTACATTAATAGTTTTAGCTTTAAAATTAGTTAAGATAAAGGAGATAAAAAATCTTTCGACTAATTAATATGATTGGTTATATGTAAAAGATAATATCTATGATGCTAGTTAAGAAGATGAGAATGGTGATGTCAGAATTAATAGGGGAGATTCGAAATACTTTTGTGCAGGATATAAAAATACATGTTGGGCACTAATTGCTTGTAAAACTGTAGAGTAGTTGAAGTTGAGGAAGAAGAACTCGGCTAAAATTAAATTAAGTTGGAGTTTCAAAAAATCTATAATAAAATCAAATGGAGTTTTATAGATATTGTATTACTGAAAATGAATTTTAGTCTCAGGTGAAAAAAATAGATTAATGAGTGTGTCCACACAATATTTATGTTAATATTGATAAATGGGTCACTATTTAAACCATTCAAGATGGTAATGGGTTTGAGGTAGGGATTTTATTATTTATATTAACACGCCCCAACTCACAAGAATTACTCTATGGGATTCGTCCTAACCAACACATTAAATATTTATAAAAGAGCTAGTCCTCTAAAAAGTCTATACAATGCGAGGGCAAGGACAACCCACCACTACTACTGGAATGAGAGAATCACTCAATGCTAAAGCAAGAAGAGAATCACTTTGACATGCTTGTGATGTTGCTGTTGCTCACATCTCCAGCGGAATCCTCCTTTCCTATCTTAAAAGAACTAGTGTATGTACATGTCCGCCATCATCTGGTCAATCCACGCCTGGGAGCTATCTTCCGATGAGGACAAGGATCCAAATCACTTGGGAATCTCTAGCCTGTCGATTTCTGCCCAAGGATCGTTGACTAGTTCAGCTGTAGGGGATGGTACTGGAGCAGTGGGCATAAGTACATTAGAAACTACTGGCTGCTGATCGGGGTAGAACCAAGGTGGATACTCGAATATATCGATTATTGGGGACTTTGGTATGAGCTCTGCCATGTTCAGAGGATAAAGTGAAAAATGATAATGGCCTCTGCCGGGATGAAGTTCTGATAGCAACATATCATAGGACATATAGAGGTCAAATGCTTGGCTGAGTAGAGGGTGAGAGAAAGGATGCTTAGGAAGATAGTAAGTGTACGTACGTGAACTACCCAAAACACAGCGCCTCTAGTCATGGGATCCACATATCTGCCATATGTCGAGTACTCAAAGAATATTACGTTGGTTTTCATCTGTGGATATGAAGAATAAGAGGGTGAGAACCTAAAGTTCCTAGAATGGTACTACACAAAAAACCTAAAGAGATCCGCAGCCTAAGTCGAAGTGTTCGCAAGGTTTTAGCGGTAATCCACACAAGCAAGCACAAGTACAAATATTCAATATAATAAAAGTTATATTACAAATAAGAAATTACAAAAAAAAAAATGCAGCAACCAAGTATGATGCATGTCTAGTCCTTTGCAGATCATGAGCTCATGCATTAGTTGGCTACCCGTGATCTGATGTTACCTAACCCTACATCCGAATATGATTACTCCACTATGTACAGTAAGTGCACTGATGCCTTATGGTAAATTATGTACAGCAGTGGCACTAATACAAGAATGACCCAAAATATAATGTAGTCACAGTGAGTAACTATCCATACGGTGGGTGTACCCACCACGTGGATTCTGGTTTTATCGAAGTAGAAACTCCTCCCTAGATAATCCCTTAGCACATTAGGATTTATAGTTTCCTTTTCCACGACACATCTCAATAAACTTTATTTATAAGAAACTTCTCTAGCCTTCTCTTTTAAATAAGACTCGTCACATTTTACCATTTTGCACTTAGTATTTTTATATATTTTTAATTTTGTCATTTTTGTGCTTATTTCTCTTTTCTTTTTCTTTAGACTTTTTGCGACGCTTTTACCCCTAATGTTGTTACTTTACCATTTTATCCTCATATTTTTACTAAAAATCTTTTTACCCTCCACTAAGTTAATTAACCATTTCTAAAGTTTACTTTAGTCTTATTTAGTGTCAAAACTTTACCAAATTAATCCTAAGATTTTTCTATGACCACATTACCCTTAATACTTTTAATTAATGCTAATTTTACTCCTAGATACCTAAAAGACTATTTTACCCTTTATTAATTCTCTTACTTGTTTAGTTACCACACTTTGCACTTTTACTAAAATTTTTATTTTAGCCCAAAATTTTATTTTAATTATAATTTTGATCCACTAATTTATATAATTATAATTTTAACCCTAAAATTACTAAGATTGGAATTTTTAATTGTTAACTTATTTTAATTATATTTTTAGCCCTCTTTTTACCTGAAAATAATCATAACATCATTTTTACTTTACCACATCCAATTCATAAGATTAAAACTCTTTTTTTAACCTCTTTTCAAACATTTTACATGTTACTTTTCAGGTTTGTAATGGCTGAAATTTTCAGAAGTATCATTTTGTATTTTATCCACTTTTGGTGACTTTGAAGACTTAAAACTTAAACTTCAAGTACTCCAATATTTTTTGCTATCTCATACAAAATTCAGAGAAACATAAGCTTCATATTTCACTTAAATAACAAGCCAAAAATAGAGTTACATCACAGAATTTCTAGAATCACAAAACAAGCATAAATTCATTACAAAATAGCTCATGCGAACACCAAATTAAACACAAACATATTCTAACTAATTCTAACTCTTACCTATTTTTTAATTCAGCCTTTAAATACTTTAAACTTCAGAAATTAATCAAAAAAATAGAGAAAGATAATTAATAGATTTTTAGTGCTTGTTGGCCGAAATAGTGTCATAAAAGTGATGAACTTCAACTACTTTGAGCTTGAATTTTCTTGGCTCCTTAGGCGTTCTGAATATTTACTTGAAGAGGGATTTATTGACATGGGAGAGAGTAATAATTCACCTTAAATTCAGTTGAAAAAATAAAAAAAGGGATGAAAAATAAGGGTTTACCCTGTTGAAATTATAGTGAGAGTACAAGAATTAGTAAGAATAAACAATGAGTTACTTTTGAACGGTTTTGATTCTTGAAAAACACTTGAAGAACAAGTGAAGAATAACTTGAATATGGGCTAAAGTGAAGAGTAAAAGTGTATAAATTTTGTCTTCCTTTCTCTAAAAACACAGCAATTCTCTCTCTCTATCTAACTTTTTGTTAATTTTTGTTTAGTGATTCTCTTAAATAAAATGTTGAAGTTGGCTTAATTAATGTGGTAAATAGGTTGTTAAAGATCAAAGGACAATATGCTGAGAATAAGAGAGAAGTGGCATGATTTCGAGGAAGCACAGTTAGCCTCATAATCACGTGTTTATCCCCAGTTAATC
The DNA here is from genome assembly GCF_014773155.1 of Arachis stenosperma. NCBI lineage: Eukaryota > Viridiplantae > Streptophyta > Magnoliopsida > Fabales > Fabaceae > Arachis > Arachis stenosperma. The sequence continues at coordinate 131,372,100 of NC_080380.1, forward strand.
ACAGTTAGTTACTCGGGATTAAAAACACTGCTAAGAGAGGTAAATATCAAAGATAATCTTAGGTCTATGAGTGAGAGAGAGGGACAAGTTACTTGAAAAACAAGCAAGAGGATTCGGAGTCTCTAGGATGTATTTGTGGAATACTAGTCAGAAGTTCGCTTTGGATTATTTTTTACCACGTGATAAAATAATAAGTGGCTGAGATTTATTCTTAAAGGAGTAAATTAATAATGAACGGCTAATATTATTCTTAAAGTTTTTGGGGCGTTAAATTTTTTTCGGTGTGCACAAAATTGTCACTAAAAGTAAATTCCAGCTTAAAAAGTCACTAGTGAAAATAATGGACACATAAGGAGTGAGTATTTATTTTTACTAGTCAAATTTGACTTAGAGTGAGTAATTACCTTCATAAAGTCAATTTTGACCTATTAATTACTATTTTCTTATTTATTTTTTTTACCATTAGGCCTACTTCACTACTCCTTAATAGGCTGTGATCACGGATTTTGTCGAATAAATTACAAAATAGCTAGAAAAGTCAGTTTATCAAAAATTGGATCGTTACACTTGTGGTTATCTTTGGTTCTTTTACTATTCATCACCGTATGCATAACATTATCGAACATATTCTTCTCGATATGCATCACATTAAGACAATGACAGACAAGAATATCCTTTCAATAAGGTAAGTCCCATAATATGCTCCTTTTAGTCTAATTATGTTCGTTTTCATACTCCCAAAATTGTAACAGACCTTCTATCTCTACTATCTTGGCATAATTACTAACCCTAGATTACACTTTTTCTCTAATCATTTTGACAAGAGGCTCCTCATATTTCTCAGTATTTTTCCTAAATGCAGTTTGATTGTGTCTATAAAGGACAATTCTCATGCAAAAATCTCCTGTGACAATCGAACTAATATTTTTTTCCATCATATTTCAACTAGAAAGGCTTCATATCTTCCATACAAACAGAACAAGATAACTTTCTTTGGGCCTCCCATCTGAACAACATTCCTTAAGAAGAAAAATTATTAATTGTCCACATCAAGGTGTCTTTAAGTGTGAAATTGACCTCTTAGATATATCATAAATTAAAACACTACGAGATTAAAATTGGTTCAATTCATTGATAAGAGGGTGGATGTATACATATATTTTGGCCTCTGAATTGACTAGACTAGGAATGACACAAGTTAGAAAAAGGTAGGAATCTTTCTTTTACATTTCAGGAGGAAGATTGTAAGGGATAACAATGACAAACCAGCATAAATAAATAATACTAAAGTGGATGTTGGGTGTAAAACCATTAAAACATAGACCAAGTCTCATATTCCTAGGTTCGGCTACAAAGTTAGAATTTTTTTATTAAAATACAGCCATGCTTCTCTGTGAGAAGGATGCATCATGATATCGTTATTTTCATAGTTGTTAAGGTACCATCTCACATGAGGTACAAAACTCATTAAAACCTAGAATATTTAGAACCTTGGTATAAGGGATAAATAATGCATTCTCTTATATTGGGCATTCTTGATACATTTGTTCGGGTCAAATCTATGTGAGTTAAAAAATTTATAGTTACGCAATCCCTTCTCATCCTTGTAACAAATCATGAAATCGTTTATGCAACAATCTATCTTAACCACCCTTAACTTCAATTGAGATGAAATTTTCTTGGCTTCATAGTAGTTTGTGAGAATATCACTAGGATCGTTAGTGGCTTCTCTAACTAATATCACCATTGATTCAAAAGACTACCATGAATGATTAATTTCAAATTCAGTTCCTATTATTCTTGTAACAATTGACAATTGTGAGTGAACAAACCCTTTTCAAGGAGGCTTATGCACTTTATTCCAATAGATGGTAAAATTTTGTGCATTGGGATTAAGTTTTTCCTTCTCCTCCTCTATTATTGGGCAAAGTTGTTAAAAGACATTCATTATCATGGATTCATATCTAACAACATCATCCATCCAAGTAACTATATATCTAGCTAGTACCTCATGACCATACAAATTTTCTCCTAATCAGGAACTACTCCCGACTTTTAAATTTCTTTCATCGTGTTGTATCCAAATTCAATAATTTGGCATAATCATCAAATCATACTTTACATCTTCAGTGGTTTTAAGCTTAGTGCATTTGCACTTGGCACATGGAAACCTAACCTTTCTAAGTCTCAAGTAATCGTCTAATCTCATGCAAGTCTCTAAGAATTCGCCTAAACCCTTAAAAAATGACAATTTCAAACCTTCCTATTTGAATAATGTCAAGCACACATTCAAGATTGATTTTGAACTATTTATGCTACCTATCCACCTACATTTTGACAAAATACATATGCTATATGTTCAGGAAGGTCCAAGGCCCAACAGCAAAAAAAAACTAACAAGTCACTAATCTAGAAACACTAGTTCCAGGGATATCTGCAACAAGATATGAGAAAAGGAAAGAAGGGAATTCTTCAAAGAAATCTTTTCTTGCTTCTTGAAATTGAGCAGGACGAGCCAAAATCATCCGCACAGGAGTTTGCCTCCCGATATATGTGTGTTACGCATGTGTTTGCTATCTCTGTCAAGAGTTTTTTGATAGCATAAAAGATGAAAGAGCCAGCATGATACGTCATTTCTGCTTTATTGATGAGTTCAATGGAGCAAGAAGAGTCTTCTTCAACAGATAGCTTTGAGATTGTCAATTTGTGGCCAGCTTAATCCCAATGTAAAAATTCCATCACTCTGCCATGGTGATCGAGCAATGACTAATTTTTTTACTGTACCAAGCAATAATCTACCTCCCAAGATGATCATACAGCAAACCACCATAAGCTCCCCAATTCTATAGTTGAAGAATAGAGCCATTGTAGTTGAGTTTAATCCAATCCTCAGCTAGTGGAGTCCACCTAATCTCTCCCTCTTTAGTTGTTCGAAGCCTCATCATACTCTCTTTTAACATCTTTTTAAATTGGTCATATTCCATGGTAAGAGAAGTTGCTAAAGGGAGAACAGTGTTACTTTAGGTATGTTCATTGTTAAAAATTAGCTTATTACAGTATCTCTAGGCTGTATTACAAATGGTGATGAAGACGGTGGCCCAAGTAGATCCATTCTACATAATAGTAGTAGACTTCAGGTTAATTTTCAACTAATCTTGAAAGTTTAGAGTAAAGAAATATTCTTAATCCTCTATCTTTACTAATTTGTTCCAAGTCTCTCAGATAAAAGGACAATCCCTGAAGGTGTGGCTCAGAGATATTTCTTTTTCCAAAAATTTTAGACAATTATTATTTATGGTAAGACCCTTCCTTTCCCTCTTTAGATTGGTTAGTAATGCTTCATGACTTAAAAGTGAATTTAAAACTCTAAATCTTTGGGGGTAATTTTATCTTTCAAATGTATCTTGCTGAGTTGAAAGTATTGCTGTCACCACTGAAATAGGTCTGATAGGCTGATTTAACATAAAATAATCCATTTGGGGAGGAACCCAAACTAATGATATCTTCACCCATATTAGTGTTAGGGGATTTGAGAATATGAATTTGATCTATAATTTTTCTAGTAAGACTTGCATTAGGTTTTTCCAATTCTGATTATCATTTTTTTGTTGTGTAATTAGCTACTTTTTCCTCCATCTTGTCCGTCCCCAAGTCCATAGTAGCTAATCCAAAAATTATGGGATCCTTGGGATCCATTGGTCCTTCCAAAAAGAAATGATAGCTCTACCTCCTATAAATTAGGTTCTCCTTGAATTTATCCCAAATGCTGACAACGTCACTCCATGCATTAGAGTTGTTGACTTTGGAGTGGACCTTAGACATATTCTTGTCACGACATCCATACTTGTTGAAGCTGATATTCTGACCCGAGCTGCTGCAAAATGTCTGAAGAGCCTCCTTAATAATCCGAACTTGTTCTACACTAGCCTTAGAAAACAACACAAGATCATATGCAAAACAAAAGTGAAAAATCTTAGGTCCATTTCTAGAAAGAACAATATGATCTCACTTTTTATTAGCATTCAACTTTTGAATTAAGATCTATCAATGAAAAGAACAAAGAGATAAGGAGATAATGGATCTTCTTATCTAATACTTCTAGATGAAGAGTATATCTTTAAAAGAGAGCCATTCCACAAAAGATTCATAGTGGGTGAACTGATGCATTGATAAAAGATATTGATTATATTTTCTAGTATTCCAACATCATTAAGATGTCTCTGACAAAATCTCAGCTAAGTCTGTTATATGCTTTCTCCAAGTCAATTTTGATAACCATAAAACTTTTTTCAACTTTTTTATTCCTCACGGAGTGAATAACTTCTTGTGCTACTAAAATGTTATTTGCACTTATCCTACTAGTCGCAAAGCTAGATTGAGTGTTGGATATGATACTAGGTATAAAATATTTTAAATGACCAGCAATAATCTTAGTAATGATTTTGTAACAGACATTACAAATACTAATAGACCTAAAATGACTAAAATTTTTAGAAGAGTGTATTTTTTGGATTATACAAATTAGAGTTTAGTTAACCTTATCAATACTATTCGGGTCTTGAAACACCAATTTAACCCATTCAAATAAAGAGTCAACCATACACTACAAGATTGTCGGTAAAATTTAGCCGGTAACCTATCATTCTTGGGAGCTTTTCAGCTTTTCATATTAAAGACTGATATTTTGAATTTAGTCATAAACACATATTTTTTTGCCAATTTCAATATAGTCATTGTCTCTTAGTCTAGAAAATATTCTTTAAACAGATAAAATAGATATAATAATGTCATTAGTATAGAGATTTTTAAAGAAACTGACTCCCCAATCTTTAAGCATATCTATATCATCCACCCAAGCCTCATCTTCAGACTTGATAGCCATAACTCTATTCCTCTCGTATTTTCTATTGACTTTTTGATAAAAATATTTCGTACTTCTGTTTTCAAAATTGATAAAAATTACAGTGGAACATCTGCTGCCAATACATCTCTTCTTAGATAGCAATAAACTCATGCTCTTTCCGAAACTCTTTTTGGAGGTCTTTAAAAAAGTAATTTTGGCTTGAGAATAGCTTTGTATTAATCCCTTTTAATCTTTTCAAGATCCATTTTTTCTTTTTAAAGATATTTCTAAAGACCTCTTTATTCCACATTTTAATATTATTGATAAAGTTGACAATATTCTGCAGAAAGTTATTGTACTTATCCCAACTATTCTTCACCAGGTTGTTGAATTCTTTGTGAAGGAACCAAGATGCTAAAAATCTAAAAGGTCTTTCTATTTGGTTGTTAATAGTACCTCTAAAATCTAGAAAAAATAGGAATATGATTAGATTTTAATTTAGAAAGATGTCTACTCCCAAGATCTAAGAATTTATTTGCAAACTTAAAATTACTTAAAAAATAATCAAGTCTTCTTTTACTATTTTTTTGTAGCGTTGTCAGATAAAAGGAGGACCGAAGAAGTCTAAATCTTTTAATTCATAGCAATTTAAACAATTAACAAACTTAATTATGAGTATCTTAAGAGAGATGATGAGAATCTCCCTAATCATTAAGAGAAAGGATAGAATTAAAATCGCCTCCCAAGCACCAAAAGCCATTGATGCTAAGATAAATTTCTTCAATGTTTCTCCATAACAAATTTCTATTTTTCACTTAGAAACTGTCGTAAATCGCTATAAAATTCTAAGAAATTCGGCTTTCACTGGATTGCCATGTGAATAAATTATTTATGCGTAACGAGGGTCCTGATATTTCATGAATCTTTCATCCATAAACACCAAATTTCTCTTAAAAAATCTTCTGTCTCACTAATGCTCGAAGAGTCAAAGCCTAATTTTCTAATAATATTCTCCACTTTAATTCCTGAAATGTGAGTTTCAAGTAAGATATAAAACTTAAAGTTATATTTAATTCTGAGATCTTTAATAATGATGTGGAAAATTTTTGACGAGATTCCTCTACAATTCCAAATAAAAATATTCATAATAACAAAGATAAAATAAGGAGAATCCTAAGGATAAAAATTCTCTATCCATAGTCGAAGTAGTCAAATTTTTATAATATTGGTAGACAAATTTGTCTGCATATCTTCCCTACTTGAGAATTTTTCTTTATGGGTAGAGTAGCTCTCGTTCTTTGTGCACTCGCCTAGGTTGTTTTTCTCTGGTTCTAGTGGTTTGTCTTTTAGAGATCTCATATCATGAGCCATAGGACCCTCCCATCATTTTAGCAATGATGACTTTAGTTTGGTTGTCTAAACTACCATCCATTGGAATGTACATTCCATCATGCTGCTTATTTTTGTATATTTCTTAGTTTAATCTACTAAACTAACTCCAATATTCTTTGTATCCTTCACATTCTTTCTCCAAATTCTCATTGATTTTTTAATTAGCAGCTAGCACGATATTTTTTTCTTGTGATTCTGACTTAGAAATTCCTTTTTTGATCTGAAATGGTGACTGTACTTTGGTAGTGTCTACCTCTTTTCCTTTAAAAATTTTAATGCTAACAAAATTTTTCTGTTGTATTGGATTGTTATTTGCATTACTATTTTTAATTTGCTAGAATCTTTCCGTAGATTTTCTTGTTTTTTTTCTCTTGAAATCTTGACCTGCTAAATATTAACTTTGTACTGTGATTCTTCTTTAGGCTGATACTATTTTTCTTTTTCATTATTTATGACATTTAAGACCTCAAATATGGTGGAATAATTTTCTTTCTTTTCGGTCTGTTTTACCTCCCCTAGTTTTTGTTTATTTTTTTTATTGTTGCCTCTTATTAACTATCCATGGTCCATAAAGATTTTCTTCCTTTGATTCAGGAATATTATTCTGATTTTGTGCCTTGTGAAAGCTCCTAGTTCCATTAAGCATATTCTACAGAATAGAATTACCATTAATAGGATTAATGACACCATGTGTGAATGCTGATCCAGATTTTTTGCCTTCTATTGATCCAGATTTTTCGCCTTTGTTTTTTTCTTTCTCTTTTTGGCCTTCATTTACGTCAGCTGTTGCTGGTTCTGATAATCAAAATGAGTTTCGTTCATAAAATTTTGATTATCAACACCAATAATCACACATTTTTTAGATAAATTTTCATGATTTTTTAGACAAACATTCACCTTATTATGATCATATTTTCAGTAATTGAAACAAATTAGATGTAGTCTCTCGTATATTAATATGAATTTTTTTTCAAGACTGAGAAAATTGTAACTAATTGGTTTAAAAAAATAAAGAGAATTTAAGGCAGAGAATTAGAGGGATTCGAGTTTTTCATTGGATTGCCACGTGAATAAACTATTTATGTGTAACGAGGGTCCTATATTCCATGAATCTTTCATCCATAGACACCAAATTTCTCCTAAAAAATCTTTCGCCTCACTAATGCACCAAGAGTCAAAGCCTAATTTTCTAATAATATTGTCCGCTTTAATCCCTGAAATGTGAGTTTCAAGTAAGATACAAAACTTAAAGTTATATTTAACTCTGAGATCTTTTGACGAGGTTCCTCTACAATTCCAAATAAAAATATTCATAATAACAAAGACAAAATAAAGGAAATCTTAAGGATAAAAATTCTCTATCCATAATCGAAGTAGTCAGGCTTCTATAATATTGGTAGACAAATTTGTTTGCATCTCTTCCCTACTTGAGAGTTTTTCTTCATGGGTAGATCAGCTCTTGTCCTTCGTGCACTCACCTTGGTTTTTCTCTAGTTCTAGAGGTTTGTCTTTTAGAGATCTAATATCATGAGCTATAGGACTCCTCCCATCATTTTAGCAATGATGAGTTTAGTTTAGTTGTCTAAACTACCATCCATTGGAATGTACATTCCATCATGCTGGTTATTTTTATATATTTCTTAGTTTAATCTGCTAAACTAACTCCAATATTATTTGTATTCTTCACATTTTTTACCTAAATTCTCATTGGTTCTTTGATTATCAGCTAGCACAATATTTTTTTCTTTGAATTTTGACTTAGAACTTCCTTCTTTGATCTGAAATGGTGACTGTACTTTAGTAGTGTCTACATCTTTTTCTTTGAAAATTTTAATGCTAACAAAATTTTTCTGTTTCACTATTTGATTGTTATTTGCATTACTATTTTTAATTTGCTAGAATCTTTCCTTAGATTCTTTTCCCCCATTTTTTTTGCTCTTGAAGTCTTGGCCTGCTGAATATTAATTTTGGACTGTGATTCGTCTTTAGGCTGATACTATTTTTCTTTCTCATCGTTTATGACATTTAAGACTTCAAATATGGTGGAATAATTTCCATTCTTTTCGGTCTGTTTTACCTTTCCTGATTTTTGCTTATTTTTTCATTGTTGCCTCTTAACAACTATCTATGGTTGATACAGATTTTCTTCCTTTGATTTAGGGATATTATTCTGATTTTGCATCTTGTGAAAACTGCTGGTCCCATTAAACATATTCTACAAAATAGAATTATTATTAGCAGAATTAATGACACCATATGTGAATGCTGATCCAGATTCTTTGCCTTCTACTGATCCAGATTCTTTGCCTTTTATTTTTCTTTCTCTTTTTGTCCTTTATTTACATCAGCTGTTGTTCGCTCCAATCATCAAAATGAGCTTCGTTCATAAAATTTTTATTGGTAACACCTATAATCGCATCCTCTTTAGATAAATTTTTATGATTTTTCTTTGGACAAACATTTACCTTATTTTGACCTTATTTTCAGTAATTAAAATAAATTAGATGTAGTCTCTTATATACTAATATGAATTCTTTTTCCAAGATTGAGAAGGTTGGAACCTATTGGTTTAAAAAGTAAAGAGAATTGAAGACAGAGAATTAGAGAAGATGAATGAGATAGTAATTATATACTCAAATCTCTAGTAAGAATTTTATATTCTACAAAAGATTATTGCATAAATCTGTCATAAATTAAACTAACATCCGCTTGACATATAAAACAATATATTAGGTTCAAATTAGTTCAAATTGAAAAATTATAAGAATGAGAAACTATTATTCAACCAATTATTATTATTATTATACTCTCATATGCAATTTTTATACACAACTTTCCATAGTAAAATTATCATTATATTAAATTACCAAAACTAAGAGAAGAAAACTGCATATTGAATTGAAAATAAATTCTCTAACTACCATAGCTCATTATTAGATATGATTTTAATTAAATTTTTGACATTTTGTATTGAAGAGAGGGAAGACAAAAAAAATCAGTCACTTTCAACAAATTCTATTATATACTTTTTCCAGGTCAATTTTGATAAAACCTTTTTCAACCTTCTTATTTTTTACGGAGTTAATAACTTTTTGTGCTATTAGAATGTTATTTGCACTTATTTTGTTAGTCACAAAACTAGATTGAGTGTTGAATATGATACTAGACATAAAATATTTTAAATGACCAGCAATAATCTTAGTAATAATTTTATAACAGACATTACAAAGTCTAATAGACCTAAAATGACAAAAATTTTCAGAAGAGTGTATTTTTGGGATTATAAAAATAAGAGTTTGATTAACCCTATCAATGCTATTTGGATCCCGAAACACCAATTTAACCCATTCAAATAAAGAGTCAACCATACATTCCAAGATTCTTGGTAAAATTTAGCTGGTAACCCATCATTCCTGGGAGCTTTCTAACTTTTCACACACTTCTTTGCCAATTTAGTAATAAACACACACTTCTTTGTCAATTTCAATATAGTCATTGTCCTTTAGTATAGAAAATATTTTTTAAATAGAAAAAATATATATAATAATGTCATTAGTATAGAGATTTTTAAAAAAATTGACTCCCCAATCTTTAAGCATATCTATATTATCCACCCAAACCTCATCTTCAGACTTAATTACCATGACTCTATTTCTCTCATATTTTCTATTGGCTTTTTGATGAAAATATTTTGTATTTCTGTTCCCGAAGTTGATGATACTGCAGTGGAACATCTTCTGCCAATTCATCTCTTCTTGGATAGCAATAAACTCATGCTCTTTCCAAAATTCTTTTTGGAGGTATTTAAAAAAAGAAATTTTGGCTTAAGACCAATTTTGAATTAATCCTTTCTAATATTTTTAGGATCTATTTTTTAAGATATTTTCAAAGACCTCTTTATTTCACATTTTGATATTATTGATAAAGTTGTCAATGTTCTGCTCGATGTTATTGTCCTTATCCCAATTATTCTCCACCAAGTTGTTGAATTCTTTGTGAAGGAACCAAGGGGCTAAAAAACGAAAAGGTCATTTCACTTGGTTGCTAATAGTAGCTCTAAAATATAGTAAAATAGGAAGATGATCAGATTTTAATTTAGAAAGATGTCTAATTTCAACATCTAAGAATCTATTTGCAAACTCAAAATTATTTAAAAAATAATCAAGTCTCTTTTTACTATTTTTTTGTAGAGTTGTCAGATAAAAGAAGGACGTGAAAAGTCTAAATCTTTTAATTCAAAGCAATTTAAACAATTAACAAACCTAATCATGAGTATCTTGAGAGAGATTATGAGAATCTCCCTAAACATTAAGAGAAAGAATAGAGTTAAAATTGCCTCTCAGGCACCAAGAGCCAGTTGCTCCATAACAAATTTCTATTTTTCACTTGGGGGCTGTCATAAATCACTGTAAAATTCTAAGGGATTCGACTTTTTTATTGAATTGTCATGTGAATAAACTATCTATGCGTAACGAGTGTCTTAATATTCCATGAATCTTTCATTCATAGACACCAAATTTCTCTTGAAAAAATTTCTGACTCACTAATGCTCCAAAAGTCAATGACTAATTTCCTAATAATATTCTCCGCTTTAATCCCTAAAATATGAGTTTCAAGTAAGATACAAAATTTAAAGTTATATTTAACTCTGAGATCTTTATAATGATGTGGAAGACTTTTGACGAGGTTCCTCTACAATTCCAAATAAAAATATTCATAATAACAAAGACAAAATAAAGAGAATCCTAAGAATAAAATTTCTCTATCGAAGTAGTCAAGTTTTTATAGTATTGGTAGACAAATTTGTCTACATCTCTTTCCTACTTGAGAGTTTTTCTTTATGAGTAGAGGAGCTCTTGTCCTTCGTGCACTTGCCTTGATTGCTTTTTTCTGGTTCTAGAGGTTTGTCTTTTAAAGATCTCATATCATGATCTATAGGACCCCTTCTATCATTTTAGCAATGATGACTTTAGTTTGGTTGTCTAAACTACCATCCATTGGAATGTAGATTCCATCACGCTTGTTATTTTTGTATATTTCTTAGTTTAATCTGCTAAACTAACTCCAGTATTTTTTGTATTCTTCACATTCTTTTTCCAAATTTTCATTGGTTCTTTGATTAGCTACTAGCACGCCATTTTTTTTCTTGGAATTTTGACTTAGAACTTCCTTCTTTGATCTGAAATGGTGACTCTACTTTGGTAGTATCTACCTCTTTTTCTTTGAAAATTTTAGTGCTAATAAAATTTTTCTATTTCACTATTTGATTGCTATTTGCATTACTATTTTTAATTTGCTAGAATCTTTTCTTTGATTTTCTCCTTTTTTTTCTCTTGAAGTCTTGGCCTACTGAATATTAACTTTGGATTGCAATTATTTTTTAGGCTGATACTATTTTTTTCTCATCATTTATAAAATTTAAGACCTCAAATATGATGGAATAATTTTCTTTGTTTTTGGTCTGTTTTACCTTCCCTGATTTTTGTTTATTTTTTCGTTGTTGCCTCTTAATAACTATTGATGGTCCATACAGATTTTCTTTTTTTGATTCAGGGATATTATTCTAATTTTATGTGTTGTGAAAGTTGCTGGTCACATTAAACATATTCTACGAAATAGAATTATCATTAGCAGAAATAACAGCACCATGTGTGAATATTGATCCAGATTCTTCGCTTTCTATTGATCCAGATTCTTCGCCTTCAATTTTTTCTTTCTCTTTTGTCCTTTATTTACTTTAGCTGTTGCTGGCTCCAATCATCAGAATGAGCTTCGTTCATAACATTCTTATTACCAACACTTATAATCGCACCTTCTTTAGATAAATTTTCATGATTTTTCTTTGGACAAACATTCACCTAATTTTGACCATATTTTCAGTAATTGAAATAAATTAGATGTAGCCTCTTGTATACTAACATGAATTCTTTTTTCAAGACTGAAAAAATTTAAACTAATTGATTTAAAAAATAAAGAGAATTGAACACAGAAAATTAGAGAAGATGAATGAGATAGTAATTATATACTTAAATCTCTGGTTAGAATTTTGTATTCTACAAAAAATTATTGAATAAATCTCTCTTAAATTAAACTAACATCTGTTTAATATGTAAAGCGATATATTAGGTTCAGATTAGTTCAAATAAAAAAATTATAATAATGAGAAACTATTATTCAACCGCTTATTATTATTATTATTGTTATTATTATTATTATTATTGTTGTTGTTGTTGTTGTTGTTGTTGTTGTTGTTGTTGTTGCTGTTGTTGTTATTGTTGTTGTTGTACTCTCATATGCAACTTTCATATATAACTTTTCATAATAAAATTATTCTTATATTAAATTACCTAAATTAAAAGAAAAAAATTGTATATTGAATTGAAAATAAACTCTCTAATTACCATAGCTCATCATCAGATATGATTCTAATTAAACTTTTGATATTTTGTATTGAAGAGAGGGAAGACAAAAAAAATAAGTCACTTTCAACAAACTCTGTCATATACTTTCTCTAGGTCAATTTTGATAGCCATAAAACCTTTTTCAACATTCTTATTCCTCATGAGGTTAATAACTTTTTGTGCTACAAGAATGTTATTTGCACTTATCTTGTTAGTCACAAAATTAGATTGAGTGTTGTATATGGTACTAGGCATAAAATATTTTAAATGGCCATCAATAATCTTAGTAATAATTTTGTAACAAAAATTATAAAGACTAATAGACCTAAAATGACTAAAATTTTTAGGAGAGTGTATTTTTGGGATTATAGAAATAAAAGTTTGGTTAACCGTATCAATGCTATTCGGGTCCTGAAACACCAAGATTGTTGGTAAAATTTAGCCGACAACCCATCATTCGTAGGAGCTTTCCAGTTTCCCATATTAAAGGCTGTTGTTTTCAATTTAGTCATAAACACGCACTTCTTTGTCAATTTTAATATAGTCATTCTCCCTTAGTCTAGAAAATATTTCTTAAACAAAAAATAGATATAATAACGTCATTAGTATATAAATTTTTAAAGAAACCAACTCCCCAATCTTTAAGCATATCTATATCATCCACCCAAGCCTCATCTTCAGACTTGATTTGCATGACTCTGTTCCTCTCGTGCTTTTTATTAATTTTTTGATCAAAATATTTTGGAATTTTTCGAAGTTGATGATATTGCATTGGGACATCTGCTGCTAATGCATCTCTTCTTGGATAGCAATAAACTCATGCTCTTTCTAAAGCTCTTTTTGGAGGTCTTCAAGAAAGAAATTTTGGCTTAAAGATAGTTCTGTATTGATCCCTTCTAATCTTTTCAGGATCTGCTTCTTCTTTTTAAAGATATTCCTGATGACCTTTTTATTTCACATTTTAATATTATTAATAAAGTTGACAATGTTCTGTAGGAAGTTATTATTTTTATCCCAACTATTTTTCACTAGATTGTTAAATTCTTTGTGAAGGAACCAAGGGGCTAAAAATCTAAAAAATTTTTCCACTTAGTTACTAGTAGTAGCTCTAAAATCTAGCAAAATAAGAAGATAATCAGATTTTAATTTAGGAAGATGTCTAATTCTAACATCTAAGAATCTATTTACAAACTCAAAATTACTTAAAAAATAATCAAGTCGTCTTTTACTATTTTTTCATAACAATGTCAGGTAAAAGAAGGACCTGAAAAGTCTAAATCTTTTAATTTATAGCAATTTAAACAATTAACAAACTTATGAGTATCTTGAGTGAGATTATGATAATCCCCCGAATTATTAAGAGAAAGGATAGAGTTAAAATCACCTCTCAAGCACCAAAAACCATTGATGTTGAGATAAATCTCTTTCAATGTTGTTCCATAACAAATTTCTGTTTTCCACTTGGGGGATGTCATAAATCACTGTAAAATTTTAAGGGACTTGACTTTTTCACTGTATTGCCATATGAATAAACTATTTATACATAACGAGAGTCTTGATATTACATGAATCTTTTATCCTTAGACACTAAATTTCTCCTGAAAAACCTTCCGCCTCACTAATACTTCAAGAGTCAAAGTCTAATTTTCTAATAATATTTTCCATTTTAATCCCTAAAATGTGAGTTTCAAGTAAGATACGAAACTTAAAGTTATATTTAACTCTGAGATCTTTAACAATAGTGTGAAAAACTTTTGACGAGACCCTTCTACAATTTCAAATGAAAATATTCATAATAGCAAAGATAAAATAAATAGAATCTTAAGGATAAAAATTCTCTATCCATAATCGAAGCAGTCAAGCTTCCATAATATTGGTAGACAAATCTATCTGCATCTCTTTCCTACTTGAGAGTTCTTTTTTATGGGTAGAGCAACTCTCGTCTTTCGTGTACTTGTCTTGGTTGTTTTTCTCTAGTTCTGGAAGTTTGTCTTTTAGAAACCTCATATAATGAGTCATAGGACCCCTTCCCATCATTTTAGTAATGATGAGTTTAGTTTGGTTATCTAAACTGCCATCCATTGAAATGTACATCCCATCATGCTAGTTGTTTTTGTATATTTCTTGGTTTAATCTGCTAAACTAACTCTAATATTTTTTGTATTCTTCAATTTTTTTCCTGATACTCATTGGTTTTTTTATTAGCAGCTAACATGACATTTTTTTCTTGAAATTTTGACTTAAAACTTCCTTCTTTGATCTGAAATGGTGATTGTACTTTGGTAATGTCAACTTCTTTCCCTTTGAAAATTTTAATGCTAGTAAAATTTTTCTGTTTCACTTTCTGATTGTTATTTGCATTATTATTTTTAATTTATTAGAATATTTTTTTTAGATTTCCTTCTTTTTTGCTCTTGAAGTCTTGACCTATTGAATATTAACTTTGGACTGCGATTCCTCTTTAGGCTGAAACTGTTTTTCCTTCTCATCATTTATGACATTTAAAACCTCAAATATGATGGAATAATTTTCTTTTTTTTGGTCTATTTTACCTCCCCTGATTTTCTTCCTTTAATTCAGGGATACTTTTCTGATTTTGTGTCATGTGAAAACTGCTGGTCCAATTAAGCATATTCTATGGAATAGAATTATCATTAATAGAATTAATGTCACCATGTGTGAATGCTGATCTAGATTCTTTGTCTTCTATTGATCTAATTTCTTCGCATTCTATTTATTCTTTCTCTTTTTGACCTTTATTTACGTCAGTTGTTGTTGGCTCCGATTATCAGAATGAGCTCCATTCATATGATTCTAATTACCAACATTTATAATTACATCCTTTTTGTATAAGTTTTCATGATTTTTCTTTGGGCAAACATTCACCTTATTATAACCATATTTTCAGCAATTGAAATAAATTAGATATAACCCCCTTGTATACTAACATGAATTCATTTTTCAAGATTGAGAAGGTTGGAACCAATTGATTTAAAAAGATAAAGATAATTGAAGACAGAAAATTAGAAAAGATGAATGAGATAATAATTATATCCTTAAATCTCTAGTAAGAATTTTAGATTCTGCAAAAGATTATTGAATTAAATCTCTCATAAATTAAACTAACATCCGCTTGACATATAAAACGATATATTAGGTTCAGATTATTTCAAATTGAAAAATATAAAAATGAGAAACTATTATTCAACCACTTATTATTATTATTATTATTATTATTATTATTATTATTATTATTATTATTATTATTATTATTATTATTATTATTATTATTATAGAATATACTATACATTTTTTCTCTGATACTCATTGATTTTTTAATTAGCAGCTAGCACGATATTTTTTTCTTGAGATTTTGACTTAGAACTTCCTTACTTGATTTGAAATGGTGGGTAGTGTTAACCTATTTTTCTTTGAAAATTTTAATACTAGCAAAATTTTTCTGTTTCACTATTTGATTGTTATTTATATTAGGTTTAATTACTCTGTTAGTCCCTATAGTTTCGTAAAATTTTTAATTAGGTCCCTATATTTTTTTTCCTTTTAATTGAGTCCTTGCACCAAAATTTTTTTTTAATTGGGTCCCTACACTTTTTTTTTCCTTTTATTTAGGACCCTATACCAATTCTTTTTTTTTAGTTGGGTCCCTATAAAATTAAGCCAATTACTACTAAGAAGGACTTAATTGAAAAAAAAATTAGTGTAGGGACTCAATTAAAAAGAAAAAAAGTATAGAGACCTAATTGAAAATTTCACGAAACTATAGGGACCAACATAGTAATTAAACCTTTATATTATTGTTTTTAATTTGTTAAAATCTTTTCTTAGATTTTTCTTCTCTTTTTCCTCTTAAAGTCTTGGCCTGCTTAATATTAACTTTGGACTGCAATTTCTCTTTAGGTTGAGATTATTTTTCTTCTTCATCGTTTATGATATTTAAGACTTTAAATATGGTGAAATAATTTTCTTTATTTTTGGTCTGTTTTACCTCCCCTTATTTTTCTTTCTTAAGAACTATCCATGGTCCATACAAAATTTCTTCCTTTGATTTAGCGATATTATTCTGATTTTGCATCTTGTGAAAGCTACTAGTCCCATTAAATATATTCTACGAAATAAAATTATCATTAATAGAATTAACGCACCATGTGTGAATGCTAATCTAGATTCTTCACCTTCTATTGATCCAGATTCTTCGCCTTCTAATTTTTCTTTCCCTTTTTGTCCTTCATTTACGTCAGCTGTTGCTGGCTCCGATCATCAGAATGAGTTTCGTTCATAAAATTCTAATTACCAACATCTATAATCGCATCCTCTTTAAATAAATTTTCATGATTTTTCTTTAGACAAACATTCATCTCATATTTTCAGCAATTGAAACAAATTAGATGTAGTTCCTCATATATTAATATGAATTTTTTTTCCAAAACTGAGAAGATTAGAACCAATTGATTTTAAAATATTAAGAGAATTGAAAGATAGAAAATTAGAAAAGATGAATAAGATAGTAATTACACTACAACAATTCCGGCAGATAGCGGTGGCCGGTTTGCAGCGATTGTAGAAATCCGTCGCTAAATATAGAATAGCAGCGGTTAGTCGTTGGAGTTGCTATCCGTTTCACATCTAGCGGCGGTTAGGATCAACTGCTGCTAAATGTAACAAAATTGCACACATAGTTGCTGAACCAATACTTAATTTTAGCGGTGGTTTTATTCCAACCACCGCCAAATTTGCTTCATTCCTCACTCTCATATTTGGATGCAGTTTCGTTTTTTAAAACTAAGAGAATATAAATTACTTTATTTCTCATTAGTTTCATCAATGTTGTTCTGAATTAATGTTTCTTTCACAAATTTAGAAAGTTTTTTTGGTAAATAATTTGGGTTTGCTTGTATTTAATTTTTTGATATAGTCTAATTAGTTAATTTTGATCAATTTGTTTGAGTCACTGTTACCTAAACCGTGACACCAATTTCTGGATTTGTTTTATATATAAAAGATTAATCACTTTTGCATTTCATTTTTAGGTCTTTTAGGATTCTTTGTTACATTTTCTTATTTTGCATATGTATATAAAAAGCTTAGTAAAAACAATAAAATTCTCCAAGAAATTTATCTATAGGGCACCACTCCAATTGATTGAAAATTTTTGTGTTGAACTTGCTTGAACTATACGTTGTGGAACATGATTTTTGAGCTAAGAACACAAGCATGTGAGTTTTGAGCCTAATTGTGTGGTTACATCTTATAACCACTTATTTCTATTCTTGTGTGCATTGTTCTCTTTCTATGATTGTAATCTTTAATTTATTTGATTCTTTATGTCCATTATTCAATGTATACATGCATTTATATGATTGAGGCCATTGTTTCATTTAGCTCACCTACCCAAATAGCCTACCTTTCATCAACCATTGTTAGCTAACTTTGAGCCTATTTTAACCCCTTTGTTCTTTAATTTAGCACATTACAAGCTTTTAAGTGAAAAATAATAAATGTCCGTAATTTGGATCTTTGATTAGCTTAGGCTAGTGAGTGTGTGTATCATTCAAGTGTGAGGAAACTTGGGACATTGGTTGGGGTAAAAGGGTGATTTTGCTTTTTGTTGGAAATATTGAGAATTGGGTACATACTCATGTGTTAATTTAATGTAAAACCATATGCATTGACGCTCTTGTATATATTTTAGTTTGAAAAAAATGATGATAAAGAAAAAGAAAAAGAATATATATATATATATATGAATGAAAAATAAAAGAAAAAAAATAGAAAAGAAATAAAAAAGAAAAACAATAAAAAGGGGACAAAATGCCCCAAAATAAAGTTCAATAAAAATCAGTGCATATGGGATGTGAATTGAAAAGAGAAATGCATGAGTGTGTGGAAAAAGTGAGGTGGGTAGTTAAGTTAGCTTTCAAATTGTATAGGTTGTTATATAGGTTAGGTGTGAAGCTTAAGTTTATCAAAGATTCAAATTCTAGTCCACTTAACCATATACAATCCTACCTTGACCCTAACCCCATTACAACCTTATGAAAAGTCCTCATGATAATTGTATGCATGCATGAAATAACTGTTGATTGTTAGATGAAAAACAAATCTTGGAAAGCATGATTAGGGGAGAATTGAGTGAATAAACTCCAAACACTAGAGTGATTAGAGCGGATACACATCCGGTGAGGGTTCGATTGCTCAATTACATGTTTTCACCTAAAATCATCATTTTTCTTGCAAGTTTGTAAAAATCTTCAATAACTCAATTCAATTGTGGATTTGATTTGATTGCTATTACTTTAGCCCTTATGCTTATATATGTTTTCTTGGGAATTGTTTTATTTTGACTAAGTAGTTGCATTCATTTAGATAAATTTCATGTAGATAGGTTGCATTTAATTAATTTGCATTGATTAAATGTTGGTACCCTTTGTTTCTTTCTTAATTCTAGCGTGAGGACATGATTGGGTTAAGTGTGGGAGGTTGATAAACCCCATTTTTAGGGTTTATCTTGTGCTTAATTTAGGGGATTTTATCACATTTTCTCACATTTATTCAATGAAATTGCATGGTTTCATGATTTTCTCCTAATGTGTACTTAAGTGTAAAAACATGTTTTTAGGCCTTTAATTTGCTAATTTTAATTCATCTTTGATTCCATTAGATGCCTTGATATGTTTGTTAGTGAATTCAGGATGAAAGGCTAGGGATGGATCAAAGGAATGAAGAGAAAAGCATGCAAAGTAGAGAACTCATGGAAAATAAAGGATTTGGGGAGCATTCATCGATGCGCACGCGCGACAGACGCGCAAACGTGAATGAGAAGTCGCATGGCGACGCGTACGCGTAACAGACGCGTACGCGTGGATGGAAAATGTCAACGACGCATACGCGTGACCCATGCGTACGCGTCGATGCTCGCACGTGACCTCATTAAAGTGAAAACGCTGGGAGCGATTTCTGAGCTTCCCAAGCCCAGATCCAACTCATTTCTTGGGGCTATTACATGCAGAATTCAAGGGGGATCAAGGGGGTGATTCACACATTTTAGTTTTAGAGAAAGATGTAGAATTCTAGAGAGAGGCTCTCTCCTCTCTCTAGATTAGGGTTTTTTATTTTCCTTTTTAGATCTAGATCTATTTCTTCCCTTACTTTAATTTTCCTTTTTTGTTGTTCTAGTATTTTACCTCTCTTGTTGTTTCCTTTATTTTGTTAATTTTAGTTTATAAACTCTTTTGTTGATTTCCATTTCCTTTTAATGCAGTTTATGATTTCCATGTCTTTTTATATTTGCTTTGGTTTCCTATTATTGGTCTCTTGCATTTGTAGTTATAGTTTCCTTTAATTCTTGTAATTTATGCTGTTTACTTTTATTGCCCACTAGGTGTTTGATGAAATATTTTTTTAGTCATGAGTTAGATTTTTATCCTCTTGACTTGTGTTGAGTAATTAGTGACTCTTGAATTATCAAACTCTCTTGTTGATTGATAGTTGGAAGTTGCTAGTTGACTTGAATGCTACTAAAGCTAGTCTTTCACTATGATTTGACTAGGATTTGTGGTCTCAAGTTGATATCCACTTGACTTTCTTTCATAGTTAGAGGTTAACTAAGTGGAGCAATGGACAATTCTTGTCATAATTGATGATGATAATGAGGATAGGACTTCTAATTCTCATTCCTTGCCAAGAGCTTTATTAGTTGTTATTTTATCTCTTTTGCTATTTACATTTCTTGTTCCTTATTCCAAAATCCCAAAAATACTTGTTCTGTAGCCAATAACAAGAACACTTCCCTGCAATTCCTTGAGAGACGACCTGAGGTTTAAATACTTCGGTTTATTTTTATTGGGGTTTGTACTTGTGACAAACTAATTTTTGATTGAGGAATTGTTTGTTGGTTTAGAACTATACTTGCAACGAGATTTCATTTGTCAAATTCTTTACCGACAACAATTTTCTATTCATCATGCAATTCTATATTCTTCATTTCCTCCTTTGATGCAATATCCAACTCAAGAACATAGTTGTTTCTGAAGCGCGTCTACATAATACCAGATATAGTTTATATTATTTTTTTGTAAAATACACTACTTATTTACAATGAAATTTTTGAATTAGGAATCTATTCTTTCACCTTCAATCAGCAAGTATTTCAGAAGAACTATTTCCAGATGCACATGTCACAAAAATATACCCAAACCTCTTTTTGTACATTAATCCCCATTTATGAAGTTTCTACACATTTGAATGTTAACATAACAAATATTATTCCAATACATTTGGTTTTCGTATATAAACTTAACATATACATTATTCAATTAATCAAAAATTGTATACCTAATGAACGAACCTGCATGGTATAATTGTTTGCCATTTTTAAGTATTTATTGAAACAAGAGCGTCCTGATGTAGCCTCCAACCAACACCTAACATTCACTTTACGAAACCATATGTCTCTAGCAACAGCAATTGCATGTTTCAACGATGAGAATGGTGAGGCTACAGCCATTTCTGTAGTAAATGTCGGGCTTGCACAGCATGATGAAAAGTCATTCATTTCCACTTGCCTTGTTATTCCATCATTTTAAAATAACTACTATTTATTAGTCATAACAACATTAAAATTAGTTAATAATTATTAGATATGTTATGTTTAAATAAAACTGACATTAAGAACAACAGCATCAAACAATATAGATACCTCATTCTGGAATAAATGTAGATAAACAAAAAATGGAAGAAATGGGAAAAAGCTTTAATTTATTAAAGCTGTTAATCTAGTAAAGAGTTCATTGAAATACGAAAATGCAAATCGTGATGTAACCAGACAACTATATACAAAAACTAATTGATAACTTATTAAACACACAAATCTTCTTTAAAAATTACGTTGTACAATCATATGTTTCATTCTGCAACATCATCAATATTTTCAGAAACATTGTCTGTGGGGTTTTCTGTATCATCATCCTTTGCCAACTGTAACTCTCTAATGTCCTCTGTCGTTGACATGTTTAACCCTGGCTGTGGAGAGAAACCAACTTCAGCTTCTTCATTCTCTTCTCCCATGTCATACAAGTCTTGTGGCTTCACATGAACAACTACGCTCTATTCTTTATCTACTTCATCGTCCACATAGTATACAAGATGAGCCTCTGATGCCAATATGTACGGTTCATCGTCTTCTCGATCACCAGTGTGTATTGAACGAGAGAAGTTAACACTAGTAAGACCCAAATGATCTTGTTTGATTCCTCTAGTAATAGTCGTATCCTCCCAAATACACTTGAACAGCACAACTGAGAACCGACAGTTGTAATTCAATTCGATTATGTCTACAATTTTGCCATAATATGGAACACTACCAATAACCACTTTTTGGTCACGCATGCTTGCATAACTTCGTGTATTAGACGAGACATATACTCCACTATTTTGGGATTTCATCCCTTCACCCTTTTCCATAGTTCTAAACTTATACCCGTTGACATTGTACGCCCCATAACGTCTTGCTTGTAGTCTGGGTCTACATGCGAGGCATTTAATCTCATTTGAATACTCAGTGCTCTCCATCGGAACCTGCTACCATATAACAGCCATTTAATCTCATTAAAGTATTATAGTATGTTTCATGCTATCATTTGACCTTGGCATAATGCTTACTGTATGCTAACCTCTTGCTTGAACCACTGAACAAATTCCTTGTGCACAATGCTATCTATTTTTTATTGCGACCTTGTTTGACCTCGTAGCATTCTCTTTGTTTTTTGTCTAAATGAACTATTTGAAATAGCACAACAT
Organism: Arachis stenosperma; assembly: GCF_014773155.1. Taxonomy (NCBI): domain Eukaryota; kingdom Viridiplantae; phylum Streptophyta; class Magnoliopsida; order Fabales; family Fabaceae; genus Arachis; species Arachis stenosperma. The sequence continues at coordinate 131,394,552 of NC_080380.1, forward strand.
TATTCACTAATAATGAAAGGCTTAACAGATTTATCTCCGAGAGTTTAAATTTAACATAAGATCACTTACTCAGTAAATTCAGAAACAGCCTTGCAGTTGGTTAGCACGTGACGATGTGCTTGATGTTGTTCCATCTGGCTTAGCTTAAAATGAGTTGCAACCCCTACCGCCTCTCCAATTTTCGGGAACATTGTTTCACAGGCATCAGGGATCACTCCACTAGGTTGATCGTCAACTCGCACCGGTCGATTCATCCTAGTCTCAAGATCATCTAGATATCTAGAACAAAAGGTTAGAATCTCCTCAGATAAGTATCCCTCTGTAATTGAGCCTTTTACTTGACCCCTGTTGCGCACATATTGCTTCAAACGTCCCAGATACCTTTCAATGAAAACAATTTCATATGAGTAGTACAATTTATTAATGAAACCGCATGTTGTAAACAGGTTTACATAGGAACTAACCTCTCTATTGGATACATCCACCGATAATGTACTGGGCTACCAGTTTTTACTTCTTCTACAAGATGCACGATAAGGTGTACCATGGCTGTGAAGAATGATGGAGGAAAAATCATCTCCATACGACACATGGTGTGAACAACATGATTTTAGAGTTCATCAAGCTGTAGAGGGTTAACGGCTTTCCCACAGAGTGCTCGGAAAAATGATGAAAGATCGGCAATTACAGTACCCACATTGGCAGGTAGTGCATTCTTGACCAGAATTGGAAACAAATGTTCTATCAGAACGTGACAATCATGACTTTTCAAACCATACAACTTACGCTGTCGCAAGTCAACACAACGCATAATGTTGCTTGAATAACCATCGTGAAAGATGACATGTTGAAGAGTCTTCAGAAATATATCCTTTTGTGCATTTGACATGGTAAAAACTGTAAAAGGATATTTTCCACCTTCGCGCGGCCACAATTCCGGCCTTATGCCCATGTATTGTAAATCCTTTCGAGTTTTCAGATTGTCCTTTGACTTTCCACTATCGTTTAATATAGTGAACACTATGTTATCGCAGACATTTTTTTCTATGCGCATAACATCTAGGTTATTACGTAGCATATTTTCTTCCTAGTATAGGAGTTCGAAGAAAACACTGTTCTTCTTCCAGTTTGATTCACCCATGTTGGCATCTTCACCATTGCATCTTTTTTGTCCTATGACATTTGTCATCTTTCCAAATGACACGTGAACATTTGATTGTTGTCTTAGGATATCTGTTCCAGACAACATCTTTGGGGATCCCTGTTTTCTACTTGCCCGTCAAATCTTAACTGGTCCAGTCTAAATTTATGACCCTGACTTAGAAACCGATGATGATCCATAAAACGCCATTTTTGACTATACGTCAATCGATGTGCCTTAGCATCAAAATTACAAATAGGTCATGCTAACCCGCTGTGCGTGTTCTACCCTGATAAGTTTTCCAATCCTGAAAAATCGCTAATAATCCACATCAATGCCGCAAACATCTTGAAAGTGCTTTTCTTGTTAGCGTCGTACATTTCTACCCTATCCCATAATTGCTTCAACTCATCAACTAGGGGCTGCAAGTAAATATCTATGTCATTTCCTGGCATTTTAGGCCCAGGAATAATCATAGATAGGATAAACGAGGTCTGGTTCATGCAAAGCCATGGAGGAAAGTTGTACGGGATAAGAATAACCGGCCAAATAGAATACTTTGTGCTCATATTCCCAAAAGGATTAAATCCATCGCTAGCTAAGGCCAGGCGAACACTACGTGGGTCTGATGAAAAAGAAGGATTTTTCTCATCAAATTTTTTCCAAGTAATAGCGTCCCTAGGATGCCTCAAGAAATCGTCACTATTGTGACCCTCCTTATGCCACAACATGTCTTTAGATGTTTTGCTGCACATGAATAACCGTTGCAGTCGCAGTATGAGCAAAAAGTACCGAAGAGTCTTTGCTGCTATTGGTTTCCCATTTCTCCTGACTTGAGTTTTTAGCTTGAGAATAGAACCCTTTCGCGTCTTTTGCTTCCATCTTGAAGTCCCGCAGCGTTTGCACCTTGTCAAATTCTTGATCATCACCCCGGTATAACATGCAATCGTTTGGGCATGCATCTATTTTCTTGTATTTAATACCCAGCTTCCTAATAATCTTTTTGGCCTCATAGAATATTATCGAAAGTTTAGTGTGCTCAAAAGTATCTCGTAACAAATCTAGGATCATTGACATCGCCTTGTCACTAACACCACACATGCACTTTATATGGTAAAACTTTACTAGAAATGATAGCTTCGAGTATTTTGAATATTCGGGATATAGTTCTTGCTCTCCATCTGCAAGTAAATCATTAAAATTCCTTGCGGCACGACTTGGCCCGTCATATAAATTCGGAAATTCTTGTTCATTATCGTCAACATCTTCATCCATTGTGGTGTCATCGGCGACGTGTGGAATTGAGAATTCAAATGCCTCGTTGACCATTTGTGTCATTGGATTTACTTGGGAGAGTGGATTATCATTTATGCACGTACACCTTGTGCCCTCGTCAGAGGATTTTTCGCCGTGACGAATCCAGATAGTGTATCCGGGGGAAACGGCCTCATCAACAGGTGGTCGTACACATCTTCTCTTGTTTGCATATAAGTTCAAAGCCACACTTTGAACAAGGACATTTTATCATTCCATCGGACGATGCATTAGCAAATGCGAAGTCTAAAATATTATTCAATCCTTAATTATATTCTGCACTGTCTCATAGCTCTAAAATCCAATTTTTGTCCATATCTAATATAAAGTAACAAAATTTTATAGTTCTTAATGTAAAACATACAAACTATTGGAATTATAACTATTTTCGTAAACAATGATAATATATTAAACACATAGCTCATTTAAAAAAAAACACAAGATAAATATTAACATTGATTTATGTATTCAACTCACACTCTGTGAATTTCTTCAACCATTTTTATTTTTAAATATTAAAATTTTGAACTTGAATTTCAACACATTCTTTCAAATTAGTAATCTTATTGTCTTATTTATAAAAGGTAAATTCACATCGTCATTATTATTTATTATTCTCATGGTATCTACTATGAGGTAGAACGTTAGTACGTTAATTAGTACTAGTAAAATTAAATGGAGTTATCTATTTATTTATTTGTTTGTAATTTTTATATTTGTTTGTAATAACAAGATAATCTTTATTTTATAATTTTTTGCTATTACCCTAATTTTTTAAATTTTGCCTACTGATTCGTAATATTTAGGGCAGACCACATAAAGTGTGTTTGATAATTACGTTAATAGTTGATATTTTGCATATATTTTTTTCTCCTCAAATTGTTTACTTGATTCACATGAATATGTTGGTTATTATTGGTCTTAATAATTTTCTTTGTAATTTTATTATCATCATTAATAACTTTTTATTATATTTTAACCATTTTTATTTTTTGTTATTTTATTTTTTAATTTTTTTGTTAATGTAAATTATTGATTTTGTTAAAAACACAAAATAAATAAATAAAAAATGTCTATACATAACAATAGAGTCACAAGTAACATAATTTTATCGCTCAAAATAAAATAAAATTAAATAATACTGCGAGTTTTAGTACAATTATAAATTCATTTTTGTTTGATATTGTAAAATTTATAAATTAAACTCTTGTGTATAGTTTACTATTCTAATTTTTTTTATAATATGTGAAATTATTCATATTAACCATGATCAATTAAATAAAAAATTAAGTATAGTGTAAAAAATTAGAACCCAAAACACCCATGCAAATAAAGTTATTAAGAGTGCTAAAAAGAGAGTACTAATTTAAATTTATTTTTTATAATGTAACAAATAATTATTAACATTTACTACAAACAGAAAAATTATTGACTTTTATGTTATCTTTAATTGGCTAAATAAATAATATTATAAAATTGAAAAATTATTGACGTATTAAAATAGAGTACTATAAAGTAACAAAAAAAAAAAAAGAATACTATAAAAAATACTAAAAGACTAAATATATTTAAAAAAATATTATTATAATTTAATTTTATAATTCTTTAGTTATTAACTAATTATAATGCAATAAGTGATTTTAATTAATATTACTAAAAAATATGCATTCTACCAACGTTAATGTTAATCTACAATTATCAAACATAAAACATATTTTGTTATAATAAATCATAAATTTGTTTATATACTCAAATCTCTCATAAAAACTTTGTATTTTACAAAAAATTATCAAATTAAATCTCTCATAAATTAAACTAACATCCACTTGACATATAAAATGATATATTAGGTTCAAATTAGTTTAAATTAAAAAACTATAAAAATAAAAAACTATTATTCAACTACTTATTATTATTATTATTATTATTATTATTATTATTATTATTATTATTATTATCTCATATGTAATTTTCATACACAATTTTTTATAATAAAATTATTTTATATTAAATTATTTAAATTAAGAGAAGAAAACTGCATATTAAATTGAAAACAAAATCCTTAAACTATTATAATTCATCATCAGTTATGATTGTAATTAAACTTTTGGCACTTAGTGAAGAGATCGAAGACAAAAAAAAATGAGTCGATCACTTTCAACAAACTAGTCCTGAGATTGAAAAAAAGAAAACCTAAGAAAAAAGTAAAATGGACCTGCCGCTTAGAAGAAGCATAGTGGCAATTCGTATGCATTACACGTCTCTCTCTCTCAATTTTAAACAAATTCCTATTTTATGATAAATATCATACATCATCAATTTATCCTCGAACATAAATCCAAAAGCAACCTCCTTCCAGTTTTAATTTGATGTGATCGTAATCAAACTTCATGATTTCCAAGAAGTTTATGAATCGTAATAATCTTCATTCCGACGTATGCATTGTTGCACTCACCACGTGATACAGCTATATACGGTATGTAGGGTGTGTATGTTTTTTCTGAATGAAATAGGTCAATGAAAGAGGGAAAGAAGCATGAATTATGTTGAATAAATAATTGTCTAGGTGGAATGGAAAATAAGAAAACCAAAACGGAAATTTTGAGGGTAAAAAACAGAGAACTAGTTGACCTGTAAATGGATATATATTTTATCCTAGTACTCTATATTTTTATTTAATAATAATAATAATAATAATAATAATAGCAAAAAAATATCTTTTATGAATGATATGTGATAAAGAATATTTTAAAATAAAAAATATAATTTCTATTATAATATAAAGTAAATTTGATGATAACTATAATTGTGGTGGATATATATACATAATAGTTTTAAAATCTGACAATATTTATAAAATATAACTATAAAATTAAGGTAATTTTTTTACCTTTTTAACAACATTTTTTAATTTAATTTTATCACATTTTTTGTATTTTAAATTAAAAAATATTATCAAATAGTAAAAAAATATAATATTAATTTTTTTATTGAAGTATGCTATTAATTTTAACTAATACTTTTTAAATATTGTCAAAGTTTTATAATTGTTGTAATTATTATAATTATAATCATCATAGAATATGCTATATATAATAAATAAGAAGATATATAATAGATTATATATTATAAATTATTTATTATCTATAATCTATATATTATTTATTTTTGTATATATATAATATAACAAATTAACAATTCTGTTAGATAATCAACAAAAATCTAATCAATAACAAGCAAACAAGCATTTTTAAACTTCACTTCATATTTATTAATTATCATTAATTAATTATTATTTAAATTTTAATTTTTAAAAAATAAATTATTCATTATTCATTATTTACCTATATTTTTCATAATACAAATGTATGTAAGGTGGCCATGTAACTCATGTTTTCCTTCACGCAAATGACCAACTTTGGAGATTAAGGCTTTTCTCCCTCGCGTGGCTGTAAAACCACCTTCATTTTTTTTTTCCATTTAAACCCCCACTCATAAATTTTCTAGCCCCACCAGCCCCATTTTCTTACATATTAATACCCCTCTTCGCTTCTTCTCTTTCCTTATCAAATATTATTATGCTTGCATTAAAACCCTAGCTTTTCCCATAGAGGTATCTATATACATATAGTCATCAAAAGAAAAGAGTAGTAGTGAGGACGTTTACCGATTAGACATGAGTGCAAGCACAAGCCGTGGCGGCGGCGGCGGCGGCGGTAGCAGTGGCGCTAGTGGGAGTGGTACCAAGGGTAGGGGTAGTGGCGGTCCTTGCGGCGCTTGCAAGTTTCTGAGAAAGAAATGTGCTCCGGGATGTGTCTTTGCGCCGTACTTTGATCCTGATCAAGGTGCAATCTACTTTGCATCGGTGCACAAGGTTTTTGGGGCTAGCAACGTTGGTAAGCTTCTTTCCAAAATTCCAGTTCATAAGAGGCTTGATGCTGTTATTAGTATTTGTTATGAAGCACAAGCACGAATGAGAGATCCTGTTTATGGATGTGTTGGTCAAATCTGTACCCTTCAACAACAGGTACTATTTATTTTCAAATTTTCAATTGAGATTACTTGTCATATAACATAAATTAAGATGATTACTCATCTTACTTTATTTAGCATTTATTTTACACTACAACAATTAATGAATGCTAAATAAAATAAATTATGATGAATTTTGGCTAAATTTTTCTTGTTATTAAATATTTTCGTATTTAAATTTTTCAATTGAGATTACTCATCATATAACATAAATTAAGATGATTATGTGATCCATCTGAGGTTGTGTTCTTCGTAGTTCATGCATATATATATCCATAATATTCATTGTTTGCTTCCTTTGGCTATCTTAATTCTACAATAAGCTAATTAAATAAATATTTAGGTTTTAGTAATCTCATCTTTTTTATGTATTTTTTCACCTTGACTCGGGAATAAATAAATTTTTAACGCACAAAATATATAATTATGATAGAAAATACAAATTAAAAATTGTTATATTTAATTTTTAAGGTAATATGTTGAGTGTATAAAAAATATTATTTTTAATGCTATATATTTCGATTCATTTTAGTATAATTAAAAGTATTTTAAGGACATGATGAGTTACAATAAGGAAATAAATTTCTAAAAGTAAAAAATAAAAATACAAACTATCCATTAACTTTTATAATACATTTAACGCATGAACAATTTAAAAAAAAATATAATTAATTTATATTTTTTATTCAAGATTTCAAATTTAGAATACTTGTTAATTACCAAGACTTTTCTGAATATACATTAAATTTTAAGAATACGAAAACAAAACCAAATTTATAGTAGTCTTGTAACTTCTTTCATTTTAATTTGTTTGTTAGCAAATAAATGAGAATGGATTAACAACCCCCATTTTCAGATGTTCACACCGCTTTTGGATGGTTTTCGTGCCATTTTTGCACAAATTAAGTGAAAGCACGAAAGGAGAGACTGAAATTGAATATACTACTTTCAATTTTGTATATGTTGATGAATATATAGTAATTTGTTTAGGAAAGCCTCTAATAAACGAAGTTTAATTTATGTTTTAATTCTAAGATGAAAACTCACATACAAATTAATATTTAAAAATCGTTAAATAATTTAATAAATTTGATTAAATTATCATCTAATAATTTTTAACTATTAATTTCACACGAAAATAATTATATATAAATTTTCACCTAATTCTAATATGTAAATAAAAAGACCTCTCTAATCTGCACTAGTATTCCTTCAACACAATACCTTATTACCAGAAGTGCTTTGTGTGCACCGGAAAATAAAATAGAAAAGAAAAGAGAAAAAATGTTAAAAAATAATATTTTAATTTGTTTTTTATTTTTTTTTATAAAATTTTAAAAATAAAAATGTAAATCAACCGCATCTTAAAAATTACTAGTGAGTTTCTAAACATTTCAATGAAATTAAGTCACAACTCTTAATTAAATTATTAGACCGGTTAACAACAAATTCAGAAAAAAAAAAATGATCAAATGATGAGTGGTCGGATGTAACATGAATTTAGTTCTTGGTTTTTGCTGGTTTTAGGGGGATATGGTCGATTAATTTCTAGGACTTAATTAAACAACATTATAGTCACTGTCTTTAATTTTTTTTTTCTCTAAAAGGACCAAAATATATGTATTCTGATCTTTTTTCTCTTAAAATGAACATAAAAATAAAAATGAATATCACCTTTTATAACTCTTAATCACATTCATTTTCTTTCGAACAAAGCTACGAAATCAACGTGTAACTCTAGCTTTATTATCAGACATGCAAACGTAATTTTAGTCTCAATTAATCAATAGAATTCACCTAGTGAGTTAGAAATTTGTTGCATTTCTAAGACAATTTTTCTTTTGAATACAGTTAGAGTAATACTTTAAATGAATTAATCAGTTTCTATTTTCTAAAAAAATATAAAACTAATTTTTTTAAGAGTATATACATACATAATCTCCAAAATTTTGTGTGTTTTGACATTTTTATTCCAAAAATTTTTTTTTACGTTGAGATTTCTAAACTTTACAAAAATAAGACATATAAATCTTTTTGTCACATTTTCAAAAATTTATTTATCCAATTGAAAATAATAGGCCTGAGTTAGTGGTAGAACTTAAAACAAAATTTTGGAGGGGACAAAAATTTAACATTAAAATTTAATAATAATATTATTTATATTAAAATAAAATTTGTAAATATAATTATTCTTTAAGTTTGTTACTAATAAGATAATAAATAAATAATTCTACAGATAAAAAATATAAAATAGTTTATAATTGTACTCTTCGAATCTTTAGTGACTTGAAATCTTCAATAATTGAATCAGAATTAAATTTTTCAACAATTTCTTTCTCAATTTCTTTTTTTATTATTTTCATTGCTGAAAATAATTGCTTGCTGTAAAACTGGAAGCGTTAATAGGAAACAAATCAATCTATCAACTAAGAGAACTACTTGTTGAATAAAGAGATGCGAAATACGAATAAAGAAGCTGCTAGTGAACCTGGATACTTTAAGTCATAATAAAGTATTTAAGCCAATTGAACTATTTTTTATTTTTTTAAAAAAGTACTACTAATTTTTTTATAAAAAGTTTGGGGAAACCATAATCCCCATTATCTTAACTAAACTCCGCCCCTAAGTCTCACTAACGTACAATTTTTTTGAGACAAAATTCTCCTATCTAAAATTTCTTACTATTTGGATATATACTTTTTTTTTAAAAAGAATATTAAAGATTAATTACATTTTTATTAATAATTAGATATCTAATATTTAAAAAAATAGAGATCAAATTATTATTATTATTATTATTATTATTATTATTATTAATTAATTAATTAATTAATTAATTAATTAATTAATTAATCCGATATAAAATTGTTATTGGTAAATTTGAGATATATGTATTATGTGGTTTCTGAATGAACATCAATGGGGATTGTATATTACACATGTAAATATGCCATGAATTAATGTTGTCCATACTCAAGTTGCATGAGATGGCTTAACTGTAGGCTTAACTGTAGATCAAAATTTCTTTTTTACAAAAATTAAGTTGGGTTTATAAGATACAAAATCATCTATGTGAAAAGCTCTTACATAAAAGAAGCGCACTAAATGTTATAAATTATTCGTTTAAACTTTAAACTTTGAAAAATGATGATTCATAGTATGTATGTCTTTTTTATAATAATTTTCTTTTGAATAAAGTTATATAATTCAAATTTATTACTTTATAAATTAACACATTTTTTCTTATGATTTTAAAAAGTTGGGATGTTCTAAGTGTGTACATAAAAAGTCAGTTATTAAATTAGTTATCGGTATAAAATATATATTAAAATATAAAATAATATTAAAAATAAATTAAATAATATATGTATTTATATACAAATATCTAATATTAATTTAATAATTAATTTTTTATGTGTACATAGTATTTTGTTTGAAGATATTTAAAAAATATTTTTTAAAATTAACTTGTGTTTATTACAACTAAAAAGTTAATAAAATCTTATATATTAATAAATATTTAGATTTACTCTTAATTAAATTATTGATGTAAAATTTTATTTGCAATCAAATTTTTTATTTATGTCTATTATAATTATTTTAAATTTTAAAATTATTTTTCTAAATACATTATTGTTGTTTGTATATATTTATTGAAAGTTATTTTTAATTTACTAAATATAAATACTACTATTTTAAAAAATTATCTTTTTAAAATTAACTTTAATCAACCTCTTACGAAAAGTAAAATATTTATCAAATTAAACATAAAATTTATTACAAGTTTGATACATAAACATATCCCATAACGAGACCTTAATTAAGTGAATGAAACTCTCTAATAATGAATCATGAAGAGAGAATAATAAAAGATGTAAAGGGAAAAAAGTTTCTAAGAGTATAATATTAGTGAGTATCAAAAAGCTATTACTATACAAAATTCAAATTCATAGTTTCATTTTTTTCTTCGTAAAATATAATTAGGCGAAAACTCAAGTACAGTTAATTTCATATAAAGTTGATAACTAAAATTCGTTAAATAATTTAAGAAATTTGACTAAATTATCATTTAACAACTCTCAGCTATTAATTCCAACTATACCTGAATTTTCATCTATAATCATATTATAATCAATTATCTAAGTGTCTTTCTTGTATAAAGATCTTGGTTTACATAACCATTCTTAATTGCTATGATAGGATCTTTTTCTATGATGTATGTTGTTAAACTTGCTTATGCTACTTATGAGTATTGGTTAACAATAATAATTTCTCCCGATGAAGTGGGTATCCGCAAGGATTTACCTGTCGAGAGATGGATTTGGAGAGTATTTTCTACTCATGAAAACAAAGGACGAATATCCGATTAATAAACGGGGTAGTGAAGGTAGGAGAAGAAGTATCCTCCCCGTGGATATTTGTTTAATACCCATTAGTATAAAATTACTATAATATCTCCAATATATATATATATATATATATATATATATATATATATATATATATATATATATATGCCTCTCTGGTGGCCGTTGTTTCGGTGGCTAGTGGTGGCTATAGGTTGACCAACCAATGAGAAACTGACATTTGGAGTGTGGTATATTGTCCTCAAGCCTTGTATTAATTTGCTAGTTACGGTAAATCTTGGTTAGTTTCGTAAGGCTAGTGGTGTAAATAAGTGATTAGCCAAGGGATATGGATGTCATTTAGTGGAATAGCCTGTTGGTGATTGAGGGCGTGGCTAGCAACCACCAAAAATGGGCGAGATGTGCAATGGACATTGTTAGAGAAAATCAGCGCGCGATGGAGGAAGGCCACGTGGTTTCGATGCCAAATTTTGTGGGCTTAATCACTCTAGCGGCAGGATCTCCGTTCTTCAAGGACATCAAGCACCTGAGACATATGAATGATGGAGACAGCGAAGCTTTTCATTTGAAGAGAATACCAAGCACTGCAAATCAAGCTCGAGGGTGGCAGAGAGGAGGCTTGAGGACCTCGTTAGCGCAGTGGCGGTCCAAACCACCAACAGAGCCAGAAAACTCCAGTGCACACCAGAGATCAAGCGGCAACGACAAGCAGCATAGACACATGTAGCAACACCTTCTGTTGAGGCAGACTAGGTCGGATCTAGGTGCATCAATGATGGCGGGATGGAATGGGTGGATATCTTCTTGTAGCAAGTGTAGAGGGAAGGCCGGCAAGGAAGGTGGAGCAGATCTATGGTGGTTCAGTAGAAGAAATGGGTTGGAATTGGGTAAGCTCTCTCAGTTCGGGTCGAAACCTGATCTGTTTCACTCAGGACTAGTTTTTAGCCCAAATTTGAATACCAAAAAGACAAGAAAAAGTTGATTATCCACATCTATATTTTCAAGTTTTTTCGTGAAAGTAAAACCGCCACGTGTTACGTTATTACAAGTTCATCACTCTTAGCCACCATAGCCATGGCTTTTCCCAAGCCATTAGAGATGACACCATATATATATATATACAATTAAAAACCCCTAGATTTTCTTATCTTCCTCACAACCTCACCCTTGCAACCGCCCCTCCCTCGCTCTCAGTCTCTAGAATCACATATTCACCCATTCTCAATCTCACTCTTACATAATCAAAGCCTCCACTCCTCAGCCTCATCTTGTCATCTCCTCAACCTCATATTCGTCGGCATTTTCCTGTTTCTCCTTCTCAAGTCAACCACATTACTCTTATCGTCAATGTTGTTCTGCATCGCACCATTCATCACCGCTTCCAGCAATGTTGCCGCCTGTGAATTGTCGCTGCCTGTAGATTGTCGCGTCTTGGTTGTTTCCTCCTCCATCTCATCTTCTCTGCTCATCTTTTTCTTTTTATTTTCTATTTTCTTCTTCCAATCTTTCTTCTTATGCAAAGTTTCAATCTTTTCAGTTAATCAAAGATTTGAGATATTCTCATCTCTTTGGAAGGAAAAGAAAGAAGAATCTTTGAGAACAATGAAAATATTCTATTTTGCATTCTTTTAGTTCTATTCTGTATTTTTGTGCATGTAATATATTTTTATTGTGTATTTAATGTTTATTTTCTCGCCAAATCTAGATCTAGAATGGATAGGAAACAAATCTGATTTAGTTATGGTGTAATCAAATAATATTTTCTCAAGCCTGCGAGAGAGGATTGACACCGATAGGGAATGGTTATGGTACCTCGACTGTTAAAGATAGGTATTCACTTGCTTGACTGACAAGGAGAAGTCTGAGAGAACTTACTCGAAGTGGGTTTCTACTTGCTTGAGAAAAATCCATACGTGTAGCACTCAGTCATCATTTTATCATCCAACATGCTTCTATCTAAGTGATTTCATAAAATATGGAATGGATATGTATTGCAAGAGGGTCGATTCATGATTCAGGCATTCCAATATTACGTGTGTAAGGCAGAAGCTTCCAAAAATGGTTTTCCAAAAATGGGTGATCAAAAGATCGAATCATTATGCGTATCTTGGTGGTCGTTACTTTTGGTGTTCTTTCTTTTTGGCTGACTCATCTTCCTGTTCTATTGATCAGAAGCATCCAACAGTGCCGCATTGTCACGTGATCCAAAAAAGGTGGTCCAAGTTGTCAACTGGGTGGCGAAAATACTGCCCAGTTGGTGGGGAGGTACCTACCTTGGGTTTCACACAACCTTCTTAATGAATGTTACGTTTACAATAGAATATGACCAACGCTTTAGAGAAATGATAGTAGTTCTTTGCGGTATGTTTCAAGATTAGAAACCTAGGAACCGCTCATCACAAAGTAGGCCAAATATGCGGTGGACTGGTGGTAGTGGCTTGAAATAAAATCCGAATCATTTTGATAGAATATGAAACCTTTTTTATGACATTTTAGTTCCTGAACCAATTTTAAAAATCCTAATCCCCAAATTGACTTCTCTTTTTTCAGACCTTTTGTTCTCTTTTCTTCGTAGCTATTTTGCATACCTTCTATTCTCTATATTCAAATGGCTAGTAGGAATAACGCAGCTGGGAGCTAAAAAAACCTACGCTTTAATGGAAGCGATGCTCGGAGAACCACAAAAAACGGAGCATGTCTTTCTTTATTTAACAGTAATTTCTACTCTAACTCCTTTACTAATTCCATGTACCCCATCTGACATTTCAACCTCTTTTTCAACTTCATCATCAAAAGCTTTTCCTTGCCTTTCATTTTTTGCAATAAGCTTATCCAACTGTACTTCAAGCTTTTGAGACAAGATTTTATAATCAAAATCCTCCTTAATTTTCAACATATTTTCAACTTTCATAGCTTGAAAATAAAATACACAGTAATCTGTCTACCAAAAAAGCAAACCAAGTCAAATATTAATAATGTTTTTAGTTTCATATTACAGTAATAGTAACATATTAAGAACTTTGATAATAAGTCAATCAGAATCTGTGATGAATCGATGATTGAATGAGGAATAAATGATTTCAAATTATTAGAAAAAAAACAAATATTAACTAGCCATTAGATAGGATATGCAAATTAAGATAATAATAATTTTAACAACAGTAGATAAATGCATTGATAAGAATAAAGGTAGAATCTAAAATAATCAATTCATTTAAGAGAGGGTTATCTATTTATAAATAAAAAGGATATCAAGTTTAATATCTTCAACAACATTATTAAAACTATAAGTAAAATATAAATTCCTATATTCTGGGTCCTAGAATGCAACTCAAGGGATGAATATATGCAACTATTAACTTCAGGGACTGCTTTAAGGCTCGAATATAATTTCAAGGACCACTTTGAGACTTAACTCTTAGGAGAATAGGTTGCTTTAAATCATTGTTTGCCTACTAGCCCATGCCTCTACTTACCTAATTGTTCTTTACATTTCACTACTTTACTTTATTGGTGTAGTTATGTATCTCTTTTTGTTCCAATCGACATCTTTGATTCTAAAACAGAGCCATGTACTATACCTCCAAAAGAAATGACTATGTTATCTCAAGGTGGTTTTATTTGCGGATGTTTGTGTAGAACAAAGTTGTTCTTCAGAGAGGGTATTAAATTGACTTATCACTAGTGTTAGAAAAAACACAAAAGCCCATCATCATAAGAGAGCATTTGGTTGTTGTCTTTGTCTCTCTGAGATATGGACATGGTGACACATGTTCTCTGTTGGTTCAATGAGACACAATTTTTAGATAGACATGGAAGGACACAAATAGAGACAAAGACACAAAACTTGTTTCCATCCAAATAGTTGAGTCATTGAGACATAATTTATGAGACACTAATATTTCACACTCTATACTTATTTAATTTTCAAATTTCCAAAATTTTATACTCTCATTCTCCTAAACTTATCTCCCTCCTACTAGCATCTTCCACCTCTCTCCAACTCCTTATTCTATTTTCTGTGGCTCATCATTCTTTCTTCCATCCTCCATCTTTCCTCTGCCACTATCTTCGCCTCCATCACTGTTCCTGTAACACCCCGTTACCCTAAGCCTTACCTCTAGCCGTAAAGCAAAGGATAGCAAAGTGTCACGACAGTTTTAAAGCTTACAATATATAATATATATTCAAGAATTTTTATAACTAGAAGCTCGATGAAGGAATAACAGCTCAAAGTCGCATAAAGTGGAATTACAAAATATGATGCGTTCATACACGATAACTAAAATGCGTAGGCACAGATAGAACAGGATATAATATATATAAAACCTTGTAGATAACTCCAGGATACACAAGGTAGTACTTAATTTAAACAAGACAAATATATAAGTGTGAAATACCAAAAAGAGTTTTGAAGTTTAACTGAATACAATAGAGTTTTGAAGTTTAAAACTACTTATACAACTTATCTCTCAAATCAAGCCTATAAGGCCATAAAGTCTAAAATAAAAAGGTGAGAGAAAGTATTACAACAAAATAATCAAAATACCATAATATATCATAAGATCCTCCGCTCCGTCACAATCTCGCAACTCACCGAGGTGGGTTATGACCTGCATCTGAAAAACAACAACAACATATGGTATGAGAACCAGATGTTCTCAGTATGGTAACAGTTCCTGATATATAAGATGTAAGGTTTCGGGATACCAAAGGCAATCCTAGAACTTCACACCGATACAGATATTCGAGCTTAGAATAAATAAATAACTCAAACCATAAATAAGGTATTCTATCTTAAGGGATTTCTAACTAACATAGCACCGCTGTCCCACAGCCTTCGCCAGCCTAACCTCCTTGCGATCCCATTGCCACCTCCTACCGAGTCTCCTAAATCCCAGTAGGAAAACACAAGTAATGCAGACAAGTAAAGCACAAGTAGAGTACATGTACAACAAATAGAACAATTAGCAAGTAACATGTGATTCATTTAGGCATAATAGAAATTAAGCAAAGCACACACACAGGTAGAAGATGTATATAATGAATGCCTTTTCTATTGGCTTGTGATATCACTTGTCAGTCCATAAATGCCAACCCGACACATCCTCCCGAATGTAGCCTTCCTGCCACACCCAGAGATATAGGCTCTGCACACTCATGCAGCAAAAAAAATCTGCCACGCTGGAGATATAGGCTCCACACACTCATGTAGCAGGGAGTCTGCTACGCCAAAGATATAGGTTCTGCACACTCATGCAGCAAGGAAGGAAACAACAACAACTGTCTCATCATAAATCATTCCCAAGATATAGTGTTGAACACACTCTTGCAGCAGAAAAACTGCCACACCAGGGATATAGACCCTGCACACTCCCATATAATCCAATAATTTCATCATTCCTTTCCAAGTTCTTAACTCATCATAACCATCACTGGTTTCCAACTTCTCAAATTCATCATAAGTATTCCCATTCCTCAAAAATCTCTTCAACCATGTACTTCGCAACTTAGCATTCACCAACATGACTCATCGATAATCATCATCTAACAACATATATGTCATCACATTCAACTCATTCAACCTTTATCCAAACCATCATCAAGCATAACATTATATACAACTAATCATACAATCACATCATTCAAACCGCTCTAAGGTCAACTAGCCTAAGGTTCACGAAACATTACATATTACATAAAAAAACCGAAATCATACCTTGGCTGATTTTCACGCAACTCAAAACACCAAGCAAAGCCACCAAGCTCAAAAACCACCAAGCATCACTCCAACAAACTCTAAAACTCAATTTAACATCATACAACATATCCCATCAAACCTAGGGTTTACAAAAACAACTAGACACAAGTGTTTAGTAAAATCTTACCTTACTCAATGATATTAGGGATAAAATCCAACAATATTCCAATGCTAGATCACCCCTAAACAAACAAAATCACAAAACTTACTCAAAAACCAAACCTAAAAATGCAAAATTATTAGGGCTGGAAACTGGAGGTTGATTTTGGAGTTCTTACATACAAATTTTCATTATAAATGATGGGCTCGATGAGAGCTTCGCGTGGCCATAAATGGCTCGTCAATCGGAGCTCTGTAGCTCAAGTTATGATCAAAACAAGGTTTGGGTGAATAGTAAAACCCCAAACCCTTCTCTTCTCTCTTCTCACCATCCCCCCCTCTCTCTCTCTCTCTCTCTCTCTCTCTCTCTTATTAAAAATGAGATTGAATGCCTCTTAGTTAGGATATTTATATGTTGGACTTGGGTCCGGTCCAACCCGCTAACTGTTTTTGGTCCGTTTGGCCCATTTTGGGCCAAAATCTTTAAGATTAGTGTCCGATTTTCGATTCTAAATTATTTTTGTTCTTTCAAAACAATAAATTCAATTTTTCAAAATCTTATTTTTTAAAATACGTGGTACCGGACAGACTAGAGCCGGTACTAGTACGTATTTTTATAAAAGTTTTCCACAAAAAATATATTTTCCCACTCAGAAAAATCAATTGAATTTAAAATTTACCTTTTTATTTTCAAAATATCATTTCTATATTTTCAAATCTTTTCTGGGCAGTATAAAATTATTTTATTAAAACGGTTATTCTGGTTCTTATAGTTCCCTCTGAAACCGTCAGTGCCACCACTGTTGTCGTGTCTTCCTCTCTTTGTCCTTCCCTTCACTCTCCACCGCCCACTGCCGCCTTTCTCCCTTTTCCTCTTCTCGTCGCCCTCTCTCCTACACTTCCTCTTCGCCCATTGTGCTTTGATCACCCTCTCTTCTCGATGATTTCAAAGACTTGAGTGTGGAGTACTACGAGCGTCTGCCACTTCGGATGACGAAGGACGGTAGAGACACAGTGGAGGTGGAGGTGAAGGTGTATTTCGAGTACATATGATTTGGGGAAGGACTATGGAGAAGAAGGATTGTAACACCCTAATATTCAAATCCTTATGCTTGAGTCATAAGTCAATGATAATAAGGTGGTATGACTCTCAAGGGGGATTTTTAATACATAGTTTATAAGTATAATTGAAAGGAGTAAATATAAAATCGCAAATTCGTGACACTCACGCATCGACATCTAAAGATAAAGCATGAAGTCAAAAGTGATATACAGTTAAAGGCATTAAGGAGAATAAGAGAAGGACAATATATAGATATATAACATAAGTAAATAGCCACTAGCCGCGACCTGCGAAGTTTAGGCCGGCTAGGGTATAGTATAACAGTAGTTGACAACAGTATCTCCTAATCTCTCCCAAAAGAAACATAAAAAGTCTCTATAGGCAAGTTCAAAAGAGTTCAATACATAATATAGGTTTTTCAAAATAAAGGTGGGGAGATTCTAAGCAAAATATAAAGTAGAGAATATAAAGATCTTCGCCGTCTCTCAGATGAACCACAACTCACTTTTGAGCACCTGAACCTGTATTTGAAAAACAATAGATATATACGGAATGAGAACCCCCAACCCATGGGTTTCCAGTACGGTAAAAGTGCCAAATAAATACAATGCATTATAATAAAAACTCACTAAGCATCCTAAACTTCCTTTCACCAAATTTTCATCCTATGTTCTCGCTAATCCATAAATAGGCAACTGTCATAAGGGAATGCTAAATCTAATTCATCTTTCTCATGCTTCCCAACTTTCTAACTCACCAACAAATCAGAATCAGAATCATAAATAAAACCATCACCAGTTATTCTGTCTCAGCAATTCTATATCAATACTTCATATCCTCACTTGGAGCAAGTGAAATCACTTTACTGCGTCCATCCAGGGAGCTCAAATTATCTCATTTCTACCTGGAGCAGTGAAATCACTCCACTGTGTCTACCCAAGGAACTCAAATTACCTCATTCTATAATCATCAATATAAATTAATCATATCATTACTCCATCTCAACAAGAACAGCCCTCAGCGTCAATCGACACCAGTATGAGGAACCTCTCAGTTGTACAAACACAAGCAATACAGACAAGTAATACACAATAAGGTACAAGTAGAATAAGTAGCACATAATCAGGTAGCATAGCATATATGATATAGCAATTCAAAATAAATAGGCAAACCCAAACAATTCAAACATATGCAAATGATGTATGCCTGCCCTATGACTGATGATATCATCTGTCAGTTATATAGCCAACCCGACACGTCTTGGTAGCTAACCATGGACAGAAACACCCATGCAGAGAAAGTGGACTTCAGCTACAACCCCTTTGCTGCTATCCGTTAAACATAGAGCCAGTGAAATAACCACTATTGTGGCTACTACCCAGGCGGGTGTTTAAAAGCTCATGTTGGAGCGAGTGGAATCACCACTACTGCCGCTACTACCCAGTCGTCACAATTTGTGACCTGGAGCAAGTGGGACGAACCACAACCCTTGCTATTGCCCAGGATCTAAAAACATACATTCATTCAGTTTAAAATCAATCATCATTGTTATCAAATCTCAAACATTAACCAGGAGCAAGTGGAACGAACCACAACCCTTGCTACTACCCAGGTATCACAAATATACATTCATTCATTATCACTCTTCATTATTACTAATTTTCAAACAAGGACCCGGAGCAAGCGGGACGAACCACGATCCTTGCTACTATCCAGGTATCATAGACATACATTCATTCAAAACTCCATAATTAAACTCATTTATCATAATTCTCCTTCCCCATCTCATATTCGGAGCAAGTGGACAACGCCACTGCCTACTACCCGGGGTCACACGTTACATTCATTTTCAAACCATCATTTCTGCACTTCCTCAATCAAGATTCATTACTCCAAGTCTTTCTTCATCAACAAGTTATCACATTCCCTAACTTCTTCTCATTACTAGGAATACTATAAAAATTTAGCAGTTAAAGGATGAAAATGGAGGCTTAGAAGTCTGAGATTCGGCTTTAAAAACTCAAAAATTAATTTTTGCTGAAAACAGGGTCACGCGTGCGCGTCGCCCACGCGCACGCATAGGAAGTAGAGAGGTAGCATGACGCGTGCGCGGCAGTTACACGTATGCGTGGATGCATTTTGTGCTCCTCGCACAAAACCAGCACGCTACCATCACAACTCTCTGGAATTTATACCATGCACCTGCATCAATACAGCGATGCATACGCGTCAGCCAGGTGCACGCGTGAGAGAGTAAAAATCGTGAGTGACGCGTGCGCGTTGGCCATGCGTGCGCGTCGGAGTACGTTTTACCAAAAATTTACTAAGTTTAAAAAGCTGCAAGATTATATTTTCAAGCCCCAAACTTCCGACGGGCAAAACTTTTTCGTTTCAAATCATTTTCTACCCGTTCTTCGAACGGCATAAATATCTCGGATCCAATTTTATTTTTAAATAAGCTTGATACAAATCGGGGATCTGGAGACCAAGTTATGCTCCGCCAAAGTAGACCAAAATCACAAATTTCATAAAAACCAACAAAAACTAAATTTTCAACACAAACCAATTTCAAACCTTTTCAAAACCAACAAAAACTTACCAAAATCAACCTCAAGCCTCCTCAACTCATATTTTTAACATTCTCATTAAATTCAAATTCCACCAATCCACCATTTTTACCAATCTCAATCAAATAACTCAATTTCAAACAAAATACCATATCATATCTTTCATTCCACATCCCAAGTTCCAACAATACCAATTCCATCAACCCCAATACATATAAGTCTATATCATCATATACAACTCACATACATTATCAACAAAGACATTAATTCTTCCCTCAAAACCAATAACCACATAGTCCATACAATCCATTGTAACCAAATAACAACAATCACAATTCCATTCAATCTCATATGACATCACACAATACACACATCACTTACTTTCATTACCTCTTTCTGGCCTCCGGCTCAAATTCACAATTTAAATGTATATTTCACAAACTAATATTCATTATCTAATTCATCAAATTCTCAACACACCAAACATTCAAATTCACACAATTCTCAATCCAATCAATAATTTACATTACATATCAACTATATATATTAGTACCAACTATTTACACATTCCAAACTTAATCCTAGGGGCATCTAGCCTAGGAATTCTCATCACACCACACGGTACTTAAATAAAACTTAAACTGTACCTCTTGTAGCCAAAATAATTGAGCTTCTTCTTGGAAGTCTCCACCAACTCTTAGCTCTAAGCCTCACCAAGGCCCCATAAGCAATATCAATCTTTCAATTGTGCACCAAAATCAACCAATACTCTAACATAACCAATTTCACACTTATAATCAACCTAGGGTTCATGAAAATGATAAATCACAAGGTTAGAGGATTTCTTACCTTATCCCACTGAAGTTTGTGATAAATATCACCCATGGCTCATACTAGAGTACTCTTAAATAACTAAAATTACAAGATTTCCTCAAAACCCAAATTAAATTCGAATTTAAAGAGAAAAATAAAATCTCGGCAGAAGACAGTAGAATACTCACCACAAAGCTTAGATAGAATTATAGAGGATGAGAAGAGCAATGCGTGGCCATAAACGGCTCGTCAATCGGAGTTCCGGAGAGAAAGTTATGGTGATTTGAAGTTTGGAAAGCTAAGTTTTCTTTCTCTCTTCTCTCTATCCGCCCCCTCACTCATTCTCTAGGGTAAATGAGCTGAAATGCTCATAACTAATGTTTATATATGTTGTGTCTTGGGTCCACTTAGGCCCGGTTCACTTGTTTTAGTCTGTTGGCCCAATTTTGGGCCAAAATCTTTAAGATTAGAGTTTTAAATCATATTTTAAATATTTCTAGATTCCCAAATTATAATTTCTCATTTTCTAACCTTATTTACTTATAATTAATTTATTCAGCTGCAGTACCTGATATATCTCAGCCGGTATTGCCGGTCAAATTTTTAGTGCGCATTTTTATTCAAAAAACTATGTTTTTCGACTCAGAAAAATTCACTGAGTCCACATATCATATTTAAATTATCAAATTCCAATTGCTAAATTTTCTAATCATATTCGCTCTTATTTAATTTATTATTTAATTAATTACGGTTTGACTGGATTTTACAAGAGTAAGGTGGCACTGAAAGAGATCTCTATCTATTTCTATTATTTTTTTAATAGAAAAATAAAAATTATTGAATTGATTTTTGAAAGAGATCTTGTTGGTAATAATAATTTGTGTTGATGTTTAATTATTTATTTATCTTTTGATTAGATGATTTATTTTAGGTTATGAATGATAGAGGAGAAAAATAGGTGGTGGTAGATGAAAAGTTTGAGTGATGATAGTAAAAATAGAAGATGAGGATATTATAAAATTTTTAAGATTTTGTGTGTTTTATGTATTTGTTTTGCCAAACATAAAATATGTACATATATTTTGTATTTATGTTTTCTTAATTTATATCTCAATGTCTATGTTTCAGTGTATATACTAATCAAACAGAGTCTATGGATAGTATATGCAAATTTAAAATAAACATGATAGAAAGTTAGAAACAGCCTACCATAATAGTATTCGATTGATCATGATGGAATTTATAATAGGATAAATAAAAAATAAGTAGCTATTTAGGTATTACCGAGATAAATTTTGAGAGAAATAAATAGTATAAATAAAAGATTATATAATTATAAAGAAAATAGTAAAGTCGTGATGAATTTTTTGTTTATTAGGAATTTTTTTTGCTTAAAGTAAAGAGAATTTAGAATTGTGTTCTTAATTAGTCATACTATTTCTCCTATGACTAATTTTCATATAAACATCATTAAATACTTAGTCAACAATGTAATATTTTTTATTTGTGACATTTTCTGATCTCTTTTTTTTATGTAGGTGTTGGCTTTACAAGCCGAACTCTCATCCTTACAAAATCATCTTGCTACAATGGAGATACGACAACCGCCACCAATTCCTCCAACGCAAGGAGTGCCAACATCACCTATTTTCTCAGTTGCGGACTTACCAACGGTTGTAGATGTTGCCCCCACCACCTTATCAATGCCGGCCACTTTTGATCCATCTTCCCACTTTGATCCAGCAACTTGGGCTGTGTATCAACGGGCCATGATGGACCCAATAGGCCCAACTGCTAGTGGTGGTGTTGATCTCCAAACAGTTGCACGTGAGCTCATCAATAGGCACGTGCCTCCGCAAGCACCACCTCAGACTTCTGATTCCAATGTTGCATCGACGTCAGCTCCATCGCTTAGTTCTTCTAAGTGATCAAAAACATATTTACATCTTTGAACTTTAAGCAACTGATCTTTAATTTTCGTCTTGTTAATCATAGATAGTTATGAAGGAATGTTTGAGTTTTCTTAGGTGGATGTTTCGTTGAGAAAATAAATCATAGTTACTGTATCGATAGTATATCATTATCCTTAGACCTTCCTCTTTTAGTTTTTTCTGTAAAAACACTGGGCAGTGAACTTATTAGTTATTAATACAGATGTGAAATATTTTTAAAGTGTAAAATTTTAATTTTCTTTTAAGTAGAAACTCAAATAAAAATGCTTTGAATTGTTTTAATTTAAGTGAAGATACAAATTTAATATTAACAAATATTATATTATTAATTTACCCAAAAAATAATTTGTTTATCTTATAAAAACGATTACCGACTTTTTTTTCCAATGTTAATATTTAAATTTGTATTATCACGTGAATACAACTTTAGATACAAAATATGGCCCCCCAAAATCAACATAGAAGAAATCGTTATTCCATTTATTCATACATAATAAACAAAAGAAATAAACCTGTTTTCATGACAAATTCAACACACACAGAGCAAAAGTATTTAATAAACATAAACTGATAAACACTTAGAAAGAGAGTGAAGGGAGAAAAAAGAGGAAAGAAAATAGGAAGAAAAATTATTATTTTTAATATTTGATTTAAGAAAAAAATTATAAAAGAAAAGGCAAATAATATAAAAGAGATCGTGGGAATAACTGTATTTTAATCTCCTTTTATGTTAGATGAACAAGTGATAAAAAATTTGTTATATTATTTTGTTGTAATATTATTTTTTTAATATATTTTATAATATAAAAGTAAAATTATCTTTTATAATATGTTTTTATTAACTAAATATTTTAAAAAATAAAAATTTACTTAATTTTTTTCTCTTTATTTCTTTTTTATTTATTTATTTTCTTTCAACCAAATAAAACTTAAGTCTAAAAAGTATTATAATATTAACATGTGTGACTACAACGAAAATAAAAAGAAAACACTAATAATTTGATCTTGAGAACCCTAGTTGAAATGCAGAGGCAGAATTTTTAACAAGTGTGTTCGAAATAAATACAAAATATATTAATAATTTGATCTAGTACAATTTTATTTTATAAGAATAAATACTGTTTGATTCATAGAATTTGGAATAAAAATCAAAATTGTTTCTAACTTTTTTTTCGTTCAAAATAGTCTTTAACGTTATGTTTAATATTAAACTATGTTTTTAAACACAATAATTTTTAAATGATAGAAATACCTCTTTATTTAGTTTCAATTGCATCACATCGACGACCACACCACTACTTCCCTCTCCATAGTCACCACCATGAATAATAGCATACTTCAAAATTTTCAAATTCAACAACAACAACAAATAGCTTCTCTTTCAAATTCAACAAAAAAAAAAAAAAAGGATAGAGAGAGCCTCATCCATTCCTCAGCGAAAAAGAATCGAAAAAGTTTCTTGCTAGTCTTTCACTGGTGGCGACAACTGTGTGGTTGTAGTAACAGTAAATGTGGATGGACGACAAAAGGGTAACGTATCACAGCAGTAGTGGCACTGCACAGAAAAAGACAAGGGACAACATAGAAACAACAATTTCACGCATTGAACCCTAAATTTTGCTTTCCTTTTCAAATTTCAATTTTCATTTGGTTGTAGAATTCAAGAGAAAAAGACAATATCCTTTTTAATTTGACTTCTTCTAGTTGTCTTTTTTATTTTTTTTCTCCTTCTTCAACCTATTTTTCTTGTTCATGTAAAATTTTATCATTTTTTAGTCTTTGTTGTGTGTGAATTCTTGTAACCTTGAAATTTTTGTTACGAAAGAGTTGACCTGTTGGATTTTACTTTTGATTTGGGTGACTGTGTATTTCTCCATTTTAGAATATTGTATATGTAATTAGTTGTTAAGTGTTATTTGAAATCATTATTTACTTTTGAGAAAGTATAAGGGCCGACACACCCACCAGTCAACGTAAAAATTTCTTTAAAAATTAATTTTGAAATTTTTTAAATATCAGACTTTGAATAATTAGAATTAGTCAACGTAACCTCCTTGAAACGCAGGGATATTCACACGTCAACCTTCCTTCCCATGCGTCAACCTCTAGTTGCGCAGACCCTTTGCTGACACTGCATCTCTGCCGCCGCTGGAAGGAGTTCTCGTGTGAGTTGCACCTGCATTCCTTCACGTCGCCGCTGTTGGGAGTTTTGCACGAGTGGCATGATCATCCCCTTACATCACACTCCTCCATTGCGCCACCGTCGGTCTTTCTTCATCTTCTTTCAATATAATTTGAATATTTTTCGATATAATTTGGATGATTTTTTTGGTATATTATAGATGTTATTTTCCATGTAAAGTGGATACCTTTTTTGATATAATTTGGATATTCTTTTATTATAAATATATGTATAATTTAATTTATTTTCAATGTGTATTTGTATTCTAACATGTATTTTATACTTGTGGCTGATTTTGGTATACACATAGCATAACTCTTAAAAAAATAAAGATCAAATTATTATTATTATAAGAAATTAATTAATCCGACATAAAAATTGTTATTGGTAAATTTGGGATATGTATTATGCGGTTTCATAATGAACATCAGCATAGATTATTTTACATTACACATGCAAATGTGGCATGAATCTTACTTGGTAGAGTTGACGTTGTCCATACTCGAGTTACATGAGATGGCTCTTTAACTGTAGATCAAAATTTCTTTTCCACAAAAATTGAGTTGGGTTTATAAGATACAAAATCATCCATGTGAAGCTCTTACATAAAAGAAACTCACTACATATACCAGACTTTTATGTTATAAATCATTTATTTAAACTTTAAACTTTGGAAAATGATGATTTATATCATGTTTGTCTTTCTTATAATAATTTTCTTTTGAATAAAGTTATATAATTCAAATTTATTATGTTATAAATTAACACACTTGTGCTTATGATTTTGAAAAGTTTGGATGTTCTAAATATACATAAAAAATTATTTACTAAATTAGTTATCGGTATAAAATACATATTAAAATATGAAATAATAATAAAAATAAATTAAATAATATATATATTTATATACAAATATCTAATATTAATTTAATAATTAATTTTTTATGTGTACATAGTATTTTGTTTGAAGATACTTAAAAAATATTTTTTAAAATTAACTTGTGTTTATTATAACTAAAAAGTTAATATAATCTTATATATTAATAAATATTTAGATTCACTCTTAATTAAATTATTGATGTAAAATTTTATTTGCAATTAAATTTTATATTTATGTCTATTATAATTATTTTAAATTTTAAAATCATTTTTTAAATACATTATTGTTGTTTGTATATATTTATTGAAAGTTATTTTTAATTTACTAAATATAAATATTACTATTTTAATTTTTTTTAAATAAACTTTAATCAACCTGTTACGAAAAATAAAAAATTTATCAAATTAAACCTAGGACTTATTGCAAGTTTGGCACATAGACATCATCTCCCATAACGAGACTTTAATTAAGTGAAATTCTCTAATAATTAATAACGAAGAGAGAATAATAAAAAATATAAAGTGAAAAAATGTTTATGAGAGTATAATATTGGTGAGTATCAAAAAGCTATTACTATACAAAATTCAAATTCATAGTTTCATTTTTTTTTCTTCATACAATATAATTAGGTGAAAATTCAGGTACCGTTAACTTCATATAAAGTTAATAACTAAAATTTATTAAATAATTTAACAAATTTGACTTAATTATCTTCTAACAACTGTCAACTATCAATTTCATACAAGGTTAATTATACCTGAATTTTTATCTATAATCATGTTACAATCAATTATCTAAGTGTCTTTCTTGTATAAAGATCTTGGCTTATATAATGATTCTTGCATATTGATTGTTATGATAGGAGCTTCTTCTATGATACATGTTGTTAAACTTGCTTATGCTACTTACGAGTATTAGTTAAGAATAATAATTTTCTTGATAAAGTGGGTATCCACAAAGATTTACCCGTCGATGGATGGATTTGAAGAGTATTTTCTACTCATAGAAACAAAGAACGGATATCCAATTAATAGACAGGGTAGATAAGGCAGGAGAAGAAGCATCCTCCTTGTGGATACCCGTTTAATACACATTAGTATAAAATTACTATAATATCTCCAATATATATATATATATATATATATATATATATATATATATATAGGCATCTCTGGTAGCCGTAGTTTTGTGGCTAGTGGTTGCTATAGTTTGACTAACCAATGAAAAACTGACAGCTGGAGTGTGGTATATTGTCCTCAAGTCTTGTATTAATTTGCTAATTATGGTAAATCTTGGTTCGTTTTGTAAGGCTAGTGGTGTAAATAAGTAATTAACCAAGGGATATGGATATCATTTAGTGGAATGGCCTATCGGCGATTGAGGGCATGGCCAGCAACAACCAGAAATGGGCGAGATGTGCAATGGACATTATTAGAGAAAATCAGCACGCGGTGGAGGAAGGCCACATGGTTTCAGTGACAAATCTTGTGGGCTTAATCACTCTAGCGACAACATCTCCGTTCTTCAAGGACATCAAGTGTATAACCCATAAATTAGAATTTTATCTAGAGGATTTAAAATGTAATTTTTATGACTTAATATGATAGAGAAAATTAAAACGAGAATTTTGATACCAATTTTAAAGAAATCGGCCCAAGATTGGACCGAATGTGCCAAACCGGGCCAACCGAACCCATATTGGGCCCTTGGCCAAACCAAGCTCAAGCTAAAACCCTAAAACAGCTCTCTCTCTCTCTCTCTCTCTCTCTCTCTCTCTCTCTATATCTCTCTCTCTCTCTCTCTCTCTCTCTCTCTCTCTCTCTCTCTCTCTCTCTCTCTCTCTCTCTCTCTCTCTCTCTCTCTCTCTCTCTCTCTCTCTCTCTCTCTCTCTAAACCCTCAAACACGCTGAAATGCAAGGAAAGTGGGGGAAGAACACTCTTCCAAAGTTCTAACTCTCACTTGATCTTCAAACCACCATAACTTTTGATCCGAAACTCCGATTGACGCACCATTTGTGACCACGCGTTCACCGTGACGAGCTCTACAAAACTCACTACTTTGTTCTTGAGGTAAGCCACAATTTTAGTTCAGTTTCTTCAGCCCTTAAATTCAATTTTTTGGATAAAAAGTGTTGAGATTTTGGACTCTTTGATGTTATAAGATCCAACTAGGTTGAAGGAGAGGCTTAATCTTGTCTCTTTGATCCTTGGGTGTGGTAAGATTCTCAATCCTAGTAAAATTTGTTGGTTTATAATGTTTGGGTATTGAGTTGTTGTGTTTGGATGTGATGATTGTGGCTTAGGTAGTGTGTATGTGAATATTAAAGCTTGATTGAGGTCTTGGAGAGTTTGGAATAAACTTTTGTGTGCTAAAAATTTGTTCTTGGAGGTGTTGAAGCTTTGAGAGCTTGTGAAAAAGTGATTTGGAGGTGTTCCGGGTTAAGCAAGAAAGCGGCTAATGTATGGTCTCAGTTTTCTGTATCTAAAATGTAATGTGGTGTGAAAACTTAGGCTAGAGACCCATAAGATAGAATTTGGACTATTGATGTTGTAAATTGGTTGAGATGAATTGTGTTGTTATGTATGTAAATAGTAAATTTTGATGTTTGATGGTATAATGCATGAGAGATTTGCATATTTTGACATATGCTCAATGATTGGTTGAGATTGAATTGTGTGTGGAACCATGTTGGTGGTGAGGATGATATTGGTTGTATGTATTGATGGTTGATAGTAGTGGTATTGTTGGAAATTAGTATGAGGAAATATATATAATATGATATTGTGTTTGAAATTGAGTTATTTGATTGAGATTGGTTAAAATGGTGAATTGGTTGTTGTGAATTTGATAAAAATGTTAACATATGAGTTGAGGAGGCTTGGGGTTGATTTTTGGTAAATTTTGATTGGTTTTGAAAAGGGTTGAAATTGGTTTATTTTGAAAATGGACTTTTATAATAACAAAACCTAAACTATTTATTTATAAAAATATTATCATATAAAAATCTTATTATTTTACAACTACAAATTCTATAATTTAAATATAGGAAATAATTCAATAATTGTAAAATTAGATAAAATTCTAATTTAAATATCCAAACATCATTATTTTTAAATTTCTAAGATTTTAAATAGTAAATAGGAAAATAATCCAAAATTATAGAGTTTGGATAAAAACCTTAATTTATTTCAAATCCAGTTAATTAAAACTACCTTTAATTATCTTTAATAAAATAAAATAATTTATAAAATTAAAGCTGTAAGTAAATATATAATTTGAAATTAGTTCGTAATAACTTTTCAAATGTTCTGTGTCTTACACCGACCACCTTTGATCCATCTTCCCACCTTGATCCAGCAACGGCCCAAGCTTCTTGGGATGTGTATCAATGGCCATGATGGACCCACGCCAATACATGGCTGTTGCCAGCCCAATAGGCCCAACTACTGTTCGGGGTGTTGATCTCCAAACAGTTGCATGTGAGCTCATCAATAGGCACGTGCCTCTGTAAGCACCACCGCAGGCTTCTGGTTCCAATGCTGTATCGACATCGGCTCCATCGCTTAGTTCTTCTAAGTGATCAAAAATATATTTACATCTTTAAACTTTAAGCAACTGATCTTTAATTTTCTTCTCGTTAATCATAGATAGTTATGGAGGAATGTTTGAGTTTCCTTAGGTGGATGTTTTGTTGAGAAAATAAAATCATAGTTACTGTATCAATAGTATATCATTATCCTTAGCTCGTCCTCCTTTAGCTTTTTCTGTAAAAGTGTTGGATGAACTTATTAGTTATTAATGCAGATGTGAAATGTTTTTAAGGGGTAAAATTTTAATTTTCTTTTAAGTGGAAACTAAAATAAAAATGCTTTGAATTATTTTAAGTGAAGATAAAAATTTAATATTAACAAATATTATATTATCAATTTACCCAAAAAATCATTTGTTTCTCTTATAAAAATTATTACCGACTTTTTTTTCCAATGCTAATATTTAAATTTGCATTATCACGTGAATACAACTTTAGATACAAAATATGGCCAACCAAAATCAACATAGAAGAAATCGTTATTCCATTTATTCATTCATAATAAGCAAAAGAAATAAACCTGCTTTCATGACAAATTCAACATACACACAAAGAGCAAACGTATTTAACAAACATAAACTGATAAACACTTAGAAAGAGAGGAAAGGGAGGAAAAATTAGAAAGAAAATAAGAAGAAAAATTATTACTTTTAATATTTAATTTAAGAAAAAATTATAAAAAAAAAGTCAAATAATATAAAAAAGATCGTGGAAATAACTGTATTTTTATCTTCTTTTATGTTAGATGAAAAAGTGATAGAAAATTTGTTATATTATTTTGTTTTAATGTTATTTTTTAATATATTTTATAATATAAAAATAAAATTATCTTTTATAATATGTTTTTATTAACTAAATATATCAAAAAAAAAAAATAAAAATTTACTTAAATTTTTTCTCTTTATTTCTTATTTATTTATTTATTTTCTTCCAACCAAATAAAACTTAAGTCTAAAAAGTATTATAATATTAACATGTGTGACTACAACGAAAATAAAAAGAAAACACTAACAATTCAATCTTGAGAACCTTGGTTGAAACATTGAGGCAGAATTTTTAACAAGTGTGTTCGAAATAAATACAAAATATATTAATAATTTGATCTAGTACAATTTTATTTTATAGGAATAAGTACTCTTTAATTCCTAGAATTTGGAATAAAAATCAAAATATTTTCTAACCCTTTTTTCGTTTAAAATAGTCTTTAACATTATGTTTAGTATTAAACTATGTTTTTAAACACAATAATTTTTAAATGATAGAAATACCTCTTTGTTTTGTTTCAATTGCATCACATCGACGATCACACCACTACTTCCCTCTTCATGGTCACCACCACCAATAATATCACACTTTAAAATTTTCAAATTCAACAACAACAACAAATAACTTCTTTTCAAATTTAACAATAACAAAAACAACAAAGAAAAACAAGATAGAGAGAGCCTCATCCGTTCCTCAGTGAAGAAGAATCGAAAAATCTTTTCGCTAGTCTTTCACTGGTGGCGGCAACTGTGTGGTAGTGGTAATAGTGAATGTGGATGCACGACGGAAGGGTAACACATCACAACAGTAATGGCATTGCACAGAAAAGGACAGGAGACAACATAGAAACAACAAGTTCACGCATTGAACCCTAAGTTTTGCTTTCCTTCTCCAATTTCAATTTTCGTTCGGTTGTAGAATTCAAGAGAAAAGGACAATATCCTTTTTAATTTGACTTCTTCTAGTTGTCTTTTTTATTTTTTTTATCCATCTTCAACCTATTTTTCTTGTTCATGTAAAATTTTATCATTTTTTGGTCTTTGTTGTGTGTGAATTCTTGTAACCTTGAAATTTTTGTTTCGAAAGAGTTGAACTGTTGGATTTCGCTTTTGATTTGGGTGACTGTGTATTTCTCAATTTTAGAATATTGTATATGTAATTAGTTGTTAAGTGTTATTTAAAATCATTATTTACTTTTGAGAAAGCATAATGGCCAACACACCCACTAGTCAACGTACAAAATTTCTTTGAATATTAATTTTGAAATTTTTTAAAAATCAGATTTTGATTAATTAGAATTAGGCAACGTAACCTCCTCGAAATGCAGGGATATTCTCACGTCAACCTTCCCTTCCATGCGTCAACCTCTCGTCGTGCAGATCCTTTACTGACACTGCATCTCTACCGCCGCTGGAGGGAGTTCTCGTGCGAGTTGCACCTGCATTCCTTCACGTCCCCGCTGTAAGGAGTTTTGCGCAAGTGATGTGATCATCCCCTTACATCAGACTCCTCCATCGCGCCACAGTGGACGCGTCCTCCCTCGCATCATCGTCCTCCATCCCGTCACGCCCTCCACCACCTTCGTTCTTTCTTTTTCTTCTTTCAGTGTGATTTGGATTCTTTCGATGTGATTTAGAGATTTTTCATGGATATTTTTCAATATAATTTGGATGTTTTTTTGTATATTGTAGATGTTTTTTTCCATGTAAAGTGGATACCTTTTTTTGATATAATTTGGATATTCTTTTGGTATAAATATATGTGTACTTTAATTTATTTTGAACGTGTATTTATATTCTAGCATGTATTTTATACCTATAGCTGATTTTGGTGTACACGTAGCATAATTCTTAAAAAAATAAAGATCAAATTATTATTATTAGAAATTAATTAATCCGATGTAAAAATTGTTATTGGTAAATTTGGGATATGTATTATGCGGTTTCAGAATGAACATCAACATAGATTATTATATATTACACATGCGAATGTGGCATGAATCTTACTTGGTAGAGTTAACATTGTCCATACTCGAGTTGCATGAGATGACTCTTTAACTGTAGATCAAAATTTCTTTTCTACAAAAATTGAGTTGGGTTTAGAACATACGAAATCATCCGTGTGAAGCTCTTACATAAAAGAAGCGCACTACATATACAAAACTTTCATGTTATAAATCATCCGTTTAAATTTTAAACTTTGGAAAATGATGATTCATATGATGTATGTCTGTCTTATAATATTTTTTTTGAATAAAGTTATATAATTCAATTTATTACGTTATAAATTAACACACTTGTGCTTATAATTTTGAAAAGTTTGGATGTTCTAAGTGTACATAAAAAATTATTTACTAAATTAGTTATCGGTATAAAATATATTTTAAAATTTAAAATAATTTTAAAAATAAATTAAATAATATATGTATTTATATACAAATATCTAATATTAATTTAGTAATAAATTTTTTATGTGTACATAGTATTTTGTTTGAAGATATTTAAAAAATATTTTTTAAAATTAACTTGTGTTTATTACAACTAAAAATTTAATAAAATCTTATATATTAATGAATATTTAGATTTACTCTTAATTAAATTATTGATGTAAAATTTTTTATTTTTTATTAATAAAAGTATTTTTCTAAATATATTATTGTTGTTTGTATATATTTATTAAAAGTTATTTTTAATTTACTAAATATAAATACTACTATTTTTTAAAAAAAATTATTTTTAAAATCAACTTCAATCAACCTCTTACAAAATGTAAAATATTTATCAAATTAAACTTAAGACTTATTGCAAATTTGGCACATAGACATATCCTATAACAAGACCTTAATTAAGTGAAACTCTCTAATAATTAATCATGAAGAGAGAATAATAAAAAATGTAAAGGGAAAAAAGTTTCTAAGATTATAATATTAGTGAGTATCAAAAAGCTATTACGACTATACAAAATTCAAATTCATATTTTCATTTTTTTTTCATCGTACAATATAATTAGGTAAAGACTCAAGTGCAGTTAACTTTATATAAAGTTGATTAACTAAAATTCGTTAAATAAATTAACAGGTTTGATTAAATTGTCATCTAACAACTCTCAACTATCAACTTCAACTATACCTGAATTTTCATCTATAATCATATTACAATCAATCAGCTAAGTGTCTTGTATAAATATCTTGGCTTATATAACCATTCTAGCATATAGATTGCTATGATAAGAGCTTCTTCTATGATGCATGTTGTTAAACTTGCTTATGCTACTTACGACTATTGGTTAAGAATAATAATTTCTCCCGATAAAGTGGGTATCCGTGAGAATTTACTTGTCGAGAGATAGATTTGGAGAGTATTTTCTACTCATGAAAACAAAGGATAGATATCTGATTAATAAACGGGGTAGTGAAGGCAGGAGAAGAAGTATCCTCCCCATGGATATTCGTTTAATACCCATTAGTATAAAATTACTATAATATATATATGCGTCTTTGGTGGCCGTGGTTTCGGTGGCTAGTGGTGGCTATAGGTTGACCAACCAATGAGAAACTGACAGTTGGAGTGTGATATAATGTCTTCAAGCCTTGTTTTAATTTGCTAATTACGATAAATCTTGGTTCGTTACGTAAGGCTAGTGGTGTAAATAAGTGATTAGACAAGGGATATGGATGTCATTTAGTAGAATAACCTGTCGGCCATTGAGGGCGTGGCCAGCAACCACCAGAAATGGGCGAGATGTGCAATGGACATTATTAGAGAAAATCAACGCACGGTGG
Source organism: Arachis stenosperma (assembly GCF_014773155.1). Classification (NCBI taxonomy): domain Eukaryota; kingdom Viridiplantae; phylum Streptophyta; class Magnoliopsida; order Fabales; family Fabaceae; genus Arachis; species Arachis stenosperma. Next base: position 131,428,859 of record NC_080380.1, read on the forward strand.
AAGGAGGCACGTGGTTTCAATGTCAAATCTTGTGGGTTTAATCACTCTAGCGGCATGATACAAAAATTATTGTTGATCTAGAATTATCTTAATAGATACAAGAACTTCGTTATAAGCATAACTCCAAACCAATAAACAAATCTCACATCAAATTTAATTTGGTTTTGTCACAAGTACAAATCCCAATAAAAATTAACTGAAGTATTTAAATCTCAGGTCGTCTCACAAGGAATTACAATGAAGTGGTCAATTATTGGCTATGAAGGAATAAGGGATTTGATTTATAAAAAGGCAAGAAAATAAATGACAAGAAAGTAAAATGACAAGAACTAATAAAATAAAGGAAAAGAACTCTTGGCTAGACATAGGTAATTGAGATCACCATCCTTGTCTACAAAACCATATATTGAAAATTATGATGGACCAACCCATTAAGTCTACTCTTATGCTTGAAGTAAGTATAATGTCTACCTCAACGCATTAAGTACGTCAAATAGGCTTGATCAACATCAATTCATAAGTCCTAACCTAGCTACTAATTAACTTAGTAGTAGGCTAGAGTCAATGGTTATCAAATTGACCACTAAGAGTTCTCAAATCACCAATTCAATGAGACCCAATGACTCAAGGTCACTCAATTCCCTTAGCCTAGGCCAAGAGTAAGAAAACTACTCAAAAACTAGTGTAAACATTTTATCAAGCACCTAGAGTGCAAGAAAAATAAATATCACAAAATGCAAGAATTAATGAAACTTATAACTAACATAAGCAAGAAATCAACAATAACAATGAAGATAAACATCAAAGAGGACATGGAAACATAAAATTGCATTAAAAGAAATCAAGATCCAACAATGGTTCATCAACATAAAAGAGAGCTAAATAAGGGAATTAACAAGTAAAACTAGAAGAGTAAAGATGTAACAACAAGAAATTGAAAGGAAAAATTTAAATCAATATAAGAATTAAAAGTTGGATTTAAGAGAATTTGATCTAAACTACCCTAAATTCTAGAGAGAAGGGAAAGCTTCTCTCTCTAGAATTCTAACCTAAACCATGATGAAAACTGAAACTATGACTACTTGGTTCATTCTTCTTCAATCCTTGGGTTCAATAGCATTAGAAATGAGTTGGATTGGGCCCAAAATGCTTCAGAAATCGCTGGCCACGAGTTGCTTTTAGTGAGTCACGCTGATCCACCCATGCGTGCGCGTGGAATGACGCATAAGCATCTCTAAACACCAGGAAACTATGGCAAATTTTATATCATTTTGAAACCCTAGATGTTAGCTTTTCAACGCAACTGAAACCGCCTCATTTGGATCTCTGTAACTCAAGTTATGATCGAATTAGTACAAAGAGGTTAGGCTTGATAGCTTTGCGATTCCTTTATTGCTTCATGAGTTCTCCCACTTTGCATGCTTTTCTTCATTCCTTCAACCAAATATTTGCCTTCTAATCCTGAAATCACTTAACAAATATGTCAAGGCATCGAATGGAATTAAAGTGAATTAAATTTAGCTATTTTAAGGCCTAAAAAGCATGTTTTCACATTTAAGCACAAATTTAGGGAGAATTACAAAACCATGCTATTTCATTGAATAAATGTGAGAAAAGTTGATAAAATCCCCTAAATTAAGCACAAGATAAACAACAAAATTGGGGTTTATCAAACCTCCCCACACTTAAACCAAGCATATCCTCATGCTAAACTCAAGAAAGAAGCAAATGGTATCAACATTTATTCAATGCAACTAACTATATGCAACCTTTCTACATGCAATCTATGTATATGAATGCAATTACTTAGTCAAAATAAATCAACTCCCCAGAATACATATATAAGTACAAAGTCTAAAGAAATTGCAATCAAATCAACCCACAATTGAATTGAGTTATTAGAATGATTTTTACAAACTTGTAAAAGAAGATGATCATAGGTGGAAACATGTAATTGAGCAATCGAACCTTCACCGGATGTGTATCCGCTCTAGTCGCTCAAGTGTATAGGGTTGATTCACTCAATTCTCTCCTAATCATGCTTTCCAAGATTTATTTTTCATCTAACAATCAACAATTATTTCATGCATGCACACAAATATCATGAGGTCTTTCCCATAGGTTATAATGGGGCTAGGGTCAAGGTAGAATTGTATATGGTCAACTGAGCTAGAATTTGAATCTTTGATTAACTTAAACTTCCTATCTAACCTATATAACAACCTATACAATTTCAAAGCTAACCTAACTACCCATTCTTCACTTTTCACATACTCATGCATTCTCTTTTCAATCACCACACATATATATTGATATTATTAACTTTACCTTGGGGCATCTTGTCCCCTTTTTATTGCTTTTATTTTTCTTTCTTTTTTTATATTTTTTTCTTTCGATATATATTTTTTTATTTTGTATATTTTTTTCTTTTTTTCCAATAAAGTATATACAAAAGTATCAATGCATATAATTTTACATTTAATTAACACATGAGTATGTACCCAATTCCCAAAATTTTGGCAAAAATACAAAAACACTCTTTTATCTCTACCCAATGTTCCCAATTTTCCCCAAACTTGAATGATAAACACTCTCACTAGCCTAAGCTAATCAAAGATCCAACAAGGGACATTTATTGTTTTTCTCTTTAGGTTTGTAATGTGCTAAAATTAAGAACAAATGGGTTAAGCATAGGCTCAAAGTTGGCTAACAATGGATGATAAAAGGTAGGCTATTTGGGTAAGTGAGCTATTTGAAACAATGGCCTCAATCATATAAGTGCATGTATACACAAAATAATGGACATATAAAATCAAACAAATCAAAGATTATAATCATAGAAAGAGAACAATGCACACAAGAATGAAAATAAGTGGTTCCATGATGTAACCACACAATTAGGCTCAAATCTCACATGCTTGTATTCTTAGCTCAAAAATCATGTTCCATAATGTATAGTTCAAGCAAGTTCTAAATTTTTTTTCAATTTTTTTTTTCAAATCAATTGGGGTCTCCCTATAAATAAAATCCTTGAAAAATTTTATTATTTTGACTAAGCTTATTATACACACACACACACACACACACAGATATATATATATATATATATATATATATATATATATATATATATATATATATATGCAAAACAAGAAAATGCAACTAAAAATCCTAAAAGACCTAAAAAAAATGAAATTCAAAAGTGTTGGGATTAGAAACTTGTCACCCAAAAACGCCGAGTGGTCGGACGACCAACCCCACACTTAAAAGTTTGCACCATCCTCGGTTCATTTAAAGATGAGCAAGGGGGTACGGCAACTTTTCAGGTTGCTACCTTCAGCTGGTAGGTCAACCGGTTATTGCGTGTTCTTCTCCCGCTTCTGTTTTTGCTTATGATGACACCTCTATGAAAAATAGAAAAGAGGATAGTGAGAAAAGTAAATACAAAAGCAAGGAAGCATAAATTGTTGGAATGAGATAAATCACTAGAATTGAGTGAGTGAATTAATGTGACATTAATGAAACAAGTATGTGAATTCTAAATTAGGCGCCGTTTAGAACACACACACATTATCATAGAAGGCTATGTCACAATTACACAAAGGAAGTATGCACTCACTTATTCTAGTGTGCTTGAAATAGTTTAAAAGACTTGTAGGTTAAGTCAACCAAACAAGTAGTGAAGAAGCATGAGAGCACTCAAGCAAAAATCACATAATTGTGAGTTGGATAATGAATGAACATTGATTGATGTGTAAGTAAACTTAGTAAACAAAATGGTGTATGAAACTTACACAACAATCAATGACACATATTAAAGTTGTTGCAACACCTAAGTGACATAGAGGTGAAACACACGAGTGCTATGGAACTTAGGAAAAAAAAGATTGAAGTGAGGATCAATTACATAGCAAGCATGGTTCATAAAGCTTAGAAAGCTCAAAAATATGTCACTAGGTAAGCTTTCGATCCAATTCCACAATTCTACAAATCTCAATGCATGAAATAGGTGATGTGAATAAGGGTGAATCCTAAACAAGCATCACCTAAAAAAGATTGCATTGATAGTGTACAATTGCCTAACAATGGATGATGAATGCATGGTGGCGAAAACATGCAATTCAAAAGTTTAGAAGCTCAAAAGCAATGTCAAATGTACTTGGCGTTCACAAATGTTACGCATGAAGAGTTCACAACCAAGTAACAAAATATAACCTCAATGAAGAAATCCAACAATGAATATCAAAAATAATTATGCTAACATAGCATTCAGTTAATACTAAGCAGCAATAAACAACAAACAAGATTTATAATCCAACACTTATAATGAAAAATAGAAAATTAACAAAAATTAAAATAACTAGAGAACTAACTAAAAGAAACGGTGTTAAATGGTGTTTGGTAGTGTTGGATGATGGTTGAAGGAGGGAAAGAAAAGAAGAGAAGAAAGAAGAAGGAAAGAAATGGAAAAAAGAGAAGAAATGAAGGTGGTGAGACAGGGCACTCCACGCGTACGCATGTAGTGACGCGCGAGCGTGGAAGCGTGAAATGGGAGCGACGCATGCGCGTGAGTCACGTATACGCGTGGTGTGTTATTCAGATATGCGACGCGTACGCGTGGGTTGGTTTTGTGCTAGAGGCACAAATCCAGCACGCCACTCGAATAACTCTCTGGTTTTAGTATGGAAGGTGAAATTTTTGGATCTACGCGTACGCGTGGGTGATGCGTGCCCGTGGATGGTCGAAATTCTTGGTGTCACACGTACGCGTGAGTGACTCGTACGCGTGAAATGGTGCTCTATTTTTCAAAATTTTTCTATGTTTTTTGCACCAAACCAAGCATTCCAAACCTCCAAACAGCTACCAAAACATCATAAAACCTTATTTAACATACTAGACTCCCAAACAAACTCAACAAACCAAACAAAACATGAAATTAAACTAATTTTACCAACATGTACAAAAAGAGAAAAGGAAAGATGTTACCATGGTGGGGTGCCTCCCACCTAGCACTTTTGTTTATTGTCCTTAAGTTGGACTCATGGGGAGCTCTCTATCAAGGTGGCTTGTGCTTGAATCCATCCTTGAACATCCACCAATGCTTGGACTTCCATTGTGCTTCATCATTTAAAGTTAATAGCTCCAAGCTTTGATGGAGTTCTTCACAAACCATGGGCTCCCAAAGTTGATCCTCCTCTAGTAATCCGGGATCCCATACTTTATTTTCACACCCTTCTTGAAGTTGATTATGATAATCCTCTCCGGGTGGCAAGTGGTGCACAAAATTGCAATCGCACTTTTGCAATTCTGCACAACTAACCAGCAAGTGCATTGGGTCGTCCAAGTAATAGCTTACGTGAGCAAGGGTCGATCCCACGGAGATTGTCGGCTTGAAGCAAGCTATGGTTATCTTGTAACTCTTAGTCAGGATATCAATAATTCTCAAACTTAATTGAGAAGAGTAAAAGAACATGAAATGAATACTTGTTTTGCAGTAATGGAGAACAGGTTGAGGTTTTGGAGATGCTCTATCTTCTGAATCTCTACTTTCCTACTGTCTTCTTCTTCATGCACGCAAGGCTCCTTCCATGGCAAGCTATATGTAGGGTTTCACCGTTGTCAATGGCTACCTCCCATCCTCTCAGTGAAAATGTTCAACGCGCTCTGTCACAGCACGGCTAATCATCTGTCGGTTCTCAATCAGGTTGGAATAGAATCCAGTGATTCTTTTGCGTCTGTCACTAACGCCCAGCCCTCAGGAGTTTGAAGCTCGTCACAGTCATCCAATTCTTGAATCCTACTCAGAATACCACAGACAAGGTTTAGACCTTCCGGATTCTCTTGAATGCCGCCATCAATTCTAGCTTATACCACGAAGATTCTGATTAAGGAATCTAAGAGATATTCACTCAATCTAAAGTAGAACGGAGGTGGTTGTCGGGTACACATTCATAGGTGAGAATGATGATGAGTGTCACGGATCATCACATTCATCAAGTTGAGGAACAAGTGATATCTTAGAATAGAAACAAGCGTGATTGAATGAAAAACAGTAGTAATTACATTAATCCATCAAGACACAGCAGAGCTCCTCAACCCCAACCATGGGGTTTAGAGACTCATGCTGTAGAAGGTACAGTATGAAACATGTAAAGTGTCATGAGGTACAGATACAATGTCAAAAGGTCCTATTAATAGTGAACTAGTAGCCTAGGGTACACAGAAATGAGTAAATGACATAAAAATCCACTTCCGGGGTCCACTTGGTGTGTGCTTGGGCTGAGCATTGAAGCTTTCATGTGTAGAGACTTTTTTTGGAGTTAAACGCCAGCTTTTGTGCTAGTTTGGGCGTTTAACTCCAATTTTTGTGCCAGTTCCGGCGTTAAACGCCGGGAATTCTGAAGCTGACTTGCAACGCCAGTTTGGGCCATCAAATCTCGAGAAAAGTATGGACTATTATACATTGCTGGAAAGCCCAAGATGTCTACTTTTCAACGCAATTGAGAGCGCATCAATTGGGCTTCTGTAGCTCCAGGCAATCCACTTCGAGTGCAGGGAGGTCAGAATCCAACAGCATCCGCAGTCCTTTTTCAGCCTCTGAATCAGATTTTTGCTCAGGTCCCTCAATTTCAGCCAGAAATTACCTGAAATCACAGAAAAACACACAAATTCATAGTAAAGCCCAGAAAAGTAAATTTTAAATAAAAAATAATAAAAACATACTAAAAACTAACTAAAATGTACTAAAAACATACTAAAAACAGTGCCAAAAAGCGTATAAATTATCCGCTCATCACAACACCAAACTTAAATTGTTGCTTGTCCCCAAGCAACTGAAAATCAAATAAGATAAAAAGAAGAGAACATACTATAGACTCCAAAATATCAATGAAACTTAGCTCCAATTAGATGAGCGGGACTAGTAGCTTTTTGCCTCTGAACAGTTTTGGCATCTCACTTTATCCTTTGAAGTTTAGAATGATTGGCATCTATAGGAACTCAGAATTTAGATAGTGTTATTGATTCTCCTAGTTAAGTAAGTTGATTCTTGAACACAGCTACTTTATGAGTCTTGGCTATGGCCCAAAGCACTCTGTCTTCTAGTATTACCACCGGATACATACATGCCTCAGACCAATAACTGGGTGAACCTTTTCAGATTGTGACTCAGCTTTGCTAGAGTCCCCAATTAGAGGTGTCCAGGGTTCTTAAGCACACTCTTTTTGCCTTGGATCACAACTTTATTTTTACCCTTGCCTTTTGGTTTAAAGGGCTATTGGCTTTTTCTGCTTGCTTTTTCTTCTTTTTTTTGGATCTCACTGCTTTTTCTTGTTCCAAGAATCAATTTGATGATTTTTCAGATCCTCAATAATATTTCTCCTTTTCCATCATTCTTTCAAGAGCCAACAATTTTAACATTCTCAAAACAACAAATTCAAAAGACATATGCACTGTTCAAGCATTCATTCAGAAAACAAAAAGTATTGTCACCACATCAAACTAATTCAACTAGTTTCAAAGATGAATTCGAAACCCTGTACTTCTTGTTTTTTTGTGATTAAAGCATTTTTCATTTAAGAGAGGTGATGGATTCATAGGACATTCATAGCTTTAAGACATGAACCTTAAATTTTATTAATCAAGAATCAAAAATAGATATAAGATAAGACTAATAGTAATAGAAAAGAAAATTTTAAATGACTCTAAAATAGACTCCTAATGATAAAAGTCATCACAGAGTTAGGACTCAACAACCTTGATTTTGAGATGTGGATGCTCCCTCAACTTGTAGGGTGTTTGACTCTTCACGGGAAAGCTTTTGGCGCTTCAGCTCCTGTAGCTCACGCCCCTGCTTCTCTTGTTCCTTCAGCAATTTGCAGAGCATGAAGTTTTGATTCTGCTGTTCTTCCTTAATTTGTTCCATAGCTTCTTGCAGCTTGGCAACAGATGCTTCTAGGCTGGCCCAGTAGTCAATTTCAGGAAGTTCAGGGAGGAACTCCTGAGCCCTTCTTTTGATAGAGTTATCTTGCATTTGTCCTTCCATTGACTTCTTGGTGATTGGGTGTTCAATTGGGATGAATTCATCTACTCCCATCCTCACCCCAGCATCTTTACATAGCAAAGAGATTAAGCTTGGGTAAGCTAGTTTGGCTTCAGTGGAATTCTTGTTTGCAATTGTGCAAATCTCACAAGCAATCGGATGATGAACCTCCACCTCTTTTCCCAGCATAATGCAATGAATCATCACTGCTCTCTTGATAGTGACCTCAGAATGGTTGCTAGTGGGCAATATAGAACGCCCAATGAAGTCTAGCCAACCTCTTGCAATTGGTTTGAGATCTCCCCTCTTGAGTTGGTTTGGGACACCTTTTGAATTGGTTGTCCACTTAGTTCCAGGGAGGCATATGTCCTCTAAAACTTGATCCAACCCTTTATCTGCTCTCACCATTCTCCTATTAAAGGATTCAGGATGATCTTGCAGTTGAGGCAATTTGAAGACCTTTCTTATTTTGTCCAGATGGAAGTAAATAATTCTCCCTCTAACCATGATTTTGTAGGTATGAAAAGTAGTTCCAGTCATTCTCTGCTTATCTGTCAGCCACAGATTTGAGTAGAATTCCTGAACCATGTTTCTTCCAACCTTTGTCTCAGGGTTGGTTAGAACTTCCCATCCTCTGTTTCGAATTTGCTCTTGGATCTCTGGATATTCATCTTCTTTCAGATTGAATCTGACTTCCGGGATCACTGACCTCAGACCCATTATTTTGTGATAATGGTCTGCATGTTCTTTGATTAACAACTTCTCTTGACTCCAAACATTCTTTGGATTATTCTCTTTCTTGCCTTTTGAATTGGTTTGTTTTCCTTTAGGAGCCATGATCTTGATAAATCTTGGCTTAGTGATCACGGGAAAGTACACCAAACTTAGAAGTTTGCTTGCCCTCAAGCAAAAGAAAGGAAAGAAGAGAGAGAGGAGGAGAGAAAATTCGAATGGTGGGGAGAGGGGGGTGGCCGAACATTTATTTATAAGGGAGGGGGAGAGATTTCGAAAGTTTTGGAGGAGATTTGAGAAGATATGGAAAGAATTTGAGAAAATAATTGAGTTTTTGAAGAAGATTTGGAAAGGATGTGAGAGAGATTTGAAGAATGATTTAGAAATTTGTTTAATTTTTGAAATTTGAGGGTGAATGATGAAAGTTTGTATTGTGTTTATGTAGAAAATTATGGATCAAAACAAGAAAGTTTGAAAAAAGTTGAAGTGGAAAACAAAATCTCCTCTCCCTGCCTTTTTGGCGTTAAACGCCCAGAATGGTATCCATTCTGGCGTTTAACGCCCACTTGGTGGCCATTATGGGCGATTAACGCCCAGCCAGGTACCCTGGCTGGCGTTAAATGCCAGAAACCCCTTCATCACTGGGCGTTTTGCTAAACGCCCAGGATGCTGCAAACATGGCGTTAAACGCCCAGAATGGTGCCCATTCTGGCGTTTAACACCCAGAATGGTACCTTTACTGGCGTTAAACGCCTAGAATGGTATCCATTCTGGCGTTTAATGCCCAGAGCACCCTTTACTGGCGTTTTCTTGCCAGTAAGCTCCTTTTCTCTGCTTTTTTTACTGAATCCTTCTGTAACTCTGTGAATTCCTTCAATTTTGATGATCAACCTTGCAGAATATGTATCAAACTTAAACAAAACAGATAATCTGCTAATGACTGGGTTTCCTCCCAGCAAGCGCTTCTTTATTGTCTTTAGCTGGACCTTTACTGAGACTTATTCAAGCCTCAGTTTTGAGCATTCGTGCTCAAAATTGCTTTCAAGATAATGTTTGATTCTCTGTCCATTAACAATGAACTTTTTGTCAGAATCAATATCTTGAAGCTCAACATATCCATATGGTGAGACTCCTGTAATCACATACGGGCCCCTCCACCGGGATTTCAGTTTTCCTGGGAATAGTCTGAGCCTAGAGTTGAAGAGCAGAACTTTTTGTCCTGGCTCAAAGACTCTGGATGACAACTTCTTGTCATGCCACTTCTTTGCCTTTTCCTTATAAATTTTTGTATTTTCAAAGGCACTGTGTCTGAATTCATCTAGCTTATTTAGCTGGAGTAGTCTTTTTTCACCAGATAACTTAGCATCCATGTTTAGGAATCTGGTTGCCCAGTAGGCTTTATGTTCCAGTTCCACGGGCAGATGACAGGCCTTGCCATACACAAGTTGGTATGGAGAGGTTCCTATAGGAGTCTTGAATGCTGTTTTGTATGCCCACAGAGCATCATCCAAGCTCTTTTCCCAATCCTTCCTACGGGCAATAACAGTCCGTTCCAGGATTCTTTTTAGCTCTCTATTGGAGACTTCAGCTTGCCCATTTGTCTGTGGATGATACGGAGTTGCTACTTTGTGGCTAATTCCATATCTGACCATAGCAGAGTACAGCTGTTTATTGCAGAAATGAGTGCCCCCATCACTGATTAGTACTCTAGGAACACCAAACCTGCTGAAGATGTGTTTCTGTTGGAATTTCAGCACGGTCTTAGTATCATTATTGGGTGTGGCAATTGCTTCTACCCATTTAGATACATAATCTAATGCCACCAGAATATAAGTGTTTGAGTATGATGGTGGGAAGGTACCCATGAAGTCAATACCCCATACATCAAACAATTTAATCTCTAAGATCCCTTGTTGAGGCATGGCGTAACCATGAGGCAAGTTACCTACTCTTTGGAAACTGTCACAGTTACGCACAAACTCTCGGGCATCCCTATAGAGAGTGGGCCAGTAGAAGCCGCATTGGAGGACCTTAGTGGCTGTTCGCTCACTTCCGAAATGTCCTCCATACTGCGATCCATGACAATGCCATAGGATCCTTCGTGCTTCCTCTCTAGGTACACATCTACGGATCATTTCGTCTGCACATCTCTTGAAGAGATATGGCTCATCCCATAGGTAGTACTTGGCATCTGAAATTAATTTTTTTCTTTGCACCCTGCTGTACTCCTGAGGTATGAACCTCACAGCCTTATAGTTTGCTATGTCTGCAAACCATGGAGCTTCCTGAATGGCAAAGAGTTGCTCATTTGGAAATGTCTCCGAAATCTCAGTAGAGGGGAGAGACGTCCCAACTACTGGTTCTATCCGGGACAGATGATCAGCCACCTGGTTCTCTGTCCCCTTTCTGTCTCTTATTTCTATATCAAACTCTTACAGAAGCAACACTCACCTTATGAGCCTGGGTTTTGAATCCTGCTTTGTGAGTAAGTATTCAAGAGCAGCATGGTCAGTGTACACAATCACTTTTGACCCTACTAAGTAGGATCTAAACTTGTCAATGGCATAAACCACTGCAAGTAACTCTTTTTCTGTGGTTGTGTAATTCTTTTGTGCGTTATTTAGAACACGACTAGCATAATAAATGATGTGCAGAAGCTTGTTGTGCCTCTGTGCCAACACTGCACCAATGGCATGGTCACTGGCATCACACATTAGTTCGAATGGTAATGTCCAATCTGGTGCAGAGATGACTGGTGCTGTGACCAGCTTGGCTTTCAGGGTATCAAACGCCTGCAGACACTCTGTGTCAAACACAAATGGCGTGTCAGCAGCTAGCAGGTTGCTTAGAGGTTCTGCAATTTTTGAAAAATTCTTTATGAACCTTCTGTAAAATCCTGCATGCCCTAAAAAGCTTCTGATTGCCTTAACATTGGCAGGTGGTGGTAATTTTTCAATTACTTCTACCTTTGCTTGATCCACCTCTATTCCCTTGCCTGAAATTTTGTGCCCAAGGATAATTTCTTCAGTCACCATAAAGTGACATTTCTCTCAGTTTAAGACCAGGTTAGTCTCTTGACACCTTTTCAGGACAAGTGCTAGATGATCAAGACAGGAGCTGAATGAGTCTCCATACAATGAGAAGTCATCCATGAAGACTTCCAGAAATTTCTCTACCATATCAGAGAAGATGGATAGCATGCATCTCTGAAAGGTTACAGGTGTATTACACAGACCAAAATGCATTCTTCTGTAGGAAAACACGCAAGAAGGATAGGTGAATGCTGTTTTCTCTTGGTCGTGGGGATCTACTACAATTTGGTTGTAACCTGAATAGCTATCCAAAAAGCAGTAAAAATCATGCCCCGCTAGTCTTTCTAGCATTTGGTCTATGAATGGTAAAGGAAAATGATCCTTTCTGGTGGATGTATTGAGTCTTCTGTAGTCAATACACATACGCCACCCTGTAACTGTTCTTGTAGGAACCAGTTCATTCTTTTCATTATGAACCACTGTCATCCCTCCCTTCTTGGGAACAACTTGAACAGGGCTCACCCAGGGACTATCAGAAATAGGATAAATAATCCCAGCCTCCAGTAATTTAGTGACCTCTTTCTGCACCACTTCCTTCATGGCTGGATTTAGCCGCCTCTGTGGTTGAACCACTGGCTTGGCATTATCTTCCAATAGGATTTTGTGCATGCATCTTGCTGGGCTAATGCCCTTAAGATCACTTATGGACCACCCAAGAGCTGTCTTGTGTGTCCTTAGCACTTGAATTAGTGCTTCCTCTTCCTGTGAGTTTAAAGCAGAGCTTATAATCACTGGAAAAGTGTCACCTTCTCCCAGAAATGCATACTTCAGGGATGGTGGTAGTGGCTTGAGCTCGGGTTTAGGAGGCTTATCCTCTTCCTGAGGAATTTTCAGAGGTTCTTTTATTTTCTCTGGTTCCTCCAAGTCAGGCTGAACATCTTTAAAGATATCCTCTAGCTCTGATTTGAGACTCTCAGTCATATTGATCTCTTCCACTAAAAAGTCAATAATATCAGTGCTCATGCAGTCATTTGATGTGTTTGGATGCTGCATAGCTTTGACAGCATTCAACTTGAACTCATCCTCATTAACTCTCATGGTCACTTCCCCTTTTTGTACATCAATGAGAGTTTGTCCAGTTGCCAGGAAGGGACTTCCTAGGATGAGAGTTGCACTCTTGTGCTCCTCCATTTCCAGCACTACAAAGTCAGTTGGAAAGACAAATGGCCTAACCTTGACAATCATGCCTGATGGATATTTAATGGAGCCATCAGCAAGTTGGAAACATATCCGGGTTGGTTTGACTTCTTCAATCAACCCGAGCTTTCTGATAGTGGATGCAGGTATTAGGTTGATACTTGCTTCAAGGTCACATAGGGCTGTCTTGGTACAAGCGCCTTCTAATGTGCATGGTATCATAAAGCTTCCTGGATCTTGAAGCTTCTCTGGTAAGCTTTTCAGAATGACTGCACTGCATTCTTCAGTGAGAAACACCTTTTCAGTTTCTCTCCAATCCTTCTTATGACTTAAGATCTCTTTCATGAACTTAGCATAAGAAGGTATTTGCTCAAGTGCCTTTGCCAACGTAATCTTTATTTCAAGAGTTCTGAGATAGTCTACAAAGCGGGCAAATTGCTTATCCTATTCCGCTTGGCGGAGTTTCTGAGGATAAGGCATTTTGGCTTTATACTCTTCAACCTTAGTTGCTGCAGGTTTATTTCCTACAGAAGTGGTTGGAGAAGCCTTCTTAGAAGGGTTACTATCAGCACTCTCAGGTGTCTGATTCCTCATTGGCGTTTGAACACTAGGATTGGGTGAGGAATGGGCGTTTAACGCCAACTTTTCCCCCTTTTCTGGCGTTTGAACGCCAGAACTGGGCAAGGAATGGGTGTTTAACGCCAACTTTCCCCCCTTTTCTGGCATTTGAACGCCAGGAGTATTCCTCTCTAGGCTCTTACTGTCCTCAGAGGAATTTTGGACAGTGGTTTGGTTATCCTCTGTCAGTTGTTCCTTCCTTGGCTTTTTGCCACTTTGAGCAGGGTTATTCAATGTCTTCCCACTCCTTAGTTGAACTGCTTGGCATTCTTCTGTTATCTGTTTAGATAGCTGCTGTTTTGTCTAATTCAACTGTGATTCTATATTCTTGCTAGCAATTTTGGTTTCTTGGAGCATCTCTTTAAATTCTGCTAACTGTTTTGTCATCATGAGTAGTTGCTGATTAAGCTCAACAATCTATTCTTGAGGATTAGGATCAGTAGTTACTGCCATAGCTTTTTTTTTTGTAGAGAACTCATTGCTCAAGTATAGATATTGATTTCTAGCAACCGTATCTATGAGCTCTTAAGCCTCTTCAATCGTCTTCCTCATGTGTATAGATCCACCAGCTGAGTGGTCTAAAGACATCTGAGCTTTTTCTGTAAGCCTATAGTAGAAAATGTCTAAATGTACCCACTCTGAAAACATTTCAGAGGGGCATTTTCTTAGCATACCTCTGTACCTCTCCCAGGAATTATAAAGGGATTCATTATCCTCTTGTTTAAAGCCTTGGATGTCCAGCGTTAGCTGTGTCATCCTTTTTGGAAGGTAAAATTGATTCAGAAATTTGTCTGATAACTGTCTCCATGTTTTTATGCTTGCTGTGGGTTGGTTATTCAACCACCTCTTAGTTTGATCTTTTACAGCAAATGGGAACAGTAGTAGTCTATAGACATCCTGATCTACCTCTTTATCACGTACTGTGTCAGCAATTTGTAAAAACTGTGCCAGAAACTCAGTAGGTTCTTCCTGTGAAAGACCGGAATACTGGCAATTTTGCTGCACCATGATAATGAGTTGAGGATTTAGCTCAAAGCTGCTTGCTTTAATGGGAGGTATACAAATGCTACTCCCATATGGACTACTCACTTCCACTTAGGTCCATGATGGAGAAAGGGAGATGATATGGATTGCAAGTAGATTATTAAATAAATTTTTTTTGACCGAAAATGGTGAAATAAAACAAACGGAAAATAGAATAAAATTTTAGAAAATGAAATCAAAGCAAATTGAAAACTAAATCAATTAACTACTTAAAAAGATTTTGGAATTGGCAATTGAAAAGATATGATTGAAAATTATTTTGAAAAAGATTTGATTTTCGAAATGAGGAAAGAGAAGAACAACAAAAAGACACCAAACTTAAAATTTTTTTAGAAAATCAAACACAAATTTTTCGAAAACCTAAAGGAAAACACAAAGAAGACACCAAACTTAGATTTTCTAAAGATAAAAAAGGGACTAAGAACATGCAAATTTGAAAAATTAAAAGAAAAACAAAAGCATGCAATTGACACCAAACTTAAAATATGAAACTACACTCAAATAAAAGACTCTAAACCAACAAAAATAAAACAGTCCTAATCTAAGCAACAAGTTAAACCGTCAGTTTTCCAAACTCGAACAATCCCCGGCAACGGTGCCAAAAACTTGGTGCACAAAATTGCAATCACACTTTTGCAATTCCGCACAACTAACCAGCAAGTGCATTGGGTCGTCCAAGTAATACCTTACGTGAGTAAGGGTCGATTCCACGGAGATTGTCGGCTTGAAGCAAGCTATGGTTATCTTGTAACTCTTAGTCAGGATATCAATAATTCTCAAATTTAATTGTGAAGAGTAAAAGAACATGAAATGAATACTTGTTTTGCAGTAATGGAGAACAGGTTGAGGTTTTGGAGATGCTCTATCTTCTGAATCTCTGCTTTCCTACTGTCTTCTTCTTCATGCATGCAAGGCTCCTTCCATGGCAAGCTGTATGTAGGGTTTCACTGTTGTCAATGGCTACCTCCCATCCTCTCAGTGAAAATGTTCAACGCGCTCTGTCATAGCACGGCTAATCATCTGTCGGTTCTCAATCAGGTTGGAATAGAATCCAGTGATTCTTTTGCGTCTGTCACTAACGCCCAGCCTTCAGGAGTTTGAAGCTCGTCACAGTCATCCAATCCTCAAATCCTACTCAGAATACCACAGACAAGGTTTAGACCTTCCGGATTCTCTTGAATGCCGCCATCAATTCTAGCTTATACCACGAAGATTCTGATTAAGGAATCCAAGAGATATTCACTCAATCTAAAGTAGAACGAAGGTGGTTGTCGGGCACACGTTCATAGGTGAGAATGATGATGAGTGTCACGGATCATCACATTCATCAAGTTGAGGAACAAGTGATATCTTAGAATAGAAGCAAGCGTGATTGAATGAAAAACAGTAGTAATTGCATTAATCCATCAAGACACAGCAGAGCTCCTCACCCCCAACCATGGGGTTTAGAGACTCATGCCGTAGAAGGTATAGTATGAAATGTGTAAAGTGTCATGAGGTACAGATACAATGTCAAAAGGTCCTATTAATAGTGAACTAGTAGCCTAGGGTACACAGAAATGAGTAAATGACATAAAAATACACTTCCGGGGTCCACTTGGTGTGTGCTTGGGCTGAGCATTGAAGCTTTCATGTGTAGAGACTTTTCCTGGAGTTAAACGCTAGCTTTTGTGCCAGTTTGGGCGTTTAACTCCAATTTTTGTGCCAGTTCCGGCGTTAAACGCCAGGAATTCTGAAGCTGATTTGCAATGCCGGTTTGGGCCATCAAATCCCGGGCAAAGTATGAACTATTATACATTGCTGGAAAGCCCAGAATGTCTACTTTCCAACGCAATTGAGGGCGCGCCAATTGGGTTTTTGTAGCTCGAGAAAATTTACTTCGAGTGCAGGGAGGTCAGAATCCAACAGCATCTGCAGTCCTTTTTCAGCCTCTGAATCAGATTTTTGCTCAGGTCCCTCAATTTCAGCCAGAAATTACCTAAAATCACAGAAAACACACAAACTCATAGTAAAGCCCAGAAAAGTAAATTTTAAATAAAAACTAATAAAACATACTAAAAACTAACTAAATTGTACTAAAAACATACTAAAAACAGTGCCAAAAAGCGTATAAATTATCCGCTCATCAGCAAGCAAGCCGAATTTTCATGAAGGTACCAAACTACCCTCCTAGATCCATCCAATTGAGTACTACACCAATCCATGCTCCTCAATTTTGAGCTTCCAACCATAATGAGCCTAGATTTACAACACCAACCACTAAACATTCTCCTCTTACACTTCATTCCACAAAGTGTCCTAAGTTGGCAATCCGTCTCAAGCAAACCAAATTCAAGTGGGATAACAAAGGCAAGAGTAATGAGTTTTACCCACTCAAATGAAGGATTGGATGGTAACACAGGTGGAGGAGTTCCCAACGGTCTTGATAAATCATGTTCCACTCCCGTCCATCCTCTCCTAGAGGCTTCCACCACTTGGAAAGGTGCTTCAAGCTTTACCTTTTGCTAAGCTTCCTCAAGTTCACACTCTTCTTCACCAATTTCTCCTAGCTCTTCCCCACCACTCAAATCATAAATATAAGGTTGAGTGAAATCTACCTCATCATCAATTCCAAGCATAGTGGGGAAGGATTCCTCAAACTCAAAAGGATCATATGTTGATGCGGAATCATCATAGATGAGAGGACTCGTTGCTTGTACCACTTCTTCCAATCTTTCTTCTTGGTAACTTTTTTCCAATTTCATCTCTTTTTTATTGCTCACCAAACGCGTGAGAAGTGAGGTATCTTCTTCTTTAATCTCTGTATCAAACCCAATGGGAGAGGATTCAATTGTAGATAGAAACTCATCAATGATTAAATCCATCCCTTGATCAACCTATTCAAAGACTTCAACCATGATGTGTATTGGAGGTTGTACACTATCCTCCTTAATATCAATATCAAGCTTCATGGAAAAGGGCTCTTCAACTTGAGATTCCTCTATGTACTCAACATATCCTAAATACCCAATCACTACTTCCTCTTGTTCATTAATCTCTACCTTCTCCTCCTGCTGCACTTCTTTCTTTAACTCATCTTCCTCACCTTGAAGCTCCAATTTCACTCCCTCACCAATCTCATTGATTGCCTCTCCATATTCAACAATGGGAGTGCCTTGATCGCACAAGCTTAGGTAGGATGAGACTATGTTACTAACGGCCTCTATCATGATAGCCATCTAGGCTTCTGACTCCTTAAACTCCTTTTCTGGCCCCTCTTGTTGCCTTAGGATATAAGATCTAAGATCTCTTTGTTTTAACATGAGGGTGTAGAGATCTTCATTCATGGGAGGTGGTGTAGGAAGAGATGGTTCATTATTTGAGGGAAAGGTATTATAGTTGGAAGGTGGTTCATATTGGTGAAAGTCTTGAGGTGGTATATATAGAATTTATGGTTCTTGGGAGTATTGGTGTTGGAATGGTAGTGGCTTTAGACGTGGTTCATATGGTGGTTGGTATGGTAGATATGGGTTTGATCATATGGAGGTGGATGGTGGTATGAGACTTGTGAGTATGGTGGAGGGCTATATTGAGGAGGGGGTTCATATGCATATGATGATTATGGTTGACAACCACAATGAGGGTCATCACACACATTAGATTGATATACATCAAAAGTTGGATTGTACCCATAAGAAGCCGGAGGAGGTTATTACCAAGAAGGTTGTCCATAAGCTTGGGGCTCCTCCCACCTTTGATTCCCAAATCCTTGATGTACATCCCCATTGAAGCTTCCATTTCCTACAACATAGTTGTAACCACGCTCAAAGCCAAAAGGATGAGAATTCATAGTGACAGGAGAAAGTAAAAACAAATACTAATAAGAAACAAAGATAGCAAAATCCTACAACTAGCAAAAACTAACAAACAAACCAAAAAAAATCAAGCTATTCATAATATATACAATAGCCAATAACATAGCACCATTACAATTTCCCGGCAACGGCACCATAAATTTGATACGAAAATTATTGTTGGTCTAGAATTCTCTTAATAGATACAAGAACTTCGTTGTAAGCATAGCTCCAAACCAACAAACAAATATCACATCAAATTTAATTTGGTTTTGTCCCAAGTACAAACCCTAATGAAAATTAACCAAAGATTTAAACTTCGGGTCGTCTCACAAGAAATTGCAATGAAGTGGTCAATTACTGGCTATGAAGGAATAAGGGGTTTGATTTATAAAAAGGCAAGAAAATAAATGACAAGAAAGTAAAATGACAAGAACTAATAAAATAAAGGAAAAAAACTCTTGGCTAGACATAGGTAATTGAGATCACCATCCTTATCTACAAAACCATATATTGAAAATTATGACGAACCAACCCATTAATTCTACTCTTATGCTTGAAGTAAGTATAATCTCTACCTCAACGCATTAAATACGTCAAATAGGCTTGATCAACATCAATCCATAAGTCCTAACCTAGCTACTAATTAACTTAGTAGTAAGCTAGAGTCAATGGTTATCAAATTGACCACTAAGGGTTCTCAAATCACCAATTCAATGAGACCCAATGACTCAAGGTCACTCAATTCCCTTAGCCTAGGCCAAGAGTAACAAAAACTATTCAAAAACTAGTGTAAACATTTTATCAAACACCTAGAGTGCAAGAAAAGTAAACATCACAAAATGCAAGAATTAATGAAACCCATAACTAACATAAGCAAGAAATGAACAATAACAATGAAGATAAACATCAAAGAGGACATCGAAACATAAAATTGCATTAAAAGAAATCAAGATCCAACAATGGTTCATCAACATAAAAGAGAGCTAAATAAGGGAATTAACAAGTAAAACTAGAAGAGTAAAGATGTAACAACAAGAAATTGAAAGGGAAAATTTAAATCAAAACAAGAATTAAAAGTTGGATTTAAGAGAATTTGACCTAAACTACCCTAAATTCTAGAGAGAAGGGAGAGCTTCTCTCTCTAAAATTCTAACCTAAACCATGATGAAAATTCAAACTATGACTACTTGGTTCATTCTCCTTCAATCCCTGGGTTCAATAGCATTAGAAATGAGTTGGATTGGGCCCAAAATGCTTCTGAAATTGCTGGCCACGAGTTGCCTTTAGTGAGTCATGCTGATCCACCCACGCGTGCGCGTGGAACGACGCGTACGCATCTTTAAACACCAGGCAACTATGACAAATTTTATATCATTTTGAAACCCAGATGTTAGCTTTCCAACGCAACTGGAACTGCCTCATTTGGACCTCTGTAGCTCAAGTTATGATCGATTTAGTACATAGAGGTTAGGCTTGACAACTTTGTGATTCCTTCATTGTTTCATGAGTTCTCCCACTTTGCATGCTTTTCTTCATTCCTTCAACCAAATATTTGCCTTCTAATCCTGAAATCACTTAATAAATATGTCAAGGCATCGAATGGAATTAAAGTGAATTAAATTTAGCTATTTTAAGGCCTAAAAAGCATGTTTTCACACTTAAGCATAAATTTAGGGAGAATTACAAAACCATGCTATTTCGTTGAATAAATATGAGAAAAGTTGATAAAATTCCCTAAATTAAGCACAAGATAAACCACAAAATTGGGGTTTATCACGGCAGCATCTCCGTTCTTCAAGGACATCAAGCACCTGAAGCATATGAATGATGGAGACAGCGAAGCTTTTTATTTGAAGAGAATACCAAGCATTGCAAATCAAGCTAAAGGGTGGTAGCGAGGAGGCTTGAGCACCTCGTCAGCAAAGTGGAGGTCCAAACCACCAACAGAGCCAGAAAACTCAAGTGCACACTAGAGATCAAGTGGCGGCGACAAGCAGCATAGACACATGCAGGTGCATCAACGGTGGCGGGATGGAATGGGTGGATATCTTCTTGTAGCAAGTGTAGAGGAAAGGCCGGCAAGGAAGGTGGAGCAGATCCATAATGGTTCAGTAAAGGAAATGTGTTGGGATTGGGTAAGCTCTCTCAGTTCAGGTCGAAACCTAATCTGTTTCACTTAGGTCTAGTTTGTTAACCCAAAGCCAAAGACCAAAAAGACAAGAAAATGTTGATTATCCACATCTATTTTTTTAAGTTTTTTTGTGAAAATCAAACCGCCACATGTCATGTTATTACAAGTTCATCATTATTAGCCACCAAAGCCATGGCTTTTCCCAAGCCATCAGAGACGACACCATATATATGTTAGCTCAAGGTGATTTTATTTAGACACAGAGATCTTTGTGTAGAACAAAGTTGTTCTTTAGAGAAGGTATTAAATTGACTTATCGTTAGTGTTAGAAAAAACACAAAATCTCATCATCACTAAGAGAGCATTTGGTTGTTGTCTTTGTCTCTCTGAGATATGGACACGGTGACACATGTCCTCTGTTTGGTTCAGTGAGACACAAGTTTTAGATAGACATGGAAGGATACAAATAGAGACAAAGACACAAAATTTGTTTCTATCCAAATAGTTGAGTCACTAAAACATAATTTATGAGACACTAATATTTTACACTTTACACGTGTTTAATTTTCAAATTTCCAAAAATTTATACTCTCATTCTCCTAAACTTAACTCCCTCGTGCTAGCATCTTTCACCTCTCTCCAACTCCTCATTCTATTTTCAGTGGCTCATCATTCCTTCCTCCATCCTCCATCTTTCCTCCGCCACTATCTTCGTCTTCATCACTGTTCCCTCTGAGACTGTCAGTGCCACCACGCTGTCATGCCATCCTCTCTTTGTCCTCCCCTTCACTCTCCACCGTCCACTGCTGCCTTTCTCCCTTTTTCTCTTCTTGTCACCCACCGCTGCCTCTCTCACACTCTTTCTCTTTGTCCATCGTGCTTCAATCACTCTCTCTTCTTGATGATTTCAGAGACTTGAGTGTGGGGTACTATGAGCGTCTACCACTTCGGATGACAAAGGATGGCGGAGACATAGTGGAGGTGGAGGTGAGGGTGTATTTAGAGTACAGAAGATTTGGGGAAGGACTATGGAAAAGAAGGGTGAGGTGGCACTGAAAGAGATCTCTATCTGTTTCCATTTTTTAATAAAAAAAATTATTGAGTTGATTTTTGAAAGAGATCTTGTTGGTAATAATCATTTGAGTTGATGTTTAATTATTGAGTTGATGTTTAATGCCGGCTACCTTTGATCCATCTTTCTACTTTGATCCAGCAACGGCCCAATCTTCTTGGGCTGTATATCAATGGGTCATGGTGGACCCACGCCAATACATGGCTGTTGCCGGCCCAATAGGTCCAACTGGTGGTGGTGGTGTTGATCTCCAAACAGTTGCATGTGAGCTCATCAATAGGCATGTGCCTCCACAAGGACCACCTCAGGCTTCTAGTTCCAATACTTCGTCATCAGCTCCATCGCTTAGTTCTTCTAAGTGATCAAAAACATATTTACATCTTTGAACTTTAAGCAACTGATCTTTAATTTCATCTCGTTAATCATAGACAGTTATGGAGGAATGTTTGAGTTTTCTTAGGTGGATGTTTCGTAGAGAAAATAAAATCGTAGTTACTATATCGATACTATATCATTATCCTTAGCCCTTTCTCCTTTAGTTTTTTCTTTTAAAAATGCTGGGCAGTGAACTTATTAGTTATTAATGCAGATGTGTAGTATTTTCATGGGGTAAAATTTCGATTTTCTTTTAAGTGGAAACTAAAATAAAAATGTTTTGAATTGTTTTAAGTGAAAATACAAATTTAATATTAACAAATATTATATTATTAATTTAACCGAAAACTAATTTGTTTATCTTATAAAAATGATTACCAATCTTTTTTTCCAATGCTAATATTTAAATTTGAATAATCACGTGAATACAACTTTAGATACAAAAGATCCCCCCCCAAAATCAACATAGAAGAAATTGTTATTCCATTTATTCATACATAGTGTTCCGAGGGTTACCTGGAACTGTAGATCGATCTTGGATGAGATCTTTGGTGTTGGTCGGAGCCGACGTGTCCGGCAGATATACGGCGGTCGGAGCTGGTGTGTCCGACTTGTTGGACTTGGTGGTGGTGCTGATCCTTCGTCCCCGGAAGGTGGGGGTACCTGCAAGGGACTCCGATGCTTAAGTTAGCAAGAGTATTAAGCAGGTATTGAGTAGAATCAGAGTATGAGTTATACCTGGGTGCTCCAGTGTATTTATAATGGTGAGATGTGGCCTCCTGCGGATAAGATAAGTTAGTTATCTTATCTTATCTTTATCTTTAAGTGAGATCATCTTTGAGGGAACCGCCTTTATCTCTATGGGCTTGGGCTGCCCTTGGATTTGGGACGTGTTCCTCTATTTGGGCCCTTTGTTTGGGCATTCCTATGACTTTGGCCGAGTTCTTTGAGAAGAGGTCGGGTTATCCTGACCTGAAGAGGTCGGTCGCTTTGTCTGTAGAACATCCCGGGTCGGACAGCTCGACCCAGGGTATGAACAGTGCCCCTGCTTGAGCTCGGTCTTCTTTTTTGAGGCCGAGTCTTTGACTTTGGTCCTTATTTGGTGAAGCCGAACTCAAGCATTTTGTCGATTCTTTTGTATCAGCTTTGAATGTAGAACGTTTCCTCTAAAAGATGCGCGCTTATATACCGGTGCTTTTTTGGGAACGTGCAAGGGTTTATTGCTTTTAATTTTGAGCATTAATTGCCTCGTTTCCCCTAGACTCTTTACTTGGGATTTTGAAAACCTGAAAACAGTTTCTCTTCTTTTGCTCTTTCGTAACTTCTTTTCTCAGTTTTCTCCACTCTCTGTTTTTCGTTTGCACTTCTGCTTTCCTTGCCTTGCGGCGTCATTTGGTGTTTCTGGAGCTTGGGATCTTGCATTTCTTTCTGTGACATTACTCTTGTTCGCATTCTTTGTGAGAAGGCGTTCCCAGATTTCGTCTTCCCTCTTTGGTTTGTTGAAGCTCGCTGCTCTTTCCAGGTTGGTGCTAGCTTTTCTTGCTTTTTTCGTAGCTTCATCTTTAATTTTGGTGAAGTTCTGGTTTTGCATGTTTTGAAAGTTTGGATCTTTTTGCGATCTTATATTTGCCTGTTGTGGTGATATGCTTTTCCTATCTTCCTTCTTGTGGTTTTTTTGGAATTTCTGTTGAGGCTTTTTGAGGTTTTATGGTGCGCGAAATTGTGATCACTACTTTTCACAACTCTCATAATCCCTAGTAATGGCCCCAAAAACTTGGTGCTCAATACCATGGCATAAACACAACTTCGCACAACTAACCAGCAAGTGCACTGGGTCGTCCAAGTAATAAACCTTACGTGAGTAAGGGTCGATCCCACGGAGATTGTTAGTATGAAGCAAGCTATGGTCATCTTGTAAATCTTAGTCAGGCAGACTCAAATGGATATGGTGATGAACGAAAATAACATAAAAGATAAAGATAGAGATACTTATGTAATTCATTGGTAGGAACTTCAGATAAGCGCATGAAGATGCCTTCCCTTCCGTCTCTCTGCTTTCCTACTGTCTTCATCCAATCCTTCTTATTCCTTTCCATGGCAAGCTTGTGTAGGGTTTCACCGTTGTCAATGGCTACCTCCCATCCTCTCAGTGAAAACGTTTGCCTATGCTCTGTCACAGCATGGGGTAATCAGCTGTCGGTTCTCGGTCAGGCCGAAATAGAATCCAACGATTCTTTTGCGTCTGTCACTAACGCCCCGCCTGCTAGGAGTTTGAAGCACGTCACAGTCATTCAATCATTGAATCCTACTCAGAATACCACAGACAAGGTTAGACCTTCCGGATTCTCTTGAATGCTGCCATCAGTTCTTGCCTATACCACGAAGACTCTGATCTCACGGAATGGTTGGCTCGTTTGTCAGGCGAGCACTCGGTTGTCAGGCGATCAACCATGCATCGTGCAATCAGGAATCCAAGAGATATTCACTAGAGCCTTGGTTGCTTGTAGAACAAAAGTGGTTGTCAGTCACCTTGTTCATAAGTGAGAATGATGATGAGTGTCACGGATCATCACATTCATCAAGTTGAAGAACAAGTGATATCTTAGAACAAGAACAAGCGGAATTTGAATAGAAGAACAATAGTAATTGCATTAATACTCGAGGTACAGCAGAGCTTCACACCTTAATCTATGGTGTGTAGAAACTCCACCGTTGAAAATACATAAGAACAAGGTCTAGGCATGGCCGAATGGCCAGCCTCCCAAAGTGAGTTCAATCATAAAAACATGATCCAAAGCTCTCTAATACAATAGTAAAAGGTCCTACTTATAGAAAACTAGTGGCCTAGGGTGTACAGAGATGAGTAAATGACATAAAAATCCACTTCCGGGCCCACTTGGTGTGTGCTTGGGCTGAGCAATGAAGAAATTTCGTGTAGAGACTCTTCTTGGAGTTAAACGCCAGCTTTTATGCCAGTTTGGGCGTTTAACTCCCATTTGGGTGCCAGTTCCAGCGTTTAACGCTGGGATTCCTGAGGGTGACTTTGAACGCCGGTTTGGGCCATCAAATCTTGGGCAAAGTATGGACTATCATATATTGCTGGAAAGCCCAGGATGTCTACTTTCCAACGCCGTTGAGAGCGCGCCAATTGGGCTTCTGTAGCTCCAGAAAATACACTTCGAGTGCAGGGAGGTCAGAATCCAACAGCATCTGCAGTCCTTTTTAGTCTCTGAATCAGATTTTTGCTCAGGTCCCTCAATTTCAGCCAGAAAATACCTGAAATCACAGAAAAACACACAAACTCATAGTAAAGTCCAGAAAAGTGATTTTTAACTAAAAACTAATAAAAATATACTAAAAACTAACTAGATCATACCAAAAACATACTAAAAACAATGCCAAAAAGTGTATAAATTATCCGCTCATCACAACACCAAACTTAAATTGTTGCTTGTCCTCAAGCAACTGAAAATCAAATAAGATAAAAAGAAGAGAATATGCAATGAATTCCAAAAACATCTATGAAGATCAGTATTAATTAGATGAGCGGGGCTTTTAGCTTTTTGCCTCTGAACAGTTTTGGCATCTCACTCTATCCTTTGAAATTCAGAATGGTTGGCTTCTTTAGGAACTCAGAATCCAGATAGTGTTATTGATTCTCCTAGTAGAGTATGATGATTCTTGAACATAGCTACTTATTGAGTCTTGGCTGTGGCCCAAAGCACTCTGTCTTCCAGTATTACCACCGGATACATACATGCCACAGACACATAATTGGGTGAACCTTTTCAGATTGTGACTCAGCTTTGCTAAAGTCCCCAATTAGAGGTGTCCAGGGTTCTTAAGCACACTCTTATTTGCCTTGGATCACAACTCTTATTTCTCTCTTTTTTTTTTCGATTTTTTTTTTCGATTTTTTTTTCGGTTAGAAATGCTTTTTCTTGCTTCAAGAATCATTTTTATGATTTTTCAGATCCTCAGTAACATGTCTCCTTTTTCATCATTCTTTCAAGAGCCAACATTCATGAACCACAAATTCAAGATACATATGCACTGTTTAAGCATACATTCAGAGAACAAGAGTATTGCCACCACATCAAAATAATTAAACTATTATAAAATTCAAAATTCATGCAATTCTTTCTTTTTTTTCCAATTAAGCACGTTTTTATTCAAGAAAGGTGATGGATTCATAGGACATTCATAACTTTAAGGCATAGACACTAAGACACTAATGATCACAAGACACAAACATGGATACACATAAGCATAAAAGTCGAAAAACAGAAGAATAAAGAACAAGGAAATCAAAGAACGGGTCCACCTTAGTGTTGGCGGCTCTTTCTTCCTCTTGAAGATCCTATGGAGTGCTTGAGCTCCTCAATATCTCTTCCTTGTCTTTGTTGCTCCTCCCTCATGATTCTTTGGTCTTCTCTAATTTCATGAAGGATGATGGAGTGTTCTTGATGCTCCACCCTTAGTTAGGAAAGTGCATCCCTTGAGGCATCTCAGGGATCTCATGATGAGAGGGGTCTCTTGTGTGCTTCATCCTCTTCTTAGTGATGGGCTTGTCTTCATCAATGGGGATGTCTCCCTCTATGTCAACTCCCACTGAATAACAGAGGTGACAAATGAGATGAGGAAAGGCTAACCTTGCCAAGGTAGAGGACTTGTCCGCCACCTTATAGAGTTCTTGGGCTATAACCTTATGAACCTCTATTTCTTCTCCAATCATGATGCTATGGATCATGATAGCCCGGTCTATGGTAACTTCGGACCGGTTGCTAGTGGGAATGATTGAGCGTTGTATAAACTCTAACCATCCTCTAGCCACGGGCTTGAGGTCATGCCTTCTCAATTGAACCGGCTTTCCTCTTGAATCTCTCTTCCATTGGGCGCCCTCTTCACATATGACTGTGAGGACTTGGTCCAACCTTTGATCAAAGTTGACCCTTCTAGTGTAAGGATGTTCATCTCCTTGCATCATAGGCAAGTTGAACGCCAACCTCACATTCTCCGGACTAAAGTCCAAGTATTTCCCCCGAACCATAGTAAGATAATTTTTTGGATTTGGGTTCACACTTTGGTCATGGTTCTTGGTGATCCATGCATTGGCATAGAACTCTTGAACCATCAAGATTCCGACTTGTTGAATGGGGTTGGTAAGGACTTCCCAACCTCTTCTTCGGATCTCATGTCGGATCTCCGGATATTCACCTTTTTTAAGTGAAAAAGGGACCTCGGGGATCACCTTCTTCAAGGCCACAACTTCGTAGAAATGGTCTTGATGCACCCTTGTGATGAATCTCTCCATCTCCCATGACTCGGAGGTGGAAGCTTTTGCCTTCCCTTTCCTCTTTCTAAAGGTTTCTCCGGCCTTGGATGCCATAAATGGTTATGGAAAAACAAAAAGCAATGCTTTTACTACACCAAACTTAAAATGTTTGCTCGTCCTCGAGCAAAAGAAGAAAGAAGAGAGTAGAAGAAGAAGAAATGAGGAGAAAGGGAATGGCTATGTATTCGGCCAAAGGGGAGAGAGATGGTGTTTAAGGTGTGTGAAAATGAAGGAGTGAAGGAGGGTTTATATAGAAGAGAGGGAGAGGGATGTTCGGCCATTTGAGGGTGGGTTTGGGTGGGAAAGTGGTTTGAATTTGAATGGTGGGGTAGGTGGGGTTTTATGAAGGATGGATGTGAGTGGTGAAGAGAAAGAAGGGATTTGATAGGTGAGGGGTTTTTGGGGAAGAGGTGTTGAGGTGATTGGTGAAGAAGAGAGAGAGTGGTAGGGTAGGTGGGGATCCTGTGGGGTCCACAGGTCCTGAGGTGTCAAGGAAAAGTCATCCCTGCACCATATGGCATGCAAAATCACGTTTTGTGCCATTTCTGGCGTTAAACGCCGGGCTGGTGCCCATTCCTGGCGTTTAACGCCAGGTTCTTGCCCTTTTCTGGCGTTTAACGCCAGTCTGGTGCCCCTTTCTGGCGTTAAACGCCCAGAATGGTGCCAGACTGGGCGTTAAACGCCCAACAGCTAACCTTACTGGCATTTAAACGCCAGTAGGTGCGTCCTCCAGGGTGTGCTGTTTTTCATCCTGTTTTTCATTCTGTTTTTTTTTTTTTGCTTTTTTCATTGATTTTGTGACTTCTCATGATCATCAACCTACAAAAAACATAAAATAACAAAAGAAAATAGTTAATTATAAAACATTGGGTTGCCTCCCAACAAGCGCTTCTTTAATGTCAGTAGCTTGACAGAGGACTCTCATGGAGCCTCACAGATACTTAGAGCCATGTTGGAACCTCCCAACACCAAACTTAGAGTTTGAATGTGGGGGTTCAACACCAAACTTAGAGTTTGGTTGTGGCCTCCCAACACCAAACTTAGAGTTTGACTGTGGGGGCTCTGTTTGGCTCTGTTTTGAGAGAAGCTCTTCATGCTTCTTCTCCATGGTGATAGAGGGATATCCTTGGGCCTTAAACACCAAAGATTCTTCATTCACTTGAATGATTAACTCTCCTCTATCAACATCAATCACAGCCTTTGCTGTGGCTAGGAAGGGTCTGCCAAAGATGATGGATTCATCCATGCACTTCCTAGTCTCTAGGACTATGAAATCAGTAGGGATGTAATGGTCTTCAACTTTTACCAGAACATCCTCTACAAATCCATAAGCTTGTTTTCTTGAGTTGTCTGCCATCTCTAGTGAGATTTTTGCAGCTTGCACCTCAAAGATCCCTAGCTTCTCCATTACAGAGAGGGGCATGAGGTTTACACTTGACCCTAAGTCACACAAGGCCTTCTTGAAGGTCATGGTGCCTATGGTACAAGGTATTGAAAACTTCCCAGGATCCTGCCTCTTTTGAGGCAGTTTCTGCCTGGACAAGTCATCCAGTTCTTTGGTGAGCAAAGGGGGTTCATCCTCCCAAGTCTCATTTCCAAATAACTTGTCATTTAGCTTCATGATTGCTCCAAGGTATTTAGCAACTTGCTCTTCAGTGACATACTCATCCTCTTCAGAGGAAGAATACTCATCAGAGCTCATGAATGGCAGAAGTAATTCCAATGGAATCTCTATGGTCTCATTTTGAGCCTCAGATTCCCATGGTTCCTCATTGGGGAACTCATTGGAGGCCAGTGGACGTCCAGTGAGGCCTTCCTCAGTGGCGTTCACTGCCTCTTCTTCCTCCCAGAATTCGGCCATGTTAATGGCTTTGCACTCTCCTTTTGGATTTTCTTCAGTATTGCTTGGGAGAGTACTAGGAGGGAGTTCAGTGATTTTCTTGCTCAGCTGACCCACTTGTCCTTCCAAGTTTCTAATGGAGGACCTTGTTTCAGTCATGAAACTTTGAGTGGTTTTGATTAGATCAGAGACCATGGTTGCTAAGTCAGAGGTATTCTGCTTAGAACTCTCTGTCTGTTGCTGAGAAGATGATGGAAAAGGCTTGCTATTGCTAAACCTGTTTCTTCCACCATTATTGTTATTGAAACCTTGTTGAGGTCTCTGTTGATCCTTCCATGAAAGATTAGGATGATTCCTCCATGAAGGATTGTAGGTGTTTCCATAGGGTTCTCCCATGTAATTCACCTCTTCTATTGAAGGGTTCTCAGGATCATAGGCTTCTTCCTCAGATGAAGCTTCCTTAGTACTGCTTGGTGCATTTTGCATTCCAGACAGGCTTTGAGAAATCAAATTGACTTGTTGAGTCAATATCTTGTTCTGAGCCAATATGGCGTTCAGAGTGTCAATCTCAAGAACTCCTTTCTTCTGACTAGTCCCATTGTTCACAGGATTTCTTTCAGAAGTGTACATGAATTGGTTATTTGCAACCATTTCAATCAGTTCTTGAGCTTCTGCAGGCGTCTTCTTCAGATGAAGAGATCCTCCAGCAGAGCTATCCAAAGACATCTTGGATAGTTCAGAGAGACCATCATAGAAAATACCTATGATGCTCCATTCAGAAAGCATGTCAGAGGGACACTTTCTGATTAATTGTTTGTATCTTTCCCAAGCTTCATAGAGGGATTCTCCATCCTTCTGTCTGAAGGTTTGGACTTCCACTCTAAGCTTACTCAATTTTTGAGGTGGAAAGAACTTTGCCAAGAAGGCATTGACTAGCTTTTCCCAAGAGTCCAGGCTTTCTTTAGGTTGAGAGTCCAACCATGTTCTAGCTCTGTCTCTTACAGCAAAAGGGAATAGCATAAGTCTGTAGACCTCAGGGTCTACCCCATTAGTCTTGACAGTGTCACAGATTT
Source organism: Arachis stenosperma (assembly GCF_014773155.1). NCBI lineage: Eukaryota > Viridiplantae > Streptophyta > Magnoliopsida > Fabales > Fabaceae > Arachis > Arachis stenosperma. The sequence goes on from NC_080380.1 coordinate 131,459,185, forward strand.
GCAAGAACTCAGCTAAAAACTGATGAGGATCTTCCAGTGGAAGTCCATGGAACTTGCAATTCTGTTGCATTAGAGAAACTAATTGAGGCTTAAGCTCAAAGTTGTTTGCTCCAATGGCAGGGATAGAGATGCTTCTCCCATAGAAGTCGGGAGTAGGTGTAGTAAAGTCACCCAGCACCTTCCTTGCATTGTTGGCATTGTTGTTGTTTTCGACTGCCATGTGTTCTTCTTCTTTGAAGAATTCGGTCAGGTCCTTTAAAGAGAGTTGTGCTTTGGCTTCTCTTAGCTTTCTCTTCAAGGTCCTTTCAGGTTCGGGATCAGGCTCAACAAGAATGCTTTTGTCTTTGCTCCTGCTTATAAGAAAGAGAAAGGAACAAGAAAATGTGGAATCCTCTATGTCACAGTATAGAGATTCTTTGAAGTGTCAGAGGAAAAGAAGAGTAGAAGACAGAAGTAGAAAATTCGAACTTATCAAAGGAGATGGAGTTTGAATTTTGCATTAAGGAATAGTGTTAGTCCATAAATAGAAGGATGTGAGGAGAAGGGAAGTGATTTTCGAAAATTAAGTGAAAGATTTTGAAAACATTTTTGAAAAACATTACTTAATTTTCGAAAATGAAAGTGGGAAAGAAATAAAATGATTTTTGAAAAAGATTTTGAAATTAGAAATCAAAAAGATTTGATTGAAAACTATTTTGAAAAAGATGTGGTTGAGAAGATATGATTGATTTTTAAAAAAAATGTGATTGAGAAGATATGATTTGAAAAACATTTAAAAAAAAAGATTTGATTTTGAAAATTAATAACTTGGCTATCAAGAAAAGATATGATTCAAACATTAAACCTTTCTCAACAGAAAAGGCAATATACTAGAAATGTTAAATCAAATCATTAATTGATAGTAAGTATTTTCAAAAAAAAAGAAAGAAATTGATTTTAAAAAAAAATTTGATTGAAAAATTGATTTGAAAAAGATTTGATTTTGAAAAGATTTTGAAAACTTAAAAAAAATTTGATTTGAAAACAAAATCTTCCCCCTTGTGCCATCCTGGCGTTAAACGCCCAGAATGGTGCACATTCTGGCGTTTAACGCCCAAAACTATACCCTTTTGGGCGATAAACGCCCAACCAGGTACCCTGGCTGGCGTTTAAACGCCAGTCTGTCCTTCTTCACTGGGCGTTTTGAACGCCCAGCTTTTTCTGTGCAATTCCTCTGCTGTATGTTCTGAATCTTCAATTCTCTGTATTATTGACTTGAAAAGATACAAATTAAAAATATTTTTGGATTTTTAATAATAAAGAATAATCAAAATGCAACTAAAATCAAATAACAATGCATGCATGACACCAAACTTAGCAGTTTGAATACTACTGACACTAATGAGAATGCATATGAGACACACAAAACACTCAAGTCAATAGAATTCAAAGATTAGAGCACGGAAATCATCAAGAACATCTTGAAGATCACTAAGACACATGAATGAATGCATGCAATTGACACCAAACTTAAGATGAGACACTAGACTCAAACAAGAAATTTTTGGATTTTATGATTTTTTTGATTTTTTTGTGTTTTTCAAAAATTAAGTGGAAAAAGATATCAAAATTCTTAATGAGAATTCCAGGAATCAGTGCAATGCTAGTCTAAGACTCCGGTCCAGGAATTAGACATGGCTTCACAGCCAGCCAAGCTTTCAAAGAAAGCTTCGGTCCAAAACACTAGACATGGCCAAAGGCCAGCCAAGCCTTAGCAGATCACTGCTCCAAAAGCAAGATTGATAAAAATCAACAAGCTCTTGTGATGATAAGTTGAAACCTCGGTCCAATGAGATTAGACATGGCTTCTCAGCCAGCCAGACTTCAACAAATCATCATGAAACTCTAGAATTCATCTTCAAGAATTTCGAAAAAAAAATACCTAATCTAAGCAACAAGATGAACCGTCAGTTGTCCAAACTGAACAATCCCCGGCAACGGTGCCAAAAACTTGGTGCTGTTGCCGGATCTTGGCACTGATGTTACCGGACCAAAAGCTTGCTCAAAACTTGAACAATCCCCGGCAACGGTGCCAAAAACTTGGTGCGCGAAATTGTGATCACTACTTTTCACAACTCTCATAATCCCTAGTAATGGCCCCAAAAACTTGGTGCTCAATACCATGGCATAAACACAACTTCGCACAACTAACCAGCAAGTGCACTGGGTCGTCCAAGTAATAAACCTTACGTGAGTAAGGGTCGATCCCACGGAGATTGTTAGTATGAAGCAAGCTATGGTCATCTTGTAAATCTTAGTCAGGCAGACTCAAATGGATATGGTGATGAACGAAAATAACATAAAAGATAAAGATAGAGATACTTATGTAATTCATTGGTAGGAACTTCAGATAAGCGCATGAAGATGCCTTCCCTTCCGTCTCTCTGCTTTCTTACTGTCTTCATCCAATCCTTCTTATTCCTTTCCATGGCAAGCTTGTGTAGGGTTTCACCGTTGTCAATGGCTACCTCCCATCCTCTCAGTGAAAATGTTTGCCTATGCTCTGTCACAGCATGGGGTAATCAGCTGTCGGTTCTCGGTCAGGCCGGAATAGAATCCAACGATTCTTTTGTGTCTGTCACTAACGCCCCGCCTGCTAGGAGTTTGAAGCACGTCACAGTCATTCAATCATTGAATCCTACTCAGAATACCACAGACAAGGTTAGACCTTCCGGATTCTCTTGAATGCTGCCATCAGTTCTTGCCTATACCACGAAGACTCTGATCTCATGGAATGGTTGGCTCGTTTGTCAGGCGAGCACTCGGTTGTCAGGCGATCAACCATGCATCGTGCAATCAGGAATCCAAGAGATATTCACTAGAGCCTTGGTTGCTTGTAGAACAAAAGTGGTTGTCAGTCACCTTGTTCATAAGTGAGAATGATGATGAGTGTCACGGATCATCACATTCATCAAGTTGAAGAACAAGTGATATCTTAGAACAAGAACAAGCGGAATTTGAATAGAAGAACAATAGTAATTGCATTAATACTCGAGGTACAGCAGAGCTCCACACCTTAATCTATGGTGTGTAGAAACTCCACCGTTGAAAATACATAAGAACAAGGTCTAGGCATGGCCGAATGGCCAGCCTCCCAAAGTGAGTTCAATCATAAAAACATGATCCAAAGCTCTCTAATACAATAGTAAAAGGTCCTACTTATAGAAAACTAGTGGCCTAGGGTGTACAGAGATGAGTAAATGACATAAAAATCCACTTCCAGGCCCACTTGGTGTGTGCTTGGGCTGAGCAATGAAGAAATTTCGTGTAGAGACTCTTCTTGGAGTTAAACGCCAGCTTTTATGCCAGTTTGGGCGTTTAACTCCCATTTGGGTGCCAGTTCCAGCGTTTAACGCTGGGATTCCTGAGGGTGACTTTGAACGCCGGTTTGGGCCATCAAATCTTGGGTAAAGTATGGACTATCATATATTGCTGGAAAGCCCAGGATGTCTACTTTCCAACGCCGTTGAGAGAGCGCCAATTGGGTTTCTGTAGCTCCAGAAAATCCACTTCGAGTGCAGAGAGGTCAGAATCTAACAGCATCTGCAGTCCTTTTTAGTCTCTGAATCAGATTTTTGCTCAGGTCCCTCAATTTCAGCCAGAAAATACCTGAAATCACAGAAAAACACACAAACTCATAGTAAAGTCCAGAAAAGTGATTTTTAACTAAAAACTAATAAAAATATACTAAAAACTAACTAGATCATACCAAAAACATACTAAAAACAATGCCAAAAAGTGTATAAATTATCCGCTCATCATTTTACTGCTGCTTCTGGTTATTTTTTGATAAGAAATCTGCATCTATTTCTCACTTTTGGTGATTGCTTCCTATCTGATCTTTGAAAAAAGGTTGCCTTTTTAATGGTCTCGTGCTTGATGCTTGGGAATGTTTTTTGCTTGGTAGGCTTGTAATGTTTTGCTGTGTTTTTCTTTGAAAAAGCGCTTGTTGTTTTGAATCCTTTTTTGAGAAATGCTGGGATATAATTTGTAGAGTATTTCTGGAAACCTTGCTTTGTTACTACCTCCAAAGGATGCCCCAGGGCTTTGGTTTGAGTCTTGGGATTTTCCTTTTCGTGGTTTTTTCGTCCGAGAAGTATTGACCGAGTTGTTTTCTCCCTATCCGAGATGTTTGTAGTAACCCCTATCTTCTTTTCTTACTTGTAAGATTTAGTTGGCCTCATGTCTTCTCGCAATAACATTGTAGAGATGTCTTCCAGAGTTCCCGAGGGGATGTCCGATTGGCTGGACTCCCTTGTTTTGTTGTGTGTTTCCGTTGTGGATGCTGAATTTTGCACAGAGCTGAGGAAGCGCCATAGAATTTGTGGTAACAATGCTCGCGAGGAGGATTACGAGCTTGTTGCTCCTGATTCTAACGAGAGAGTTTGTTTTCCGACTTTCATTGAGAGGGAGCGTCCCTTCTTCTATGCCTATGAATACTTCTTCAGCCAGTTGAATGTTACTTTTCCTTTTACTGCTTATGAAACCGACATGTTGTGGTCGTGTAATATTGCTCCATCCCAGCTTCACCCTAACTCTTGGGGTTTGATGAGCGGATAATTTATACGCTTTTTGGCATTGTTTTTAGTATGTTTTTAGTAGATTTAGTTAGTTTTTAGTATATTCTTATTAGTTTTTAGTTAAAATTCACTTTTCTGGACTTTACTATGAGTTTGTGTGTTTTTCTATGATTTCAGATATTTTCTGGCTGAAATTGAGGGATCTGAGCAAAAATCTGATTCAGAGACTAAAAGGACTGCAGATGCTGTTGGATTCTGACCTCCCTGCACTCGAAGTGGATTTTCTGGAGCTACAGAAGCCCAATTGGCGCGCTCTCAACGGCGTTGGAAAGTAGACATCCTGGGCTTTCCAGCAATATATAATAGTTCATACTTTACTCGAGATTTGATGGCTCAAACCGGCGTTCCAAATCAGCTCAAAACTGCCCGGCGTTTAACGCCGGAACTGGCACAAGAATGGGAGTTAAACGCCCAAACTGGCACAAAAGCTGGCGTTTAACTCCAAGAAGAGTCTCTACACGAAAATGCTTCAATGCTCAGCCCAAGCACACACCAAGTGGGCCCGGAAGTGGATTTTTATGTCATTTACTCACCTTTGTAATTCTTAAGCTACGAGTTCCCTATAAGTAGGACCTTTTACTATTGTATTTTTCATCTTGAGATCTTGAGATATTTGAATCTTTTGATCACTGGGGGCTGGCCTCACGGCCATGCCTAGACCTTATTCTTATGTATTTTCAATGGTGGAGTTTCTACACACCATAGATTAATGTGTGGAGCTCTGCTGTACCTCGAGTATTAATGCAATTACTATTGTTCTTCTATTCAATTCAGCTTGTTCTTGTTCCAAGATATCACTTGTTCTTCAACTTGACGAATGTGATGATCCGTGACACTCATCATCATTCTCACCTATGAATGTGTGACTGTCAATCACCTCCATTCTACCTTAGATTGGGTGGATATCTCTTGGATTCTTTAACCGGAATCTTCGTGGTATAAGCTAGAATTGATGACTGCATTCAAGAGAATCCGGAAGATCTAAACCTTGTCTGTGGTATTCTGAGTAGGATTCAATGATTGACTGACTGTGACGAGCTTCAAACTCGCGATTGTGGGGCGTTAGTGACAGACGCAAAAGAATCACTGGATTCTATTCCGACATGATCGAGAACCGACAGCTGAATAGCCGTGCCGTGACAGGGTGCGTTGAACATTTTTACTGAGAGGACGGGACTGTAGCCACTGACAACGGTGATGTCCAACATACAGCTTGCCATGGAAAGGAGTAAGAAGGATTGGATGAAGACAGTAGGAAAGCAGAGAGACGGAAGGGACAAAGCATCTTCATACGCTTATCTGAAGTTCTCACCAATGAATTGCATAAGTATCTCTATCCTTATCTTATATTTTATATTATCCTCCATAACCATTTGAGTCTGCCTGACTAAGATTTACAAGATGACCATAGCTTGCTTCATACCAACAATCTCTGTGGGATCGACCCTTACTCGCGTAAGGTTTATTACTTGGACGACCCAGTACACTTGCTGGTTAGTTGTGTGAAGTTGTGATCAAGAGTTGAGATTGCAATTGAGCATACCATGTTGATGGTGCCATTGATGATCACAATTTCGTGCACCAAGTTTTTGGCGCCGTTGCCGGGGATTGTTGAGTTTGGACAACTGACGGCTCATCTTGTTGCTTAGATTAGGTATTTTTTTTTTTTCAGAATTTTTAAGAATGAATTCTAGTGTTTCAGGGTGATGTCTTCATCATCACCAAAGCTGATTGATTCTCATCAATTTAGCTCTTGAATGCAATGTCCTGCTGAAGCTTGGCTAGACATGTCTAATTCCTTTAGACTAAAGCTTTAGACTAGCATTGCATGATTCCTGGAATTCTTATTAAAAATTTTGATCGTTTTTATTTTCTTTTTCCACATAATTTTCGAAAAATCCAAAAAAAAATACAAAATCATAAAAACCAAAAGTATTTTTTTATGTTTCTTATTTGAGTTCAGTGTCTTATTTTAAGTTTGGTGTCTTGCATGCGTTGTTTATTTGATCTTGGTTCTATTTTCAAGTCAATAATACAGAGAACTGAAGGTTCAGTACATGCAGCAGAGGAATTACACAGAAAAAAACTGGGCGTTCAAAACACCCAGTAAGGAAGGAAAACTGGCGTTTAAACGCCAGCCAGGATACTTGGCTGGGCGTTTAACGCCCAAAAGGGTAGCATTTTGGGTGTTAAACGCCAGAATGGATACCATTCTGGGCGATTAACGCCAGGATGGCACAAGAGGGAAGATTTTGTTTTTAATGCAAATTTTTTTCAAGTTTTCAAAAGTTTTTCAAAATCAAATCTTTTTCAAATCATATCTTTTCAATCATATATTTTCAAAATCAATTTCTTTCCATTTTCAAAAATACTTGCTAACAATTAATGATTTGATTCAACATTCCAAGTATGTTGCCTTTTCTGTTGAGAGAGGTTTAATGTTTGAATCATATTTTTTCTTGTTAGCCAAGTCATTGATTTTTAAAATCACATCTTTTTCAAAATAGTTTTCAATCATATCTTTTTCAAAATCTTTTTCAAAATCACTTTATTTCTTTTTCAACTTTAATTTCGAAAAATTTTCAAAATGATTTTAACAAGGTTTCAACAAGGTTTCAACAACAATAATGGTGGAAGAAACAGGTTTAGCAATAGCAAGCCTTTTCCATCATCCTCTCAGCAACAGACAGAGAATTCTAAACAGAACCACTCTGACTTAGCAACCATGGTCTCTGATCTAATTAAAACTACTCAAAGTTTCATGACTGAAACAAGGTCCTCCATTAGAAACTTGGAGGCACAAGTGGGTCAGCTGAGCAAGAGAGTTACTGAACTCCCTTCTAGTACTCTTCCAAGCAATACAAAAGAGAATCCAAAAGGAGAGTGCAAGGCCATCAACATGACCGAATTTGGAGAGGAGGAAGAGGTAGTGAACGCCACTGAGGAGGACCTCAATGGACATCCACTGGCCTCCAATGAGTTCCCTAATGAGGAACCATGAGAATCTGAGGCTCACACTGAGACCATAGAGATTCCATTGGATTTACTTCTGCCATTCATGAGCTCTGATGAGTATTCTTCCTCTGAAGAGGAAAAAGATGTCACTGAAGAGCAAGTTGCTAAATACCTTGGAGTAATCATGAAGCTAAATGACAAGTTATTTGGTAATGAGACTTGGGAGGATGAACCACCTTTGCTCACCAAAGAACTGGATGACTTGACTAGGCAGAAATTACCTCAAAAGAGGCAGGACCCTGGGAAGTTCTCAATCCCTTGTAACATAGGCACCATGACCTTTGAGAAGGCTCTGTGTGACCTAGGGTCAAGTATAAACCTCATGCCTCTCTCTGTAATGGAGAAGCTAGGGATCTTTGAGGTGCAAGCTGCAAGAATCTCACTAGAGATGGCAGACAACTCAAGGAAACAAGCTTATGGACTTGTAGAGAATGTTCTGGTAAAAGTTGAAGACCATTACATTCCTGTTGATTTCATAGTCCTAGAGACTGGGAAGTGCATGGATGAATCCATCATCCTTGGCAGACCCTTCCTAGCCACAGCAAAGGCTGTGATTGATGTTCACAGAGGAGAATTAATCATTCAAGTGAGTAAAGAATCCCTTGTGTTTAAGGCTCAAGGATATCCCTCTGTAAACATAGAGAGGAAGCATGAAGAGCTTCTCTCAAAACAGAGTCAAATAGAGCCCCCACAGTCAAACTCTAAGTTTGGTGTTGGGAGGCCACAACCAAATTCTAAGTTTGGTGTTGAACCCCCACATTCAAACTCTAAGTTTGGTGTTGGGAGGTTCCAACATTGCTCTGAGTATCTGTGAGGCTCCATGTGAGCCCACTGTCAAGCTACTGACATTAAAGAAGCGCTTGTTGGGAGGCAACCCAATTTTATTATATCTATCTATTTTTCTTTGTTATTTTATGTTTTCTATAGGTTGATGATCATGGGAAGTCACAAAATCAATTGAAAAAGCAGAAACAGAATGAAAAATAGAAAGAAAAATAGCACACCCTGGAGGAGAACTTGCTGGCGTTTAAACGCCAGTGAAGCTAGCAGAATGGGCGTTTAACGCCCAGTCTGGCACCATTCTGGGCGTTTAATGCCAGAAAGGGGCACCAGACTGGCGTTAAACGCCAGGAAAGGGCAAGAAGCTGGCGTTAAACGCCAGAAATGGGCACCAGCCCGGCGTTTAATGCTAGAATTGGCATAAGGTGCATTTTTGCACGCCACTTGGTGCAGGGTTGAATTTTCCTTGACACCTCAGGATCTGTGGACCCCACAGGATCCCCACCTATACCACCACCCTCACTCTTCCCCAAAAACCCCTCACCTATCAAATTCCACTATTCTCTTCAACACTTACATCCATCCTTCATAAAACTCCACCTACTTCACCATTCAAATTTAAACCACTTTCCCTCCCAATCCCACCCTTACATGACCGAACCCTACCCCCCTCTCCACCCCTATATAAACCCATCTTCACTCCTTCATTTTCACACAACCTAAACACTACGTCTCCCCTTTGGCCGAACCACAAAGCCATCTCCATCTCCTCTATTTCTTCTTCCTCTACTCTCTTCTTTCTTCTTTTGCTCGAGGACGAGCAAACCTTTTAAGTTTGGTGTGGTAAAAGCATTGCTTTTTGTTTTTCCATAACCATTTATGGCACCTAAGGCCGGAGAAACCTCTAGAAAGAGGAAAGGGAAGGCAAAAGCTTCCACCTCCGAGTCATGGGAGATGGAGAGATTCATCTCAAGGGTGCATCAAGACCACTTCTATGAAGTTGTGGCCATGAAGAAGGTGATCCCTGAGGTCCCTTTCAAACTCAAAAAGGGTCAACTTTGATCAAAGGTTGGACCAAGTCCTCATAGACATTTGTGAAGAGGGCGTTCAATGGGAGAGAAATTCAAGAGGGAAGCCGGTTCAACTGAGAAGGCATGACCTCAAGCCCATCACTAAGAAAAGGATGGAGCAAACAAGAGACCCCACTCATCATGAAGTCCCTGAGATGCCTCAGGGGATGCATTTTCCTCCTCAAAACTATTGGGAGCAAATCAACACCTCCCTAGGAGAATTGAGTTCCAACATGGGACAACTAAGGGTGGAGCACCAAGAACATTCCATCCTCCTCCATGAAATTAGAGAAGATCAAAGAATCATGAGAGAGGAGCAACAAAGGCAAGGAAGAGACATTGATGAGCTCAAGCACTCCATAAGATCTTCAAAAGGAAGAACAAGCCGCCATCACTAAGGTGGACCCGTTCTTTAATCTCCTTGTTCCTTATTTTCCTGTTTTTCGAAAATTTATGCTTATGTTTATCCATGTTTGTGTCTTATGATCATTAGTATCTTAGTGTCTATGCCTTGAAGTTATGAATGTCCTATGAATCCATCACCTTTCTTAAATGAAAAATGTTCTTAATTGAAAAATAGAAGAATTGCATGAACTTTGAATTTTATAACAGATTAATTATTTTGATGTGGTGGCAATACTTTTGTTTTCTGAATGTATGCTTGAACAGTGCATATGTCTTTTGAATTTGTTGTTCATGAATGTTAAAATTGTTGGCTCTTGAAAGAATGATGAAAAAGGAGACATGTTACTGAGGATTTGAAAAATCATAAAAATGATTCTTGAAGCAAGAAAAAGCAGTGAATCCAAAAATAAAAAACGAGAAAAAAAGAGAAGAAAAAGAAACAAGGAAGTTGTGATCCAAGGCAAAAAGAGTGTGCTTAAGAACCCTGGACACCTCTAGTTGGGGACTCTAGCAAAGCTGAGTCACAATCTGAAAAGGTTCACCCAATTATGTGTCTGTGGCATGTATGTATCCGGTGGTAATACTGGAAGACAGAGTGCTTTGGGCCACAGCCAAGACTCATAAAGTAGCTGTGTTCAAGAATCATCATACTTAACTAGGAGAATCAATAACACTATCTGGATTCTGAGTTCCTAGAGAAGCCAATCATTCTGAATTCCAAAGGATAAAGTGAGATGCCAAAACTGTTCAGAGGCAAAAAGCTAAAGCCCCGCTCATCTAATTAATACTGATCTTCATAGATGTTTTTGGAGTTCATTGCATATTCTCTTCTTTTTATCTTGTTTGATTTTCAGTTGCTTGGGGACAAGCAACAATTTAAGTTTGGTGTTGTGATGAGCGGATAATTTATACGCTTTTTGGCATTGTTTTTAGTATGTTTTTAGTAGATTTAGTTAGTTTTTAGTATATTCTTATTAGTTTTTAGTTAAAATTCACTTTTCTGGACTTTACTATGAGTTTGTGTGTTTTTCTGTGATTTCAGGTATTTTCTTGCTGAAATTGAGGGATCTGAGCAAAAATCTGATTCAGAGACTAAAAGGACTGCAGATGCTGTTGGATTCTGACCTCCCTGCACTCGAAGTGGATTTTCTGGAGCTACAGAAGCCCAATTGGCGCGTTGGAAAGTAGACATCCTGGGCTTTCTAGCAATGTATAATAGTCCATACTTTGCCCGAGATTTGATGGCCCAAACCGGCGTTCCAAATCAGCTCAAAACTGCCCGGCGTTTAACACCGGAACTGGCACAAGAATGAGAGTTAAACGCCCAAACTGGCACAAAAGCTGGCGTTTAACTCCAAGAAGAGTCTCTACATGAAAATGCTTCAATGCTCAGCCCAAGCACACACCAAGTGGGCCCGGAAGTGGATTTTTATGTCATTTACTCACCTTTGTAATTCTTAAGCTACGAGTTCCCTATAAGTAGGACCTTTTACTGTTGTATTTTTCCTCTTGAGATCTTGAGATCTTTGAATCTTTTGATCACTGGGGGCTGGCCTCACGGCCATGCCTAGACCTTATTCTTATGTATTTTCAATGGTGGAGTTTCTACACACCATAGATTAAGGTGTGGAGCTCTGCTGTACCTCGAGTATTAATGCAATTACTATTGTTCTTCTATTCAATTCAGCTTGTTCTTGTTCCAAGATATCACTTGTTATTCAACTTGATGAATGTGATGATCCGTGACACTCATCATCATTCTCACCTATGAACGTGTGACTGTCAATCACCTTCGTTCTACCTTAGATTGGGTGGATATCTCTTGGATTCTTTAACCGGAATCTTCGTGGTATAAGCTAGAATTGATGACTGCATTCAAGAGAATCCGGAAGGTCTAAACCTTGTCTGTGGTATTCTGAGTAGGATTCAATGATTGAGTGACTGTGACGAGCTTCAAACTCGCGATTGTGGGGTGTTAGTGACAGACGCAAAAGAATCACTGGATTCTATTCCGACATGATCGAGAACCGACAGCTGAATAGCCGTGCCGTGACAGGGTGCGTTGAACATTTTCATTGAGAGGACGGGACTGTAGCCACTAACAATGGTGATGCCCAACATACAGCTTGCCATGGAAAGGAGTAAGAAGGATTGGATGAAGACAGTAGGAAAGCAGAGAGACGGAAGGGACAAAGCATCTTCATACGCTTATCTGAAGTTCTCACCAATGAATTGCATAAGTATCTCTATCCTTATCTTATATTTTATATTATCCTCCATAACCATTTGAGTCTGCCTGACTAAGATTTACAAGATGACCATAGCTTGCTTCATACCAACAATCTCTGTGGGATCGACCCTTACTCGCGTAAGGTTTATTACTTAGACGACCCAGTACACTTGCTGGTTAGTTGTGTGAAGTTGTGATCAAGAGTTGAGATTGCAATTGAGCGTACCATATTGATGGTGCCATTGATGATCACAATTTCGTGCCCCTGGGTTTTATTAAGATTTTTCAACTTCTCTGCCGTGAATTAGATGTAACACCTTCCCAGACTCTTTTCCTTTACTTGTTTGTTTCCGCCAAGCCTGGCGGTTCTTCAAAAAAGAAAGCTTCTTGGGTTTCTTTCCGGTCCGCCCAAGGCCGTAAAGTTTTTTTGATGTATGATGAGTCCTTTAAGGACTTCAAGAACTACTTCTTTAAAGTTTGAGCTGTTGAGGGGGCCCGCCCCTTTTTTCTTGATGAGAATGACGAACCTTTCTTTCCTTTGGAGTGGCAAAAGGATGTGAGAGTGTCCCGTTATACTTGGGAGATGCTTAATGACATCGAGCGTGCGTTTGTTGTTGTTCTTGAGGAACTGTGGGGGAGACCACCCCATCTTGATAAAAAAAGGTTTTTGAATAACCCGTCCTTGGTTTGGACTGTTTTGGGTACTTGTCTGACTTATTTCTGTATTTGTTTCCTTTTTCTTCCTCTTATTGAAGTTGTGACTCTTTGTTGTGGCCGATTTTGTATTTTGCAGAAATGTCAAAGAATAGTGACCCCATGAAGGCCTTTAAAAAGGCAAAGAAGGCAACTGCTACTCTGAACATCTCGGCCAAAGCGGTCGGCGAGGGATCTTCTCAGGCCCCATTAAAGCCTCCTGTGCCGATTTCTCCTGGGCCGAGGAAAGCAATTCCCACTCCTCGATTTCGTCAGGTCGATCCATCATAGACTTCGGCCGTTGCTTCTGGCACTCCTCCAAGTAAGAAGCAGAAAGTGACTGAGCCTTTCAACCTTGACGCTCCTGATTTTGATCCCATCGAGTTTATAGATCAACAAATCGGCCCTTACGGTGCCCTTTCTATGAATGACGTCTCCCTTCTTCAGCACTTTGACTATGTGGCTCGGAGTGGTGTTAAGTTGGCGCACTTGGGAGCGGCCCTATATCGAACTGCCCAAAGTCTTCCTCTCCATGCCACCAAGGCCTTTATGGAGGAGGCCAAACGGGAGTTTGATCGGGTAAGTGGTTTGAAGGAGGAGCTCGAGGTGAAGGTGGCCAAGTTAGAAAAAGATCTGAAAAATGAAAAGGCAAGTTCCCTTTCTTTGGCTGCTTCTGTGAGGCTGGCTGAGGATACCACTTTGAGGCACAAGGACAGCTATATCTCAGCTTATCGGGAGGTGATGCGTCTGAGGGAGGAGTTGGAAAACGCCCGCGCTGATTACGCCGAGCTCTAGGGTCATCTTGTCGGTAGTGTAACTGCTGCCTATGAGAACCTGAAGGAGCAGGTTCGGATTATTACTCCTGAGGCGGACCTTGCTCTCTTCAGCCTGGACAACGTTGTGAGGGATGGTAAGATTGTCCCTAATGACCAGGATGATGATGACGCTGATCCTCCCCCTGTGCCTTCTGCCAAAGTGTCGACTTCCTTGGTTCCTCCCGTTGTGTCTGATCCGGATTGCCAGATTCTGAATCGGGATGATGGAACTGTGAATGCCGTGCCTCTTTAGTCTCGACCTCCTTCTCCTCCTCCAGATGCTGCCGAGAAAGCTCTCGATCTTTAGTTGATTTGCTTCTTTTAAGCTTTTGAGTAAATAGCCCGGTTTGTGGGCTTTTGATCTTTGTTTATTATTTTGTGTGACTGTTGACTTTTTAGTTGCCCACCTGGCAACTTTATTTTGAAAAACAAAAGTAGCTTTCTGAGGTTGACTTTGGTGACCTCTTGAAGCTTTATCGTACTATGCATGATATCTGTTGAAATTTTGCTGTTTGGCCCCTTTAGGTTACTTTCGTGCTTATTGTTTGTAGCTTGGATCCCTTTGAGGCCATACCTGTAGGGGGTCCGACTTATTTCTCGGTTTCCTCGCTCTTTGTTTGTGTTTTTAGCGCCTCGTAACTGATTTCTTTATGTTGGTCCCCTTCTAAGGTATTTTTGTAATCCTCGTTCTTGGACCTTTGTTAGGTCTCTTTCAGGGATTACTTTTACAACTTGTTTTGTAGGAGACCGACTTCGTTAGGTCGATCTTTTCTAAGTTGTTTTTATAATCCTTTTTCTTGGACCTTGTTAGGTCTCTTTCAGGGATTATTTTTACAACTTCTTTTGTAGGAAACCGACTTCGTTAGGTCGATCTTTTCTAAGTTGTTTTTATAATCCTCTTTCTTGGACCTTTTTTAGGTCTCTTTCAGGGATTATTTTTACAACTTGTTTTGTAGGAGACCGACTTCGTTAGGTCGATCTTTCCTAAGTTGTTTTTATAATCCTCTTTCTTGGACCTTTGTTAGGTCTCTTTCAGGGATTACTTGTACAACTTGTTTTGTAGGAGACCGACTTCGTTAGGTCGATCTTTTCTAAGTTGTTTTTATAATCCTCTTTTTTGGACCTTTTTTAGGTCTCTTTCAGGGATTACTTGTACAACTTGTTTTGTAGGAGACCGACTTCGTTAGGTCGATCTTTCCTAAGTTGTTTTTATAATCCTCTTTCTTGGACCTTTGTTAGGTCTCTTTCAGGGATTACTTGTACAACTTGTTTTGTAGGAGACCGACTTCGTTAGGTCGATCTCTTCTAAGTTATAGCAATTCCTCTTTAATAGGGTTGGCCAGACCTCTTTCCAGGGATTTGCTAATAACTTGGGATGACTTTGTCAGATTTTTTGGTATCGACCAGTCTTTTTAAGTTATTATATAGCAATCCATAGGACCTCGTCAGGCTCCTTTTTGGGATCACTTTCGATAACTTCTTGCATAATTTTGTGTTCATCTTTGCCGATTTGTAGATGGCGATTTTATCCTGGGATGATCGGTCTTTAGGTGAATCACGTTTTCACCTTTGTCGACCGATCATTCCTATCGAGATCGTACAGTCGATTTTTTCTTCACTTTCTGTCGATCTGTTGCTTTATAATCGGACGATGAAAGCTTCAGATTAATGCGTCTTGGGAATTTGTAGAATATCTGAAATGTATTTTATTTAAAGGAAGTGTAAAAACATATATATATATATATATATATATATATATATATATATATATATATGTATATATATAGGCAGGAGTTTCTGTATCCTTAAGTCTCAATCTTGACGCCTCATTAAAAAACCTTTTTCAGGAAAAAGAGTGCGTCTTGAGATTTTTATACCTTTTCTAGCTATAGTACCTTCTTAGGTTACAGGCGTGCCATGATCTGGGGAGTTCTCGTCCCTCGAGTTCGGACAGTCTGTAGTAGCCCTTTCCGAGTACTTCTGTGACTCGGTAGGGTCCTTTCCAGTTAGCTGCCAACTTTTCTTCTCTGGGTCGAGTTGTTCCAATATCATTTCGGATTAAGACGAAGTCATCTTTCGTGAAGTCTCTTGGCACCACCTTTTGATTATACCTGGAAGCCATTCGCCGCTTTAGTGCTTCTTCTCTGATCCGAGCTCTTTCTTGGATTTCTAGAAGTAGGTCGAGCTCTTCTCTTTGGAGTTGAGAATTGGCTTGTTCATTATAGTGGACTACTCGGGGAGATCCTTCCTCGACTTCTATTGGAATCATTGCCTCCACTCCGTATGCTAGTTGGAATGGTGATTCGTTTGTAGTAGAATGGGGGGTTGTTCGGTACGCCCATAGGACTTGTGGAAGTTCCTCGGCCCAGGCCCCTTTTGCTTCTTGTAGTCTCCGCTTTAGTCTGGCCAATATGACTTTGTTGGCCGCTTCGGCTTGTCCATTGGCTTGGGGATGTTCGACGGAGGTGAACTGGTGTTTTATGTTTGAGTCGGCCACCAGTTTTCTGAATCCTGCGTCTGTAAATTGGGTACCATTGTCTGTGGTAATGGAGTATGGTACCCCGAACCTCGTAATAATGTTCCTATATAGGAATTTTCGACTTCTCTGGGCGGTGGCATTGGCTAAGGGTTCTGCCTCGATCCATTTTGTGAAATAGTCTACTCCTACTATGAGGAATTTTACTTGTCCCGATCCCTGTGGGAAAGGTCCGAGAAGGTCGAGTTCCCATTTCGCAAATGGCCAGGGTGAGGTCACGCTAATGAGTTTTTCTGGTGGGGCGATGTGAAAGTTGGCATACTTCTGGCATGGTGGGCATGTCCTTACAAACTCTGTAGCCTCCTTTTGTAGAGTTGGCCAATAGAATCCTGCCCTGAGTACCTTTTTGGTGAGGGCTTGGGCTCCGAGATGATTACCACAAATGCCGCTATGTACTTCCTCCAATACTTCCTTTGTATTAGAAGTTGGTACGCATTTTAACAAAGGTGTTGAGATTCCTCTTTTGTATAATGTGTTGTTTATAATAGTGTAGTACTGTGCCTCCCTTTTCAACCTCTTTGCCTCATTTTTATCTGTAGGGAGTGTTTCTGTTTTGAGGTAGTTAATTATGGGGGTCATCCATCCTTGATCCCGACCTATTATGGCTAGGACTTCTTCTTCCGATATTGACGGGTTCTACAGTATCTCCTGGATGAGACTTCTATTGTTGCCCCCTGGTTTGGTGCTGGCTAATTTTGAAAGTGCATCAGCTCGGGCATTTTGCTCACAGGGAATGTGGTAGATCTTGTATTCTCCGAGTTGTCCGAGCTGTTTTTTGGTTTTATCCAAATATTTTTTCATGGTCGGATCTTTAGCTTGGTAGCTTCCTGTTATTTGTAAGGTAACGACTTGTGAGTCGCTGTAGATGTTGAGTTTCCGAGCTCCAACCTCCCTAGCCAGCTTCAAACCGGCTAATAGCGCTTCGTATTCCACCTGATTGTTCGAGGCCAGGAATCCGAATTTAAGGGAGAGCTCAAGTTGAGTTCCTTGGTTGCTTTCGATTATTATGCCTGCACCGCTTCCTGTTTTATTTGAGGATCCGTCGACGTATATGTTCCACTCTATGGGGATTTTCGGGACGTCTGTGAATTCTGCGATGAAGTCGGCCAGGTGTTGTGATTTGATGGCTGTCCGTGCCTCATATTGGAGGTCAAACTCGGACAACTCGATTGCCCATTGTAGGATTCTTCCTGCCAGATCTGTTTTCTATAATATCCCTTTTATGGGCTGGTTGGTTCGAACTTTGATGGTATGTGCCTGGAAGTATGGGCGAAGTCGCCGGGATGTGAGTATCAGAGCGTATGCAAACTTTTCTATTTTCTGATAGTTCAGCTTTGACCCCTGTAGTGCTCTACTAATGAAGTAGACGGGTTGTTGTCCTCTTTCGTCTTCTTGAATCAGCGCTGAGGCTATTGCCCGACTTCCTACTACGAGGTATAGTATGAGTGGTTCTCCCTCTTGTGGTCGAGATAGGATAGGTGGTTGCTGGTGCACGAAATTGCAATCACACTTTTGCAATCCGCACAACTAACCAGCAAGTACACTGGGTCGTCCAAGTAATACCTTACGTGAGTAAGGGTCGATCCCACGGAGATTATTGAGTTGAAGCAAGCTATGTTTATTTTATTAATCTTAGTCAGGATGCCAGTAAGGTTATTTGGATTTTAACTGTAAAAAGTAAAAGTGTTTGGAATAAATACTTGTTATTCTACTTGTGGGGAATATGTTGGGATTTTTGGGGATGCTTTGTCCTCTGAATTCCTGCAACATGATGCTTAATCACTTTCATAAATGCAAGGCTCCTTCCATGGCAAGCGGTATGTAGGGAATCACCATTGTCAGTGGCTACCTCCCATCCTCTTAGTGAAAACGATCCAAATGCTCTGTCACAGCACGGCTAATCAGCTGTTGGTTCTCGATCATGTTGGAATAGGATCCATTGATCCTTTTGCGTTTGTTATCACGTCCAGCAATCGCGAGTTTGAAGCTCATCACAGCCATTCAATCCTTGAATCCTACTCGGAATACCACAGACAAGGTTTAGACTTTCCGGATCCTCAAGAGTGGCCGCCATCAGTTCTAGCTTATACCACGAAGATTCTGATTAAGGAAGCTAAGAGATACTCATCCAATCTGATGTAGAACGGAGGTGTTTGTCAGGCACACGTTCATGAATTGAGGAAGGTGATGAGTGTCACGGATCATCACCTTCTCCATAATTAAGCGCGAATGAATATCTTAGATAGGAACACGCATGTTTGAAAGGAGAAACAGAAACAATTGCATTAATTCATCGAGACGCTGCAGAGCTCCTCACCCCCAACAATGGAGTTTAGAGACTCATGCCGTCAAAGAGTATGTGATTCAGATCTAAAAATGTCATGAGGTACAAAGTAATCCTCTAAAAGTTGTTTTAAATAGTAAACTAGTAGCCTAGGTTAACAAAAAATAAGTAAACTAAGATAATTGGTGCAAAAATCCACTTATGGGGCCCACTTGGTGTGTACTGGGGCTGAGACTAAAGCTTCTCACGTGCTTGGGCTGTATCTGGAGTTGAACGCCAGGTTGTAACGTGTTTTGGGCGCTGAACTCCAACTTGTAACCTGTTTCTGGCGCTGGACGCCAGACAACAGCATGAAACTGGCGTTGAACGCCAGTTTACGTCATCTATCTTCGCGCAAAGTATGGACTATTATATATTGCTGGAAAGCCCTAGATGTCTACTTTTCAGCCCAATGGAGAGCGCGCCAATTGGACTCCTGTAGCTCCAGAAAATCTATTCCGAGTGCAGGGAGGTCAGGATCCAACAGCATCAGCAGTCCTTTTTCAGCCTAAGTCAGATTTTTGCTCAGCTCCCTCAATTTCAGCCAGAAAATACCTGAAATCATAGAAAAATACACAAACTCATAGTAAAGTCTAGAAATATAATTTTTGCCTAAAAACTAATAATATTCTACTAAAAACTAATTAAAACATACTAAAATCTACATGAAATTACCCCCAAAAAGCGTATAAAATATCCGCTCATTACAACACCAAACTTAAACTGTTGCTTGTCCCCAAGCAACTAGAAAAATAAAATAGGATAAAAAGAAATTAAGAAGGAATAATATCTCAGAGTTTTAAGTGAAGCCCAGATTCTAATTAGATGAGTGGGGCTAGTAGCTTTTTGCCTCCAAACAGTTTTGGCATCTCACTTTATCCTTTGAAATTCAGAATGGTTGACATCCATAGGAACTCAGAGTTCAGATAGTGTTATTGATTCTCCTAGTTTAGCATGTTGATTCTTGAACACAGCTACTTTTATGAGTCTTGGCCGTGGCCCTAAGCACTTTGTTTTCCAGTATTACCACCGGATACATAAATGCCACAGACACATAACTGGGTGAACCTTTTCAGATTGTGACTTAGCTTTGCTAAAGTCCCCAATTGGAGGTGTCCAGAGCTCTTAAGCACACTCTTTTTGCTTTGGATCACGACTTTAACCACTCAGTCTCAAGTTCTTCACTTAGACCTACATGCCACAAGCACATGGTTAGGGACAGCTTGGTTTAGCCGCTTAGGCCTGGATTTTATTTCCTTGGGCCCTCCTATCCATTGATGCTCAAAGCCTTGGATCCTTTTTACCCTTGCCTTTTGGTTTTAAGGGCTATTGGCTTTTTCTGCTTGCTTTTTCTTTTTTCTTTCTTTTTTTTTCGCACAAGCTTTTGCTTTTTCACTGCTTTTTCTTGCTTCAAGAATCAATTTTTTTTATTTTTCAGATCATCAATAACATTTCTCTTTTTCATCATTCTTTCAAGAGCCAACAATTTTAACATTCATAAACAACAAGATCAAAAATATGCACTATTCAAGCATTCATTCAGAAGACAAAAAGTATTGCCACCACATATAAATAATTAGAATTTTCCTTATTAAGAACTCGAAAAATATTACCTCTTTATTCTAAAAATCTACTATTTTATTCATGTTTGATGATGATGAGAAAAATAAATTATAACTTAATTGGAATTAAAATCAAAATAGAGATACTAATTACTACTACTACTATATAACTTCTAAGGTAAATTCCTGATAAGAACAGTTATCACAGAGTTAAGTTAAAGATTAGGACTCAACAACCTTTATTTTGGGAAGTGGATGTTCCTCTAGTCTGTGGGGTGCTTGGTCCTTCAAGAGATAATTTCTGACGCTTTAGTTCCTTCAAGTCACATCCTTGCTTTTTCTGTTCCCTTAGGTGCCATGATCTTGATGAGTTTTAGCTCAGTGATCATGGCGAATCACACCAAACTTAGAGGTTTGCTTGTCCTCAAGCAAAAGAAAGGAAAGGAGAGGAATAGTAGGAGAGACAAATTCAAAATTCAAAAGATATGATGAGTTGAAAAAGATATGAGAATTATTTAAAAAGATTTGAAAAGAATTCAAAAAGATAGATGAGTTTCGAAAAACTTAAAAAAAAAAAAGAGTTGGATTGGATTGGAAAACAATTTATCTTTATGGATTGAGATGCATTTAATATTTTTGAAAAAGAATTTTAGAAATTAGGGTTTTTAGAAATTAGGATTAAAATTTTTGGAATTGAAGGATGATATTTTGAAACATGTTTATGCAAGAAATCATGAATTGAAACATAAAAATTAGCAAATTTGTGAAGAAAAATGAATTTTACCTCCTCCCCACCATTCTGGCGTTAAACGCCCAAATGCTGCATGTTTTGGGCGTTTAACGCCCAATTGCTGCTTCTCCTGGGCGTTCAACGCCCAGCTG